>NW_024582059.1:5381992-5577710 GCF_017639235.1 Corvus kubaryi
ACCACATTTATACTAGAAGATACAGCATTAGTATGAGGAAGAAAAAAAACTTGAATCCCTAGGACCAGTACAAAATGGTGAGACTGTAAAAATCAACTGGCCACTACAGCTATATGCTAAAAGAACATTAATCAGTCAATTATTTTTTTCATTAGAGCAGCTTTTATAAAAGAGAATTGTTTCAGATACTAATTACTAATTTAAGAAATACTACAGAAACATTAACAAAAGGAAAGTAAAATTGCCAAAGGAGAACCCAGGCACAAGTACAGTTTCTTGAAGTTAAACCTGTGAAGAGGTTGAGTTTTCCAGCATGAACAAGCGCTTCTAGTGAAGTGAAACTTTCCTCAGATGCTGCACATTACACAGGTAAAGGCACTAAAAATCATTTTTGAGATGTCCAATGTAGCTTCTATATGTTACCTTTTTAAATCCCTCAGGTAGATCCATGTTCGTCTTTTGCAAGCTTCAGAGAAGTTTCCCATTAGGGAGGCCCTAATTTCAATCCTAGACTCAACAGCTAAAGTGACAATAACCCTTCAGAAGTGCATGGCAGTTTCTTTCTGTGCCCTTCAGTCTCATTTAACGTGAATATGTATAGTTAAGCAGAACTTGCTGTCCTACAACCCACATATCTCCTATTTACCATAGGTGAGACAAATAGATTCATAAACCCTGCATTTGGTTAACAAAAGATTTTCCCTGTTGGGGAATTATGAGCCCCATCCTTCCCACATACATACCACTCATCTTCCTCATCCAGGAGCATATAACTCACGGAGCAGTTTAAAGCACTTACCAGCTATTGTTAGCACGGCACAAGTCTTTAGGGATTCTGGCAAGAAAGTACCTTATCACACGCACCACACAAAGGGAGCAAGGAATCAATCACTAGAGACATCCTCAAATGCCTCTATACATATCTAGATGGAGAACTTGATATAAACAGATCAAAAACAGAATAAAATTAAGTGAAAGGGTTAAGTGTTATTGAACAGCCTCACAAAAATAGCATACTAGTACCAAAAGAAAGCCATTCAGTTCCATGCAAATGTATCTCTGAGAAATCATTTCCACGATTTTTTTAGGAAAGAGCATATATGAAGTCTTGGTGGCAGCCTCTGCTTTACACCAGGAAAGCTAAAGTTGATATATGGACCATCAAAGATTTAAACAGTCCTTTCAGGCTCATAAGGATGACCACATGCATCTTAAGACTCCTTAGTTCTGCCATAAAACACCAGCTCACAAAAAGAACATGAACGAAGGCCCTGGGTCATATCATAACATGATAAACATCTGAAATCTGAATCACATCTCTGGAACTTTACAGGAGCAAAAACATACACCAATTAAGTTAATCACATCAAGCATTATCAACAGACCCCATTTCTTCTGCACCCACCAAGAACCAAGTCTCTTTCCTGTGGTGTCTTGCACATGCTTAGTTTTATGCACCTGAAACAGCACCAAACATCTACAATATTCTCCCCAGCATGAAGTTCTGCATAAGCTTAAGCAGAGAAACAAACCTTGATCAATATATTAGCAGCTGTAGATAGAAGCTCCCTGCACTGAGCAGGCATATAGCTTTCACCTGTATCTAGCAGGCAAAGCTTAACTAACAATTAGGGTAACAATCAGACTACACAAGGAAGACACAAAGTTTTAACTAATTTTAAGTATTTTTCTGAAACAGCAATTGTTACAGGGAGTCCCAGAAGCCACCCTCTCCCCCTCTAGGTTCCCAGAGGAAAAAAAACCAAAACAACCTGTTACTTATTAGAAAAGTACGTATATAGAATTAGGAGGGGCTTGAGAAGAAAAAAACTGCAGTGCTACTTCTTGGGAATAAACTGAATAGAGAAAAAACACCTCTACTTACTAGAATATGAAAAAAAGGCTTCTTCAGCTCCCCAAACTGAGAATCCTTATTCTCCACTTTATGTTTCAAACATCTTCTAGTATCAGAGCTCACCTACACAGATGAGAAGCCCCAAGCTAGTCATGAACAACAGCTGTTTATGGAAAGCACCCAATTGTTTTGTTGACAAAAAAGAAACCAAAGGGCTTATTAACACCATTGCCATCGACCTCTTGTAAAGGTCTCACTACTGCCTAAAACCATAAAATAAATAAGATACTATCTACTATTTATTTCTTGGGTGCATGAAGGAGGCTCTTGCTTATTCCTTGTAAGAGAGTAGTAGAGTAGAAGGTGATTTGTTGCTATTTTTTTATTTAATGTTGGGGTAGGTTGCATTTGTTAGATTTTTTAGTGTATTAAGGGGAAGTGCTGGTTTTGCAAGTCTTTGAATTTTGTTGACAACAGGATTTCAGCACTTCAGTTTTACTCCTTTTGTTTCATTCATCTTGGATTAGTCCATAAAGCAAAAGACTGAAGTTGTTCACTCTTTCTTGTGGAAAAGGCATTGCAGGCATGTGGTTCAACTAGTACTGTAGTTTCATGGATGCATCCCAAAGGTATGTTATGTTATTAACTGATATCAGCTTTTGATTATAGAGGAAAAGAAACTACTTTTAATTATGGGTTATATATAATATGTTTAATTTTTACAGCTGTTTTACTTACCTTTTTTTTTCCCTTCTTGCTTATACCTCCAACAGGCTTACAGAAATCATTAGTAGCTTATTAAATATTCATAAAGTGATTTTTTTTTTCAGAGGACTGTTTGGCTAAAACAAAAGTAAAAGCTCACAAAACTTGTTTTCAAACTTAATCTCTGAAATATCTCAGTTACTTTAACGTTTCCTTTTATAATTCTAGTTTTCTAATTAAGAGTATTACTGGTATTACTGGTATTTTTCAATGTAGGGAAATCAATGGACAGGAAAGAAAAAGTCTAAAACCTGGCTTTATCTGGCAGACTGTTGTTTTTAAAAACATAATTTTAATAATTTTCTTGAGGGTCTCTTAATTTTGTTTTAGTCTAGGTTTTAGTCTTATTAGTATTTTAAATTACTCAGATGAATTAATGATAAGTAACTGGTGAAAAATGTTTGTACTATTTTAATATTCTGAAAGGATCAGTCTGAGTATCTCCAGATCTTCATAGGTAAGATGCAGACAACAATTTTGTACAAAAATCAGGACTTTTTTTATTACATTTGTGATTGCAAAGAGTGCTAGAGGAGGTTTAAGTTCAAGTAACAGCTTCCTGGTCTAGAACATATTTGCAGTGCAGTGCTACTCAATTTCTAGTTTGACCAGAGTAATAGAACATAAAAAGCTTTCAATAGCTAGTGATACATATGGTTTTTTTATTTACAGTATTTCTGGTGCTTTGACACTTTAACATTAAATAGGACTTTTTTGGAATGCAAAAGGGAGAAGGACTGAATCTGTTCAGCAGCTGTTGGTTGACTCCCTTGTACTTGAATGAGAATCACACTTCTGATAGCCTAAAAATGATAATGCTTTTCCAAATTCTGTAACTTTAACCTGGTATGCTGGTGCAATGTGCTTTCCAGTTTGCTGGCAGCCTGTCTTGCTCAGAGTAGTTGTAAACAGTGATGCTGGTATTTTTATTGGCTAATTTTACAAGCTGGCATCTGCTGTCAGCAGCTTCATGTAAACACGGTCCTGCCACAGCATCTGTTCTGCTGCATATTGCCCTTACCTTAGCACTTGCATGGAGCTGGGGAGGGAATGATAAAGCTCTCGTCTGTGTTGAGAAACAGGAGCTGAATAAGACTTTCTCCTGGGACAGAGTTTCTAGAAACAGACTACTTGAGTCAATTCCAAGTCAATTCTAAATGGCTTTGAAACCTCTGCTTAGAGTCCAGCCCTGCTCAGCATGTGAGCAAGCACACACTTTCCTAATGTGAGGCCAGGAAATATGACAGTTATCAGAAGAGTGGACTTCTCTACCGAATGAAAGATGAAGTTTTTTGTGAATGAAACTTGACTGAGATGACATGACTGAATTGGTAGCTGAATGCAATTAAACTAAGATTGATCTTGTGGAACCCAGCTATAACCTAGTTGGGTATGAGTATCAGGAGAGAACAGATCCCAGTGAAAGCAGCATTGTTGTTCAAGGAGCTGGATATCTGCACAGAGACAAACCTTTGTTCTCAATGGAGACAATAAAAGGTAACTATGACTTGCAGCTTGCCAGTAGATTCTCAAGCTATCTACTTCTAGCAATATATATTAGAAGACCAAAACAAATCAGTAGCAATGCCACAGAAAGTCCAGCTTGCTTTGGTCTCAGGACAAAGAACAGACCTAGGTAAAAGCTGAATAGTTGTATGCAATACAGTATGTTATGATACAGTACCATGTTAAGTGACCTCATGCATCTTTTACTGTTTTTCTAGTGTAAACACAGCTCCTTTGAGTGTCTTGAAATTTTCTGTGCTTGCCACCATTAGCTTTTTTTCCAGCAGAGCACTAAGGGCTGGTTCAGATAGAGGTGTTAGAGAAAGAAAGAAATTAAGAAAGTCAGCATTGTATTTTTATTTGGAGGTGTTGAGGGGTTTTGGGTTTAGAAGTTTATGTAAGGTGTCGAATCAGTCCTAGGAAAAAGGTCAGTTGCAGATTGGTTTCAGCTGTATTGATGTATGAACGCGGCCTAGGAAGTAGGAGTCTTTTCTCCCGTGTTCAACAGTGCCCAAGTGAGATCCTATGGCTGGTATAACTCTCCTGTCATTTTTTTACACTCAGTGTGTTTTTCTGCCTCCAGGGTTTGTGAAATGGTAAAACCCAAATACTGAAAAAGTAGCTACTTTTCTAAAAATAAATGACACCTGTTCCATTCTCCTGGAGGTGTGGGCATACCTGCAGCAGCCTCTTCTCTATATATGTGACACAATGTGAGTGTGCTTCTGGATTTGGGGCTAGCTCAGACCCAGAGCAGGTATCTAATGTAGAGGTGCCCAGCTCCTGGGGTGGTGGTTGTGAAAAGAGTTAATGGGATGGAGTTTGCTGTAAACAAAATGGGGAGAGCTTGGTATGGAAGAAATCAAAATGCAACACCCACCAGCAACAAAGCAGCAGAGAACAGAGATTTAGCTGCTACACTGTGCACAGAATTTTAGTATATAGTCATCCTTTGTACAGATGCTTGTGCTGGCCAATAATGCTGGGATAATGACTGGTGCAAATCCCTCTAGCTCTGAGGTGCTTATATTTTCTATATAATTGTCATTTGGTTTGGGGACTTGACCAGAAAGGAGGGGCTGTGGATTTGATGCTTCCCTCAAAACACAGAAAAAAGCTTATCTAGTGTTGAAATGTTTGTTTGGAATAATTGTATTTGAATTGGTTCAGAAATATGAAATGTAAATGGTCAACTAGTTAGGTTAGCAAGACAGAGAGGTAGATTTGCATATCCTCCTGACTGGACTCCTTCATTTCCTGTAAATGCTTATTTATCTTTCTATTCTGTGGACAGAGTCACATTTGTCACTTAAAATAAGACAAGCTAACTTGTCATACTTAAACACAACTTGCTTGTTGGTGTTAAAGTGTTTCTGAGCATGTGCAGAAACAGCAAGAAGCCCTCAAAGATATTATATTATTTTTAAATTTAATGTTATATTGAGATGTGTAAGGGGTCTGGATATTGTGAATACAAAATGGAAGTGAATATACTGGCTCTCGATTCAACTTCTTTAAATACACTGGTCCTGCAAAGGACAATGTGTGTCTGAGATGGGATATGTTTTGAGATGGCTTTTGTTCAGTGAGTAATTCTTGGATATGGATAAGGCATTGACCTCACTAAGGGTGAGTTCTCAGTAAATCTTTATGTAAATGGCCTGATACTGACTTCTGCTCACTTCCCTATGTCTAAAGACTTGACTGTCTAAGTGAGCTATGCAATCAGTGCATCTGTAATTGTTTTATTAAAGTTTAAATATTTATACCAGGCCCAGTATTTCCTGAAGTAAATATCTTTTGGTGACTACGGCACTCTGGGTAAAATGTCTATTATGTGCCCTAGACCAGAGACGCATTATAAATTCACATTACAAAGTATTGTGCTCTAGGCTATAGCTGTAATCTGATTGCCACTCCTTTCTCAGCTTGCTGTGCATGTGTCCCATCTCCTTCACCTCCTGATTGAATGAAATTGTAATCACCTACTCTTCTGTTTAGCTGGGGGCAGAATGGGAGGCAGCCAGGAGTGTCTGGGACAGCACATATAGGGTGAACTGAGTGGAGATTGAGCAAAGGTGCCACAGCCCAGATCTCACAAGAGACAGAAAGGGGAGTAATGTTTAGAGAGTAAGGAGAAGAAGCAGCTAGAAAAGAGAAATAACAGGAAATAAGCTGCCAGTTCTCATTTATAGGTATGTCATTATGCATGGTGTATTTACACCTCATTACTGTCCAGTACACTGGTAATACCTCAGTGAAATCTGTGAGGAATACAAACATTGTCTGAGCATGCAGAGATGATGTGAGAAAAGCCAATGTCCTACTGAAATTTGACCTAGCAAGGGATATCAGAAGTAATGAGAAGGAGCTGGGTGACAAGTAGGGATGGTTATCTTGAAAGGTAGTCATGCTTGAAAGAGGAAGCAAAGGGTGTGTGGCAAGGGAAGTGTGGACTCACAAGAATATGGAGGTGAATTGAGGCACACCAGTGATGGCAAGCATTGTATTTGGCTTGTCTGGTCTCCAGGACACTGCCTAGAATCACAGAATATCCTGAGCTGGAAGGGACCCACAAGGATCATTCAAGTCCAACCCCTGGCCCTTATTGAAGAATACTTTGGGAGCAGGAAGGTTGGTTTGCAAGCTGCAGTGCCAGCTACAGGTTAAGCTCAGGGTGGCAGGAGCCCCAGGCAAGAGATCCTGAGCTGGTGCTGACCCTTTGCATAACAAAGAGCACAGGGACCTGTGGCTCAGCCAGGTGACCAGACACTAAGAGACACAGCAGGAGCCGGTGTCCAAGGAGGAAGAGACTGTAAGGGTATAAAAGCCCAGGGGTTCCATTGTTCCCCCTCTTTAGAGGCACCAGCTCCGGGTGTTTCTGTGTTACTGTGCCATGAGTAAGTGGCTTTATGGAACGAGACATCTGAGACTCTGCTCTGGGAAACCTGGGGTCAAACTAGTGAGGAAACCTGGTCTGACACTGTGTGAGTGGGGTGTGCAGGGAGTCAAGTGGGGCACCTGTTGGGTCACTGGAGTCACACACTGTAAAGGGGGTTCAGTTCCAGTACTTAAAATCTCTGGTAGTGGGAGTGTGACTGCCAGACTCCCATGAATAGTCAGACAGGAAAATTTCCTTAACCCCCTGCACAGGGCAATCCCAAGAATCACACCACGTGCCTGACAGAGTTGTCTACACTTGGTGCTGTGACCACGTTTCTGGGGAGATGTTCCAGTGCCCAACCACCCTCTGGGTGAAGAACCTTTGCCTAACATCTAACCTAAGCCTCCCCTGACAACTTCACGCCTTCCCTCGTGTCCTGTCACTGGTCACCAGAGAGAAAAGTTCAGTGCCTGGCTTGTTAAACTACATTGACAACAAACATTAACGAAAAAATGCTACTGGAATAGTCATGGCACAAGATCCAGGCTGCCTGATGATCCCTTTCAGCCTCACCTCGGGTCTAATGCTGACCCTTTACAGCACATGTCTTTTAACAGGATATTATTTGCATCTCATCTTGAGACCCTGTCATTGAGTGTTGAGAAAAGGGTTATTGTCAGCTGAGAAATAGCTTCCCTGGGATCACCCAGGGTGTCTGTGTTGGAAGCAAAGCTTATATCAGTGCACCTGAGTCTTATAGCTTGATTGCAATACTACCTAATTGCTCCACCTCTTCTGGTGTGGACACTTCATCTTGTAATGAGCTGTCTAACTCTGTCTGGAAGACTTGGTCCTTTATGGTAGGTAAACGCTCAATTCGGGAAGTTCATGTATTAAAGTTGACTTCCTTTTCTTTCCATTTTTAAAAATCTAGCACAGGTAAGCACTTTTGAGTAGTATTTTGTTTGTAATTCTTGGACGGGATAAGGAAAGAAACACTGAAAGCTAAGAGTGACAGGACGAAACACATGGTACGTCACTGTGCAATATCTGTGTCAGAATTTGTCACATGAAGGAGTCTGTCCCAGAAAGGTGCCATTGATCCTACTTTATCATTCTGTTGTTTAAAAATCACTCAACAAAGCACATGCCAGAAAATTATTTATACTTACTGAAGTACTTCTCTGAGTAGACACTGGAGTTTTGTAAGTATTTCTGAGTTTGGAATGGAAGACTTACCTAAAGGCACAACTTGAACACTGCAAAGGAAGGAGAGAAATAAATATGCTCCTGCATTTCAAAAACAGTTGCAATTAACTGATGGAAAGGACTCAAAGACTATAGCTGTGATTCAGATGGCATCTCCGAAGAACATAAATGAGTGTGTTGGCAGCTGAAATTGCTAAGCATTTGCAAGTATTTGAGCTATGATGTGATTGACAATGATGTGATTTATTTAGGAAATCATTAGGGTTAGATTGAAATAGAGAAGTCAGTATCAAGCAGCTCCGCTTGGAGGAGCGGGGTGAGATGAAAAGGATTTGCTTTCCTTAAAAAAGAGGAAAATAGACACAGTTGGCCTCAATGTGGAACGCATGGCAGTAGCTCAAGCTAACTAAACTAGTCTGTCTATAATCAAAGGAATTCAGGGTAGCCGTCCAGCCTGCTCTTAGAAATTAAAGAAGGCATTATTGACCTTATGAAACATAGTTCAGAAAGGAACTGAGTTCTGGACAGTACTGTATGCAGGAGATTAATGTAGTTCACTATTAAATGATATACTGATTTTCATCATCATATCCATTATTGTATTTGTACCTTGAAAGAATGTGCATTTAATGAGTGAAGTGCTGAATGTGAACCCTACAGTAATGTCTATGTTGGATAGCATAGATCCTGATCGAAAATGACATGCTGGAAAAGGAAAAGTGAGAATGAAAAGCAAATGGATGCTCTAATAGCTTTTCAACTTGATTCAGGTCTGCCACACACCTTCTGTGTGACCTTGAGCAAGTTACTCAAGGGCTAGACTTTCACAGAGCACTTCGGTACTTGCAAATGTACCCAAGTCACTGGCACAAGCTTGTGCAGTGTTCCTTTTAAAATCTGCTAATTCTTATTCTGATATAAGAATAAGATAATTTCATTAGAATTTAGAAAACATTGTTCCTGATCTAGACAAGCCATAATCAACTCAGTAATGTTTATCTGAATCTTTAACATTTCCTTTGTTTCTGTCTATCGGTGCGGGAATAGTAATGCTCCTCTTCCTCACAGGAAGACTGGCTCAAGAGTGTGAGGTGCAGAGCTACTGCAGTTAGTGGATGCATGTAAATAGGTTATGATGAGAAATGTGGAAGCAAGTCCATTATTAAATTTATACAGGGCTAACAGTGTAATCAAATTAGCCTTTGCACTTTCTCCTGTGCTCCACTTTCTGCATTAGAAAATCTCCATAAATCTCTGCAAAGCCATTTCATTTGTTCCCTTTAATGCTCTCCTCTGGTGTGATGCAAAGAAACACCTCAGTACTTGCTAAGTAGCGAGTGGGCTGCAAGTAGTGCCAGCTGTGTCTGCTCCTCTTGGTGCTCACAAGTGTGTACTTCCATATCTGACCTGGATTATTTTGCTGATCAGTCTAATCCACATTGGCATGTGAAGTGATATATACATTGTCCCCTCCAGGACAGAGAACATTCCTCTGCCTGCAGTGGTTTGCTAACACCTGGGATCTGGCTCCATGGGGGTCACTGTAAGGCAGTGAGAGGGAAGCAGTGACACAGCATTTGCAAAGGGGAGAGTGTGCTGCCCGGTCACAGGCTTTTGGAAGAACTCTTATCAGGACCGAGGGCTGGTGATGAAGCACTCCATAAGAAAATGCCAGGCTGAAATGTCATGCTTTCTGCAAGCCTTTTCTGACTGAAACAAATATTCACATGTTTTTCCCATGTATTTTCATGGGTTTGGATCTAATTTCAGGCTGTAAATGAAGTGAGCAGATTTTCCTTAGTGCATAGTTGCCAACAGCTCCTGTGTCTTGTGGGGGTGGCAAAAGATAAATTGGTGCTGAGACCATACAAGTGACTGGGTTGTGAACTTGCACGGGCAATGCTTTATTTACCACTTGCTCATTTTTCTTCATGCAAATTACCAGTTCGTTGGTGAACATCTTTCTCCGCAGTGCAGTGTGAAGATTTCAGCAGCCCGAGGGGTACAGTCACTGACATACCTCCTCTGGCCAAGCGGTGGCCCACCTGCACTGGCTCTGCAACATCCCTGTCCCGGCTGGCCCCTGGCACTATTTGTCTGTTGTCCACTGGGGCTCTGACTATTGCTTTCTGCAGCCCGACACAGGCTGCTGTGGTGTGTGTTGAACAACAGCCATTTTGTGTTCAAATTGTAGTTGCAGTCGTGGTACTAATCCAAATATATCTACTATGCAAAGCTGCTTAGCTGCTCCTGGATTGCTTTTTCTTTTAATATGCATCTAGTTTTTGAACAGAAGGTAATTCTTCTGTTTCAAAGGGCTTGTGGGGAAAAACAAAAAACCAAATTACTAAATTTCATTAGGGTATTCCTTAAAGGTGTCATCTTCTCTGACTCTTGAAAGAAAAGGACTTTTCAAAGGAAAATGGAAATGCTTATACGCCTAACTAATTAAACAGTTTGCCACATTACAGTGGGTCTTCTATTCCATTACTGCAATGAAGACATGGCTTTAGTGGGACTGTTTACACTTAAATTTAAAGTATGAAATTGAATCTTTTCTCAGATGAAGGTCCTGTTGAATATGGAGATGCAATAAGTATTTTGCCCTTACACTTCAGTAAAGGATAATGATATAGGGAATAGATTCAGCTGGCAGTTTTTGGTTGCTGAAATAATCTGAAGGATAGACTAATTTCTTTTTCAAGCGTGTCCTGTTGATGATAGGATAAACAGCACACTAATGAAATGAATTGGCAATGCAGAATTAGAAGCCAGTCAGAACACAGAAATTATATGAAGGGAACTACCTACACAAGAGAGAAATTAAACTTGGAAAAATGAGCTTTTGCATATCTAAGTGAAATAATCTGAAATGCACTAACTCCAAAGATGTCTGGTTTAATAAATAGTTTAAAATATGTGTAATAGCTGACAGCAAATTAGATATGAAGTGGCAAGCTACACAGGGTAAAGCTGTCATTTCAGTTTCAGACACTATATTCAAAATCATTTTAGAGACAGTTGTTTATTATGGCACTAGTATGATTACATTTCTGAGCAAAATGTTGCGATGGAGATGTTGGGAAGACTGGAGGGACTTTGTAGTATAACAGCATTACTATCACTCTATAGGAATGACTCATGAGAAAAAGATATAAAGGATGAAATATAGATCCTAACTGAGTGATGATTAAGAGGAAATGCTCATTGCATAGGTGAAAAAGCACAAATGTAAGGGGTGGGAAAAAGTTAATGAGATGCAGGAAGAAAAATATAAAACTAAGACAAAATACAAGCTGGATATGGGGAGAAATGGCATGATTCTGCAGTGGTTTAGGTTCCTGAATAGTTTGCCAGGTGACCAACCCCTTGTGATTTCTACAGTGAATTTGCTCAAAGCAATAGAAGATATACTCTTTGATGGGAGATAGGGAGGGATCCCATCAGATTGTCCAGCTTCTCTCTGATTATCCATCAAGGCTACCTGGGATGCTGCAGCACTTTGCTAGAATTTCTATCCTCTCTTTAAGAGCCTGCTGGGTGCACTGATGAGGCAAAAGCCAGGGAGGAGTTGCCTGCTGCAGATTGCTAATAAGATTGGTGGCAAAACCAGAAGGAGAGTTTTAGAAGACTGAGCCCCCACCAGATAGGATTCACCTGAAGCTGCATAAAATTGCAGTACCCTGCATTTGGGAACAAGGCAATAGCCCCTTTAAAAGGCAGTATTTACTTTTTTATCAGTACTCAATGATGTCCAGTGAGATGAGGTGGGATACTCTTCCTGTGCTACAGCCAGGGTGGGGAACAAAACAAATGTCATGGACCGGGAGCTTGTTTCCTGTAGGAAAAAAAGAGGCAGCTAGGATGAAACCTAGCGTGGTGGCTATTCTTAAATAGCTTATGAATCATATGAAGCTCATCTCAGTGTTCCCTAGAAAATTAAGATGTCACTAACATATCATCTGAAATGCCTCTAAATTATAAGTCTGGCAGTCCAAACAGCAGTTAGTGACTGTCATACAGCATCGGAAATCGGGAGCACACAACAATTTGACATGAGATGCTGTTAAGAGACTTAAGGCTGCTACAGCAGCCTTGCCCCTCGGCCAGCAGAGGTGCCCATCCAGCTTGGGATTCTACTTGTTCTTTGCCATCTGATCCTTTTTACTATGCTGGCAAGGCGCTATTTCTGATGTCTTTTTTTATTATTATTATCTTCCCTGCGTTGCCCGGATTTCTGGATGGCAAAACTTACCATTGCTTTTACAGATGGCAATGCCCTAGAAATTATTATACCACATTGTGCTACTACCCTCCTTAATCTGATGCAGGGCTGGGGTCAGACATTCTCAGCTGTGATTTATTCCAGCTGAGGATCCAGTCGTGTGCCTTTTTAGAGGAGTGGTGTGATAGCCAACCTCAGTGCTTTTTGAACTTCGGACTAGGAAGGTATTCAAATAGTGAAGATCTGGGGCAGTTCTGTGAAGAGATGTATGCCACACTTTACATCTGGCTGGCAATTCTACTGTAACAAGTAACAGTCCTTGCCTTGTCCTCCTGGTGGCAGTAAAAATGTTGAATAGCTTGAGGTAGAAAATCCTCTTGTAACAGGAGCAAACTCTTTTGAGAATAACATGCATGAACAGCTTAGGACAATGTTTATGGAAATAGCAGGGGTTTTTGTATGGTGCAAAGACACAGAGAAACACACTGTCCAGCTAATAAGGAATAAAAGATGAGCAATAGCAGTGTAGGGAGCTATGTCATCTGGAGTTCCCCTGTTGAAAATTACTTGACTTCTTCAGACTGGCTTTGGGGATTGTGTATTTTTAATTGCAACTTGCTTGGAACCCTAGTCCTGAACGTTGCACCTTGGGGAGAGAGAGAGCCTTTTGCAGGTGCTCAACCTTTGGTTAAACTTTTGATAATATTAATCAAGGGGTGAAATGGAAGAGGCAGCACGAGGTGAGCAGGGCTCTGGTCAACCTTGACTTGCTGCCGATGCACCTACAAGGCTGGGTTTTGTCTTCATTGGCTTACTGGAAGAAGTTTCCTCAAGGAATGAACCGATGTGAGTGAATAAACCTCCAGGAATTAATTTCTTTTGGGGATTATTTTTTTTAGCGAGATGGCCTGGGTGATAGCTAGGGTTCTGAGAGGTAAAAGCACCTCAGTGAAGAAGTGTTTGGACAATGCTCTCAGGCACATGGTGTGATTTTTGGTGACGGGCCTGTGCAGGGTCAGGAATTGGACTTGATGATCCTTGTACGCCTCTTCCAACCCAGTGTATTCTGTGATTTTATAAGACTACTGTGCTGGATTCAAAGCTGTGCTCTGGTGGTGGCTTGGGGTAAAATACACCTGAAACTCGTCTTTCTATCGGCTCCATTACGGAGTTTGTGGCCTTTTTGCTTACCTGGCCGGGGTGAGCCTTCCTCTCAGGCTTGCCAGCCTTGTGAGACCGCGGCTTCCCCGGCTCTGGGCTGGGGTGTGCGTGTGTAGGTTTTGGCACGGCGACCCGTGGCTGCTGCAGGGAGATCTGGTGCTCCCCGTCCCCCTCTGAGCGGGCTCGAGGAGAGCCTCGCAGGGACAGCGCTGCCGCCCCCTCCCTCCCACGGGCATCGCGGTGCTGCCACGGGTTTCCCTCAGGGCGGACACTTCAAGTACGCTGCCCGCTGCTCCCCGGGCTCCGGGAGGCGCGGGGGGCGCCGTCCCCCGCACACGGTGGCGACAGCGGCGGGTCCGCCCCATCGGGGGCGTCTCCGCGGCGGCGCGGGGCCACCTCCCCATCCCCGCCCCCTGCATCCCCAGTCGCGGCGGCGGCTGGACGGGAGCGGACCGGGTCCCTCTGCTCTGCCAGCCCGCCCCGTCCCGTCCTGAGCCAACCCGAGCGGGCAGCGCTGGGGGGGAGCCGCCGCCCCATGCGCTGAGCGGCGGCGGGATGGGGCCGCGGGGCACCGGCGGCTGGGCCGGCCGCGCCGGGACGCCGGCTCCCGGTCGGACGTGCCTCCTGCCGCTGCTGCTGTGCGCCGCGCTCCGGAGCCTGCGGGCCAGCCCCGGCAGCGAGGGTGAGCGGGGACGGGGCGGCCGGGCCGTCGGGGCAGCGCCCACACGGGAGGGTGGCTGCCCGGCGGTGCGGGACTTCAGACTCGGCTGATTCAATTTTGGGACGTTCTGGGGGAGGTGGAGACGGGAAGGCGGATGCCGCGCCGGGGATGCGGGTGGCACTGCCGATGGGGCAGGGGGCTCCCGGCGAAGGGAGGCGGCGGTGGCCGCGGGCGGCAGCGCTGCACGGCGCGCGGGCAGGCTGGCACGGGTGGGTGTGCACAGATGCCTTGGCACGGGCGCGTTTGGCTTGGCAGCGGGTGTTCCCTTCTTGCGGGGGGATGGATGAGTGTGCGGTGTGGGTGCCTTTGCGCGGGTGGGTGTGCACGGCGGTGCCTGCTCGCCGTGTGCCCCGGGAGTCGCACAGGTGTACTGGCGGAGGGGCTGCGGGGCTGGAACGGGGAGTTCGCACGGGGCAGGGGGTCTGGCGGGGCTGGCCGGGACTCGGCGGGACAGGGGTGGCTCCCGGTGGGGAGCCCTGCAAGCGCTGGCCGCAGTGCGCTTACTTCGCGGCTTAAAATACACGTATAAAGAGGAGAGGAAGCCGCGGCGGTGGCGGTGTTAACCCGCAGCGGAGCGCGGCCGCTGGGGACGGATTCTTTTATACCTTTGATCTCTGTGAGGCCGATGGCCAAAAACGCGTCTAGGCTTCTTGTCTAGCAGGATGCTTCCAGTCTTTGAAATTGGACTGGTTTTTTTTCCTCTATGCGTGGTGTGGGCACTGCTTGAGGCTTTCTAATATTTTTGGATCCGCGGGCAGGCTATAATGTGAAAGCAATGGGTGGAGAAGTTCAGCATCTGCAGGGGATGCCAGCGGTTCGAAGCTGGCTGGCGTCGTGATGCACCGTAATTATTTGTGAAACTCCTTTAGAAGGAGGAGGAGGTATGCAGGGGTTGGGAAAGGAAAACCGTACCAGAATTTCAAAGATGTGGCCTGAGGTAACCAGCTAGCTGTAATTTATTTTCCAGAGCGAGAATAATACGAATCTCAGTTTTCTTAAAAAAAAAAAAAAGTGCAGAGGAAGGGGGAAATACTGTTCCTCTGTGTACAAAGATATCAAATGTTCAGGAAGTGCATTGGTTTGGGAGATGATTGAAATGGTTTGGCTTTGCCTTGGTTAGATAACAGTGGGCCCAATCCTTCTGTCCCCATGCAATTTCAGATGACTTCACCCATGGGAGCAATGCTGTTGAGATGATGTGGCTGATTTAGAAGGGCTTTCCTGGTTACTCGCCTTCCTTTTAGGAAGCGTGCTGTCCTGTGTGAGCCAGTCCGCCACGATGCCGTGCTGGGAGACCAACAGATGCTCCGAGCCCCGTCTCAGTCATCCTTGCCAGTTCTCGGAAGATCTGGATATTACTGACTGAGCCAACGGGACCATTTGCCGAGCACAGAGGTGTCTCTGCATGAATAGGCAGCTGCAGAATAGGACTTTTACACGATATGAAACTACTGGAAAGGATTAATGAAGCTGACTAGCAAATAGGTTTAGTGGCATCTTTACAGGGAGGTTGCAGGGGAATATTACAGCAATGATGAGCAGTGTGAGCGCTTGCTTCACGGTGTCTCTGCTGCTACTTTTCTGACTGCTGCTCTCTAATTTCCATCTCTTCAGTAAATGCAAAGCTAAAAGGCTGCTGCTAGGAGGGGTCTGACTGTGGACCTGAACTTTATTCAATAAGTGCTGTCCTTTGCTGCGAGGAGATTTATTTGTAAACAAGCATTATTTGACAAGTGCTTCTCGCAGCGTGTCTCCTTTGCCAGTTGCTACGGAACAGCTCCGTGCCTGGGAATGGCTCACCCTGCAGTATGTGGAGACCAGCGCATGAGAAACCTTGGATGCTAAAGCCCACCTGCCTGGCTGCGTGCGAGTTGACACTTGTCACCAGCTTGGGTTTGAAAAGTTCATTTGGCTGCTTCTGGGCTCTGATGAGAGAGCTTCTCCACTGGGGTTGGTTGTTGGGCTGGTTGGGAACTTTACTTTTGCTGAGATGGAGGTAGCCATCTTAGACTGGTGGCTAATGTTTTCAAAAGTTGGTGATATTGGGTTTTCTGGGTTTATTTTTAATTTATTAGCTCTCATCCTACTCAGCATGGTTAAAGAACTAGCCAATACCCTGTGCTGTGTAGGAATGTAGCACATAAGTAGTTGCGTAGATGATGACAAATTCTCAGAATCATTTTTTTCTTTACCCCCGTGCATCATGTTTTTTGTTTCTCTAAATCTTACTGTAATCCACAGTGGCTTCGTGGGATAAAATACATGCAGTTAACAATTCACAGTACGTGATGTTCTATTTTACCCTCTAGTGGAGGGAACTTAGGGGAAAATGCTTTCAAAATCTAGGTTATGATTTGGAGGGGGGAAAAAAGTTTTAGTTCCTTATCATGGAAATAGCTTTTTGTATGGGCCTGCCGTTTTTGCCCAACCTGTATCACAAATCTGGTCACCTTCACAGATATCTCCAGTAATGGATTGAAGGATATACATTGGGAAAAATGAATTAATTTTTCTTCAGCCTTTCTTGTAACAGCAAAATAAAACAGATTTTTTTTTAATCGCCTTTCCTCAGTTTATATGTTGAAAGCAAAACGTAGTGAAAGATGAACGCTCAATGCTATTTCATGCATTTTCAAGGGCTCTTTAGCCATTATTTTTAACTCTTTAGCAGTCTTCATTGTTTGAACCAGATATTTGCTTTTTTCTTTGAGCAATGTTACAAATTCGGAAATGAGTCCCAATGAAAATATTCCAAAGAGTACCCTAAAGGTATAGTACAATTTTGTGAAGTGCTGGTATTCCAGAAGTGCATTATTGCTTTAAAGTGCATTCCCTGTGATAGTAGGGTGCGAGAGACAGCCCTGCAATATGTGACTGGGCTTCCTGCACTGCCTTTGGTTTAAAAATGCATGTGTTTTAAATCTTTCTGTTGTAAGTACTAGGGTCTGGGAAGTAGCTTATATAAATTATTTATGTGAAACATAAATGAATGACGGATTTGTTTGAGGACTCCCTCCTTCACCCTAAACTATATGATTTGTTACACATCGCCTGTGGATTTGAAGTGGTTTGCAGATCACATTTGGTCGTCACTTAGATGACCTTAAAAAGTGTCATGTGGGCACATTACTAAAATAATGCAATGCGTTATATCTGATTGCTTGCAACAACGTCGTTCCACAACATATTTGCATTATTGTAATTAAATACAAAGTATATTTCATTTTTGAGCTTTTCAGCCCAAGTGCCGATGAGTCAGTGCTTAACAATGAAGTGTACTGTTAAGCAAATCAAAAGAAATGCAGTTTGAAAGAATGACATTGACTTAAATAGACAAAGGTGAGAAAGACAAAATGGGTCTTTGGGATGTGTTGTATTTGTTTTAAGACTAGAAGGGTATTAATTTTTTTACAAACTCCTGCATTTGGTCCTTTCTCTCTTAATTATTTCAGGGTTTTTTGAAGCTAGCTTTACCTCAATGTATTGTTTCTTATTTGAATGAATGAATAAATGAGTACAATTAAAGGGGTGGGTCTGGTGCTGGCAAAAATAAAGGAAGGTTGTAATTTGCAAATTATTCATGCCAGAGCCTGAAATGAGCCTACCTGTTCTCAGTGTGTTGACTTATTTGTGTATGTGTTGTCCCATAGTGGTATATAATTTCTGTGTCATGGCACACTGGATAAATGCATATTTAGCTATAACATCACAATGTTTATCTTTAATTAGTGAATTAAGTCTTTTTCAGGAAGTTGGGGGGTTTTTTTGTGTAGTAGAAGCAGGTGTGAAAACAGTTGTAATTTTCATATCAATGTATTTCAATTAGTCTAATGCTTCAGATAAAAATACACACAATCAGAACATTCTGCTTATTAGGTTGCACTCAGTAGCTTGGCTTAGTATGTCACACATTCACACAGCTATAGCATCTTTTGTAATTCTGTAGGTATTGAGTGCTGCATGTATATGGCTTGTGTATGCAGAACAGGTAAGTCTGGGCACATTTCAGTGTGCTCACAGTGCCTTAAGGAGTTATCAGTTCTGTATTTGGTGCATTGGAATGGTTCCCTGTGTGCTTTCCATGAGAGCAGAGCACAGCCGCAGTGCCATGTGTTTATTTTACTCACTGGAGTAGTCCCATTAACTTTTAAATTTACTGCAGTGGAATTACTGGTATGAGGAAGGACAGCTCATGTCTAATGGTCTTTTTGGGATCTGTCTGATGTGTGATTTATGGCTTTTCAAGAGGTTTAGAATGACTCAGTCATGGCTTTAAAATGGAACTACTATCCTTTTGACAGTAAAACAACATTTGAAACTCAGCACTTTTAAGTATATGGCTAAAAGCATTGCTGCCTAATGATACGTTTTAAAAAGGGAAATAAACAATAGCAAAGATTGACTCCAAGATAGTGCCTATTTCCTTTCAAAGCGTATCTTTAAAACTGTGATAAATAGTAGAAAACAGGCAAACTGTCTTAAACAGTAACTGACTGCTTATAATATGGTAAATGTTGATGCTATCATTTGATGTATAAAGCAGCTATTTGCCCATCAGTATACAGAGGGGTCAACTGACAGCTACCATGGGAGGAAGGGAAGTTAGCGGGCTTGTGTGACAGGTTCTTCCCTCTCCACTGTTAACTCTCCCACCATTACCTCACATTTTAGCTCTAGTATACAGTCCATTTCCATGTCTGCTGTTCTCTTATTGCTAAATAAGAAAACAAAATTTTGCCCATGGTGAAATGTTTATTTTTTGCACTAAAAAATACAAAGCTTTTTGTAGCAGGCTTGAGGGAGGCATGGGTGGTGAGTTGAGAGCAGGATTTCATAAAATCTGGTGGAAATTGAAAAGGTGGGACAGCTTATGATGTGATGCCCTGTGCTCTGATCTTGCTAGCTTTATGCTTTGTTGTTCCAAGGTTTTCCATGCTGCTTCTGCAGGAATCCTGGTGTCCAGCATGTGCTGAGCAAGTGCAGAGCCCTTGACCTGGGAAAGTCCAGCTGAATTAGCTCAGCTGAGTGATGTTGTTGGACCCTGTTGTCTTTAGGGTCTTGAGCAGATATGGGTCTGTTAGACCCCCAGTCTTTCTGACTTGGAGCTATATTTTTAGTGGTCCCTTCCTGTAAGTGTGAAATAATGTATATACTTGAGTAGAGATGAGCTTTAAACGTTGCTCAAGGATGTCAGGGAAATGAAACTCTGCCCCACAATAAAAAAAAAAAAACCAAACCAACTCTTTTTGCAATTGAAAAAAGTGTTCTCACTTCCTCTTTGGAAATAAATTGAAATCTGTATATGGAATAAGGGTGAGATGAGAGAAACTCCAGATGCACAGATCGATCACTTTGTAGAAGCACTGAATTTCTTATTTAAGTGCTTGCTTCTATGGAGGAAAGAATATTCACTCAGCTCTTCAGTCGATACTCAACCTACTATAGTCTATTAAAAAGGTTTAAAATAAAACGTTGTTCTTATAGTAAAACATTTAAATACAGAATTGAAATCTGCCACAAGTGTTGTACCTTTCTCAATGACCATAAGTGCTGCTGAGAGATGAGGCCTCATTTCAACCAGGATGGACTTGAACTAGGTATTTTTCTTTACTCACTGCATGTTGCGGAAATATTGTATTAATTATTGCATTGGAATGAACAATTTTTTAATGACTTCACTAAACTGATTTTCTTCAATCTCTGCTAGAAAAATTGATGTGTATTTAAAAAGCTAGTAGATAGTTCCTTTTTCCTTTAAAAATACATTTTATTCTTAAGATGTGCCTGGATTTTGGCACAGGCAGAATTGAGAGCTGGATTGTCCTCTGTGTTCACGTTGTGCCTGTCCCTTACTCTGCTCTGTGACTAGCTGGACACTGAGGTGACAGGTGAAAGCATTTGCTGCCCCAGCTGCTTTCACATCCAGCTGTATTGGAAAACCTGAGCACTGGCCTTCAGTAGCTTAGTTCTCTCTAGGGATTGGCTACCCTTTTAGTTGTCCCTTTGACCTTTTATATCTCTTACAGTCTCAGTTTTGGTATTTGCTATGGCTTTGGTCAGTGCATTATCTGAACCTCTCCGAAAGGTTTAATGCGCTTATCCTCTTGGAGGTGGAAAGCAATTATCCCTGTCTCCTGCAAGGAAGCTGGTTCGGAGCACACAGTCAGGAGGAGATGGAAGCACTGTGATTCACAGCACCTGGCTGCTGCTGGGTGTGGTAGGTGATGGGTGGCTGTTTGCAGAGGTGCAGCAGTGTATTGCCTGCTGTGGACAAGGGTGCTGGGAGCTGCAGGCTGCCCTGGGCTGTGTGTATGAGCACAGCCTTCCTGTTTCTGCTTTGCAAAGAGGGCTGAAGATGCTTTGGGCTAGAATAATTGCCATGGGAACATTCAGTGCATGCTGTTTCACCAGGGGTGGTGTTGGTGTTTGAGTTGTGCAGCAGGTATGTTAGGAGGACTCTGACCAAATAGAGCTGCTCAGGTGCCCACTGGCTGGAAGGATGAGAGATGCCTCCTGGAGAAGGTGATACAGCATGTACTATGACAGCAGATCTGGGAATACCCCTGTGAGCTGATCTGGCATCCCTGAGGAAGGAGGTGATTCCTGCCCCTTGTCTTCCCGCTGGCCAGCTCCTGAGCATCAGTTCAGCAAACTGTGCCTTGGGGGTGTGTGGGGAGAGCAAACAGTACCCTGCAGAAGCTGAGAGCTCCTAGGTTTAGGTGGTTGTGTAGCAGATATTGAACCTGTAGGAAAGAGGATAGAACCCTGGGCTTGCAGGCTTTCATGTCATTTTGGTGCAGGGGGCAGTATTGAAGTGTTTTGCCAAGGTGTTAACTACTGGGTTCTCTAACCTGGATCACTTCATGTTAGAAAGAGATCAGAACAACCAGTCTGAACTTTGTAATTCCCAAAGAGGATAGTGGAACACCTGAGAGGAAATTGATTATTCAGCATCAGTAATGAGCATTTCTTGATGCTTCTGGGTGGACTTGTGGATCACTTCTTAAACTGTTTTGCATGTCCCAAAACAGTGAAACTACTTGGGGAAATTATCTGCATACTTGCTTTTGTAAGATAATTTCTAAAAAAACCCCAGTCATTTTGGCTTATCCATCTTTGCTTTACTAATACTCACAAGCAATTTCTTACTAAAATGTGTTGACAATGTGCTGTTCTCACTAGCAACCTCCACCCTCTTCCCTTAACAGAAATAGAAGGGATAAACTGTCAACCCCCCTGAAAAGCCAATAGATCATTTTAAACATTTTTTTCTCCCAAATGCTTGCTAAGAATTATGTCAGTGCTTTTATTTTCTACTTGAATGAATTCAGTGGCAGCAGAGTAGTCATTATTGTCAACAGGAAGGCTTTACTGGTGGTGGACAGTGAGGTCTTGCAAGTCTACTGGTAGTGAAAGCTGATAGCCTTGTCAGATCTGGATGTACCTGTCCCAGGTTTCTTCAGTTTGGTTATATGGATAACAGAATTTGAACTCCATGTCTTACAGGACACCTTTTAGGAACAGAGACCGTAGAGATCGTATTGCTTTGAGTTGTTAATTTAGGGAAGAAGGTGAGATTTCATCTCAGCCCTGCTAGCAGGTGTTTTGACTGCACTGAGAAACTGTTGGGATGCTAACATTGGGCTTGACTTTGTGTGTGCTTAATAAGGTGCTAGCTTTAAGTAGGGTCTTGAGGCAGCTGCCTCCTTCAGCAGCTTGCAGATGCCTTGACAGTGGTTGGAGGCCCTGATCTGCAGGACAGCAGTGGTATTTTGTTTCTCCATGCAGGCTGGTTGTCAGGTTGCAGGTGCTGGTTGTGGGTTGCCTTCAGTGGAAGCTTCTTTTTCTTTCTTAGTGGTAAAGTGATGCTTGCCCAGATGGTTACTCAAAAACTTGGTGCTGCAGCCAGCTCAGAAATCTGCTGTTGTGTTGGTACAGTGTTGTTTCCAGTGAATTTTATGAGTGAGAATGGAAGCATTTTCCTGGCTTTCTTCACAGTGAATAAACCCTTTTCAGCTAAATGGTGATTTTGGTGTGAATAGGAGTGTTTACTATTAAAGAAAAGCAAACTACACTGGAGTTCTCATGTTTCCAGGCACTTTGGTGTCAAGCTAATCCAATCACTTCTGCCTTTAAGTGATGTATGGCAGGAGGAACAAATGACTGCCTCTTGTTTTGACTGGAAATCTTTGTAGGGAAAAAATTGGCAGTTTTCTGGTTGTTTTAGTGGGTCTGGTTATCGAAGTGAGCTTTGGGTCTCACTCCCTGGTGCTGCAGCTGGTTCTGTGCCTGAGAGGAAAAAATGCAGCCAACCTGAAGAACTTTTTCAAAGGGCAGTATCACTCCCTTGTAAACAGTGTGTTCAAGCAAATTACACATGTAATACACAAATTACTGGATAAAATTCTCTAGTTGATGTTATGATTGCAGTTGTCCATCTGGCCTTAAAAACCTATGAATCTGTGATGCAGATGCAAGCATTTTGGCTCTTGCTGTAAAAGGTAATCATGATAACTTGGATCAGAATGAAGCCAACATAATAAAATATAAATCTGCAGTTAATATTAGTTTGCAAGTTCATTAAGTAGTGTATACTTTCCTCCTCCAGTGGGCTATAAATAATAGGTTCCGCTACAGCTTGCACTCTGATGTAGCTTGTTTCCACTGATGGAAATATTTCAGAGGTTCTTGCCTGTGTGTTTTGTCCCTGCTCAGTGTAGCTAATTAATTCACGACATCTGCTCCCCGATGACCTTGATTTCTTTAAGAGTTTGGTTTTTTCCATTTTTCATTTGTTTTTGCTTTCTTGAGTTGTTTTTGACTGTTACTTGTTGGAGTACCTTGGATATATACTTTTTAGACAAACACTTGGCACAACAGGGAAAACAGTTGGAAAATGAATGGCAACAATACTTCAATAAAACCAGTGAAGATTTATGAAGCAGGAAAACTTTGACTCATGGTGATGAAGATTCCTCTGCAGTCCATGTGTCTTTGTAATGCTGTGACCCCTGGAAGTGCTGGAGGAAGGATGGGGATGTATGCATTGCAAGGAGAAACCAGCTCCATTAATGATGTGTTGGCAGCTGTGCCCCCTCCTTTAGGTAGAAGGAAAGAGGAGACTAAAGCTGTGAAGCTTGGTGAAAAGTCTGTGATGCTATTCAGGAGACCTTCTGATGAAGTGCGAAGCGCTGCTGTCACATCTTGTCCTGCACCTTGACCCCCGTGCAGCAGAGCGTTTCACCTCATGCTTAATTGTCACTGTGTGAGTGTTCCTGTGAGAGGTTTCTCACAAGTTCTTTAAATGCAGCTGTTCCCACAAGGTGTGAGTGTTGGGTCAGAGCTGGGGCTACCTTGACCACCCACAAAAAGGTTGGAGCTACATCATGTCCTGCAGAGTGTGTGCAGAGGGGGCCAGGAGCTGCAGGAGGAGCCTGGAGGAGGATGTAGGAGTATGACTGCACTTTCTTTCATAACAGGCTTCAGCTTCAGGCTACACAAAATAACATTCAGATTCCTGTTCAATTTGTAGCAAGTTTATTAAAGCAGAGTTTTCCTTCAGCTGTTAAAAACAAAACATTTTTATTTAAGTTTTGTTGTTTAGAAATGTGCTGCTTTAGAAATCATGTGATGTTTTGAAATATTTATGCATGCTATAAGGAAGGTTTCTGTAATTCTGTTTGTTTTGTGATGAAACCTGGTTTCGTAGGGTCAAAAAGGATTTTCTATCCCTCCTCATTAAGGTATATTTCAGTGAAATAAAAGAAGATTCTTATGGCTTTACAGCTTCATGATATAAACTCCATTAGCTTTTGCTATGCTCACCATTTTGCCTGTTCTAGAGCTCTTAGGGTATACTTTGGTAGAGGATGCCCTGTGGTAAGCCTCAGCTTGCAAATGGTGCTGCTGAAGAGCAGCATTACTCTAGTGTATGATTAATTGGAAATCAGCTCAAAGACTATGGCAACTCAGAAGACTTCAGTTTTGGTATGCCTCCAGAGACTTTGCCCTGGTATAAGCAATGAAGGATTTTCTGAAGATCTTGAGATACTGAAATGACAGGAGGATATGTAGCTGGTAAGGTCAGAAGTACTCAGTGTTCTAGACTGTTGGTGGAGTATTTTTGGGTTTAACTTGGATTTTTTTCCCATTTGAGATTGGAGTGAAGAAAAAAGATGCTCTAGATGATCCTGTTCCAGTCCAGAGCCAGAGGAGCCATCTCACTTCAGTGGTGTGATCAAAACAATCCATTAATCAGTGGCTTCTACTTCAGGCATGGTACCATCCTGGCAGGCCTGTCCTGCTTTCTCCTGGGCAAGCTACTGCTGCCACACGTTTTGGGTGGCTGTGCCAGGTGGGGAGCTCTGCTGTGCTGTGGAGTGTTGGTTTAGGTCAGTGTTGAATATCATCAGCCCTGGCGTTTCATGTGCTTCCTCCCAGCCACAGTCCCTGTGTAGCCATGGTGAAGTGCTAAATGCCAGTTGTATGAACATGACAAGGACATTTGAGTAAAAAGCTAAATCCAGGCATCCCTCATAGAGATTCCCAAGTGAGAAACCACTATTAATTCACCAGCTAGAGTTCAGGGCGAAGGTTTCGATCACGTCTGTTTTTATTCTTAACTTGATTGTTCACCTGTAGTAACCAGCCTGTCTGAGAACAAGAGTGTATGCAAACTCCCCAAGCTATTATTCTGTATTAAAAAAAAAAAAGAAAAAAAAAAAAGGCTGTGGTATGACTTTAGACTTAATCATCATTTATCCTACCCTGAAGGCATGGAAGTTAATGATGATATAGATCTGTGTGGTTTTGTGTTCCCCTTGACTGAGCATTAGAAATAATTAGGGCTTGTGGGATGGATGCACTGATGGTGGAGATGAGCAAAAAATATTATCTATTATCTTCAAAGTTTGCTGGCAAAGATACAGGTGCTAAGTGTGTGCTTATGGGGTCTGAGGTTTCTTGCTTGTTTGTTGAAATAAAGCTAGCTGGTGCTGAGGAGAAAGGAAGTGGGAATAAATGAGTTCTGGTATTTTGGAGCCTTTTAAGATTATGGGGCAAGCAGAGGTGCTAGTAATTTCTGAAGTGATTTTTTTTTTTCAGTGGGGTTAGCTCTGCAGTATCCCAAGTGCTCCTGAGTACAGCTCTGGCTTATGCCTGTGGAGTAGGCAGTGTTAGGGTGAGTCCAGGAGTTACCAGCTACACAGGAGCTGGCACTAGACCTTTTGAAGTATGGAAGCCTTGCACAAATAGCTGGAGGTGTTCCTGAATTACCTGCTTTGGTGTCCTGAGTGTTTAGATTACTTGGTTATTAAACAGCCACAGCCAAATACATGCTCACAGTCATCACAGATAGAATAGGGAGGAACTGGTTCTGTGCTCTGAAGATGACCTCTGGTCTCTTTCTGTGTCTTGCGGTGGGTTAAATGAAGCACAATTTCAGATTTTTTTATTCAGGTGCAAAAAAGCTTCATCTCTTTTCAAGTAGCTACATGGTGAATTTGGACGCATTTGTTTGGAATGGTGGCAGCCCTTCTATAAAAGTCTCTGCTAAAACATTTTCCTCTGTTCCAGGCATCCGTTTTACCTGCTGCTTGCTTACTGGTTCTTCCCCAGCCTGGTCAATTAGCATTTTTTTGATAAAAACCATTTCAGCAAAAATAATGTTCCTGCCAGGCTGGAGGGTGGTGGGAAGAGAGGTAGTGCTGAATCTGTCTGGGCTCGTGTGGTGGGACTGTGTTCCAGTGACCTCTCTGGCAGTGCAGGACCAGAAGGCTACCTGAGAGAGCATCCCCAAAGTGTCGGTAGCACCACTGCCACAGGGAACTCCTGCAGCTGAGCTGTCAGAGGAGCCACCCCCCTTGGAGTGGGGGATGCTGGGGCCCTGTTTCGAGGCCGCATTGGGGTGGGGTAGTAACCTGGAAATGATGCAAGCAAAGGACAGACATGGTGGAAGTGACTGGGGAGGGTGCTGATGGGGAGGATGCAGACACCTTATATCTAGATGGAGCAAGCGATAATTTGTGTTCAATATACCAGAATTTTGGGGCTTCACAAAGCAAAACATCTTTGTCCTTGGAAGTGGTTTAGGTTAGTGGCTAAATATATTCATCAGAGCAGATTGATGCAGTGCATTGTTTCAGATGGTACCCTGTGAAAGCAGCCCTGAGCAGATGCCTATGGGGCAGTCTGTATCTGCTGTGCCTTACACACCCCTTGGGGTGTGCTGGGAGCCCCTCTGGTCTCCACAGCAGCCCACACACAGGGGACAGAGTCAAGTCACTTGTCACTTTTGCCTTCCTGGCACATGAGTTTTGAGTTACTGCATGGTACCTGGCAAAAGTTGTATTCCATCCTATTTATTTTGCTCCATGCAGAATGTGGGAGGATACAAGAGGAATTGAGTCTTTTCTAGTATTTGTCTCTGCTAGCTGACTCACTAGTTGGAAAATTCCCACTGACTTGACTTAGAGTTGAATGGGCTATATTATCTTTTCATATGCAGAAGATTATTTTGAATTTGAAGTTAATAATAGCAATTTTTAAATTGTCATTGATAGAAAGATAATACAGTATTTAGCTGTATCATGTTCTTTTTATGATCTGATGTTCGAATAAAGCACTTTTTCTGCTTTTTCCTTAATTAGTATGTCATGAAGAAGCTTGTGACATCAAACACAGCATCTAATTACATTCATTAGTAGCATCTCCAGGACAAGTTTTAATTAAGTTGTACAATGTAGATCAATACTTGTTTTGCATCCATTGCAACTTAACGACAGGAATATAGTGTTCTGCACAGTTTAATTACAGTGATTGCAATAGAAGGAATTTGAGTAAACCTGCCATTTTAGCAACTTCACTGCTGTCTCTTGATTTTTAAAATAGGATACAGTTATAATATGGGACATGTTATCTATGTGTGTCTTATTTTGAAGACTGTTTTAGGGTCATTCTTTTTATTCCAAGAAAATGCGGTGTAGTTCAGGAGCACTTGGATGACAGTGCTTGGCTCCAGCTGGAGCAGGAGAAATTAATGACCATTTTACCTGAAGACTTCATAAGGGGAAAGACTGGGCATAACTGGGTGACATATCTAGTGGTAGGTGATAGCAATACTTCTATTTTGCAGGGACTCTGGGGTGAAAAGCCACCTGATTGTATGTTTACTTACTGTGAATATAGTTCAGTGCAGTTTCTGAGTATTGCTTCCACCACGTGTCCTGTAGTTTGGAAGCACTGACAGCTTCCAACTGCTTCCTCTTTTGGCAGGAGAAAGCAATGCAGAAATGAAAACCCTGAGCCATTGAATGTGTTTTGCTCAACATCACAAAAATATACTTGACCAGGCAGAACATGTATACCTTGTGATAGTGTCCTGCATTAATACTTGCATACGTTGTGAAAATATCTGGATAGACAAATCACTTTTAAGATAATTTTTTGCCAGATCTGAGAACTCTGTGTTGTATTTTTTGTGGCTTGGCCTGGTTTTGTGTACAGGGGACTACAGTAGTCAGCCTTCAGTGGTAGAATGATAAAGACCAAATTGGTTTAGAGAACTTTGGTTTTTTCCGAACTAAATCGGTTGTTTAGTCTTCATTTGTTTTAAAATACTCCTTAATATTTTAAATCTGTATCGTGGATTTCTTACTCTGCCTCTGTAAATGGTGTAACCCTGAGGGTTAGTTATGATACCTACCTGCCTTCTTCATACTTGTCCATGCAAGCTGTTTCTCTTCTAAAGGAAAGAGCACAGAGCCTCCTCACCCTTTTCAAGCTTGTTCTTGGTCTAGATCATCATGTGCTAGAAAGTCTTGAAATTCCAATTGCCAAAACTTCCAGTGGGATTTTTAAAGAGCATGCAGGGTGGAGGTCAGGAATTGAACACCCAGGGAAATGACTTCCTTTTCAGGAAGGACGTGAGTTGAAAAAGTGAGGTATTATGCAGACAAATATACTGAGAGAAGTGAGAGTTGTGATCTGATGAAGTGTGCTATTAAGGTAGACAAAAGTTGCTCCTAGGTTGAGATTTTGGATGACAGTTGATGGTTCAGAGACAAGCTTCTGACTTGGAGAGTTAAAGCCCTGGGTGCGGGAGGTGAAAGCTCAGCACCAGAAGCTGCTAGTTTTTCTTAGCTGAGTAAGGTTGTGTAGATGTAGTCACCTCTCACTTTTTACCCAGTGTTTCAGGTAGCAAGAGAGGAAAGAAATGTTACAAGCTTGGGAATAGTTCGTTTGCTGTTTAATGTAAATTGTTGGCTGCTTGTGTGACTTAACCACTCATTAATTTTTGTGTGTAGAAGAAAAAAGATCCCTTGCATAGCTTATAATGAAGATGTCAAAGACTTTTGGAGAAAAATGTGGAAGAGGAAGAAAATAACAGATTCCTGATGAGAGTAATACTTGCACATATAATACTCCAAAAATTAAATTCTTGTTTTGTTCTTGTCTTAAGGGCCTGAATATGCCCAAAATACATGCCACCTTAGAAGAAATGTGTGTATAAACATGCACAGATGTTTGTGAGTGTATTTTTATACCTATATACTCTGTGTCTTACATATACACATATGTACACAGTGTACATGATGTACTTGTTCCACCCAAAAGATCAGGTCCTAAGAATGTGAAGGATCTGGATTTTACAGAAGTTCAGTGCATTTGCAGCTTGGTTTCTGTGGCAGATCTCAAAGGAATAAGCTAATGCATACATAGAATTGTTCTCATTGTATGACCTCATTGTTAGAGGAGTTACTGCATTGTTATTGTGCTTTACAGAAATCCAGCTTCCTTGGTTAATTATAAGCAATCTGTTTACCAGAGCCACCCATACCTTGAAATACCTACTGAAGTTTGTATCTGACCATCTTCTTTAACTGTTTTTTTTCTTTTATTTTCAGTGAATTTACTGGACTCACGCACAGTAATGGGGGATCTGGGATGGATAGCCTACCCAAAAAATGGGGTAAGTCTCTGTTATTGTTTGCTTTCTCTCTCACAGATTATACTAATCGTTTCCATTCGGAAAGTAGACTACTGGGTTTAAAAACTCTCTAGAGGGATTTGTCGGCAATGGAGGGGAAAAAAATAAATAAAACAACAAGCTGTGACTGAAGAAATGGAGCTGTGTGGCTAGGGGATTGATTTATTTATGCAGCAGAGCCAGCCACAAGTATTAAAAAATAATCATGAGTCAGCCTCCTCACTCCTCCCCCCTCCCCAAGAAAATCCATGAGGTTATTTAAATTTCTCTTAAATTATAAATTCTTAGGGGTTTTTTTGAGCCTTTGTGGTAAATGTGGAATACAATGTTTTGGAAGTTAGCTTCTGAAAAGCAAGGTCTGGAACATGGCTGTTAGCTTTAAATGAACAAGGCTGTTCACAAATACGTCTCAGATTCATGATAAAGTTCTGGGACCTGATAACACTGAAACAGGAGCTGAGTTCTAAGCGCCTTGAAGAGTCTCTGTCCCTTACCATTACTTATATGAAGAGCTGTTCAGCCTCAGGAAGAGACAACTGAAACAATGATGTCAGTATCTGAAGGGAGGGTGCCAACAGGACGGAGCCAGGCTCTACTCAGTGGTGCTGAGCAATAGGACAAGAGGCAATGGGCAGAACCTGAGGTACTGGAAGCTTCACCTGAACATGAGGAAGAACTTAGTTATTGCGTGGGTGACCGTGGGTCATTGTGTGGGTAACAGATTGCCCAGAGAGGTGATGGAGTCTCCTTCACTGAAGATACTCAAGAACCCTCTGGACACAATCCTGTGCCATGTGCTTTAGGATGACCCTGCTTGAGGAGGGAGGTTGGACCAGATGACCCATTGTGGTCCCTTCCAGCCTGACCCATTCTCTGATTCTGTAGCTGAAAGAACCTGGCCCTCCTAATTTGATACTTGAAATAAGTGATGGAATTTAGATGCATTGATACCCTCCAGTGTGTCTGCTTGACCTGACTGCATCATGTGAACAGGATGTGGTTTTTGGTCTTTGGTTTGGGACACCCTGTGTCCTGTACTGTGACAGAGCTTTGGTACAGTCTTGAAAGGTTGATTTCTGCACCATCCTGGGTATTCCTGTCAGCTCCTGAAAGCCATGAGCACTGTGTGAGGTAAGAAAGCATCCTAAGTCAGAGATGCTGCATGACTGAGCCCTCCAACAGAGCAAGTCTCAGGAGTGTGTTATTCCAGAGTTTTAGTCACCAGATGAAACAGACTGAATAATTGTCTTGGACTCCAGTTGGGTTGTTATAAAGATGGTGGCAGGGTTTAGATAAAATTCAGCCAACCTTGAAAAAAAAAAAAAAATATAAAAAAGACAGTAAATTAAAGTCTGTCATTCCATATATTCTGTGTGGATGAAAGGTTGTAGAAACGGCAGCCTCACTCGGACAAGCTGCATGTGTATAGGCACAGGTTACAGCAGGGATGTGAAAAGCTACACAGGGATCTGATTTTATTTTCAATTCAGCCCAAGATCTAATCCTGTTACGGTTGGTCTATAACTTTTCTTTTAATCAATTGATTTAAAGCTGAGAACAAAATTTACTCTGCTTGCTTGTGTGAGCATCAGAATAACTGGTGTCATTTATGCTGGCAGAGTAATATTTTGGTGCCATGGGGCACCATAAAGATCCCAATGTCCAATTCTTAAAGGATGATTTTACTTTTTGAACATCTCCTGGTATTTTTCCTGTGGTATAAAGAACAGTTCTGGTATATCCCAATGCCCTTAAAAAGAGTATCAGCAGAAAAACAGATAGGGCTGAGAAGTTCAGAATACTTCTGATTCTGTATGTATAGATGAGTAAATCAAAAGCTAACTATCGCACATGTAAGCTGCAGTTGTGGCTTTTCATTATTTAGGGAAACCTTTCTATATCTATAAGCTCGGTTTGCAAAGAGCACATGGAAGTACACTCACGAATGCCAAATTAAGGGTTACTGACTGAATAGGGAGAATTTTTTTTTCCCTTAATTAACTTCTACTTTTTATTTAAAAATGAATTAGGTAGTTGCTTTTCAAATTTCCAGAAATCTCTTCTTAATCTTCTTTGTTTTCGTGGGACATCATAAAAATCCAGGAGGTTTGTTCAACCGTCTTTTTTTTTCACTAATATATTTTCAGTATTTTATAAGCACTAAAAAAGTCTTCCCAGAGTTACTTCTCTAACTGCTATATCTACTCTGCAATCAGCTACGCTACAGTTACACGCTCTTTGCTTAATTTTTTTACAAGATCTACCTAACATAAATATTTAAAGCAACTCTCACTTCAGGATTTGAATTTGGAAAAGGAGGGAGCTTTAACTGACATCAGAGATAGGCATTGTCATGTGTTTTGAGGCATGCTCATATGAATTTATTATCTCAGGATATTCTCCTAGGGAAAATTTTCAAGGTCCCTGTATCACTCTGCACAGTCACCTATCAAGGAAAGGAGCAAAAATGTCAGGCTGTGTCACACTTTGCAGCACCACAGTGTGTAGATACAAACCATGTTCTGAAGCAAGCTTTTTGATGCATGGTGTTTTATTATTGCTGTAAACAGTATCCTGTGGAGTGTAGTCACTTTTCAATGGTGGTGCAGTTCCAGCTGAAGATACATTGGTACTCTTCGGATGTTGCTGCTTCTCCGCTTGATTTTTATTATCAATCTTAATGGGATGCAAATACTTTTCGTAGAACCACAGCTGCTAGAAGTAGGAGACTGTACCCGGGCACAGTTGCAAGTGTTTAGTCTCTGGCATTGTATGGGAGTGCTTGGGAGAAATTATCTTCATATCACAAAGGCTCAGGCTGGTAGGTTTTGAAAACAGATTTCCACATTTAAAACAAACAAACGAAACCCCACAAAAAGCCCCTACCAAGACAATTGGGATAAGAGGTCCAGGCAAGCCAAATGAACTTGCTTTTGGTAGATCCTTTGTAGATATCGTAGTTTCAACTTCTGTTACAACTGTGTGCCATGTTAATTTTTCTGTATTGAGTCTTTAAGACATTCCATGCTGCAGAGAGGTCCAGCTGCCCTTGTTCAGTCTCTTGTTCACGTCATTTTTGCTGAACGCAATGGGAGAATGTGATCTAACTTGGGAAATGAAAGCAGCATTTTATGGGAAGGAGACTGACTCTCCAGCCTGGAAACAGATCAGGCTTAAAAGTAGACCTGTTTCATGCCTGTCATCTCAAATGAAGAAGCACTGCAGCTGCTTAAGTCCCCACAGGATCAGACCTTGATCCACTGCTAAACAGTGTGTGCTGGCTCATCTTGTGAGTAGTGGATTTCATGGTATGGGAGAGGAGCACTTCAGTCAAGGGTGTCTTCTGAAGAGCTTTGGCTGCCGAGGCACTTTCTTGGTGTGGGTTTGCATGGTGGCCATTATCCTTGCAGCCTGGTTGGCCTTCATATTCCCCATGCACAAAGAAGGTAAGAAAAATGCCCCTCTTCCTTCATAGGGAGTATTGAGGGATGAATAGAAACGAGATGACTGAAATATGCTATGGCCAAGTAGGGTTTTGAAACAATGTCTCCTGGTGTGAAGAGCCAGCTGTTGAGCTGGAGAAAGTGCTTTTGTATTTCTGCTGCTTTCCCCTGAAGGGTAAGTAAGTTGCAGTAGTGTGGCTTCTGGCTTCCCTGTGTGCATTCACCAGCTTGCAGCAGTTGTGCAGTCAGATCTTAAACTTGCAGTTTGTCTGCTAAAGCATGGGCAAACTTCCTGTGAGGTCCTCATGGCCATGGAGCTCAGAAAAGGGACTCTCTCCCTGCCAAAACAGCATGGTCAGCATGGAAAGTGCTGCCCTTCTCACACTCAGGTTAGGGATTGATCCTGTTATCACATGCCAAAGGGACAATTTTGACTTTTTTTTGCAGCTCATGTAAGTTTGTTTTAACTTGAAGGAGGTTACTGTAATTACCAGAGGCCGTATCAGGAAAGTCTGGTCCCTCTTGTGTAGTAAGAAGCCCTCACAAGCACATGAACAAAACCAGTCAGGCTTTCTGTTAAAGGCTTGTACAGCAGGTCTGCAAAATCTTTTGCCTCTGGACTGATTCCTGGGACACTGCTTAGGATTGCCCAAACTGGGCACCTCCGAGGTTTGTGTGTGCCTTGTGTACGGCTGTGACACTGGATAGCTGTGACCTGCAGAAACTGCCTGTACTGCTCTGTGCTAAACACACATTTTTATCATGTGGGAGCTCACAGGGTAGGAATTGAGAGTAAGTGCTGTGACAGAAATAGTCGGGTGAGGTCAGGCAGTGGCTGTAGGCTGCATTGCCTCCTCTTCCTCCCTTGATCTGGCAGGAGGCTGTGTCATGCATTTCAACTCTCTGCAAAGCCATAGCAGGGGCAGAAGCTGCAGAGCACCCTGCAAACCTGTGCTGTTCATTTTTACTTGGTCTGGCCAAGTGACAACTAAGTCACTTTTAACAATATCCAGATAGTTGCAAAAGTTGCTGATAATAATAAAATCTTTCTTTAGCTGGTTTGATTTTATTTAGCAGTTATGTCTAATTTTTGTTGCAGTGGCTATTATAGGGCTGATTTACTTGTTTCAGACCCTCCCTCCTTTTACTGTTACTTTAAAACTTCTTTCTTTTCAGATTAGAAGTACTCTTTTTCTGTCCAAATCAGAGTGCCACACACCTGCTTTGCTTTTGTGTAAAGGGTTTTATTCCATCTCCTCCACCTCCCATTGATTTCCCTGAACTTCCTCTAGCACAGAACAGGAAAGTCTCTGTGGTCCTTGGGGTGTTGGCTCTGTGCTATGGCTCATTGCACAGCTCCTTATGATGGCTTTTTTTTTTTTTTTTTTAGGCTCAGACTGGAAAATAAACATGTCCTGAGGAACCTGGTCCTGTGGAGATGTTCATTTTCTGCAATGAATAAAGAATTGTGAGGGAGCTAGATGATTTCTTGCATGTGAACAGCAAGAGGGAAAGCAATTGCCCCTCCTTTGGGTGTTTACTAAGGTCAAATACTGAAAGTTGGGGGTAAATTCATCTAGACTGATTCTACAAGTTGGTTCTCATTTCTGTAGGATATTGGTGGGCTTGATTTTTGTATTTGGTTGATTTGGGGGGTTTTTTGGTTTGGTTAGGTTTTGTTTTTTCTGAGCGGCATTTCTGGCTCAGTTTTTTGATGGCAGGTACCCTAGGGTGCCTCTTTAAAGTTAAAAATAACAGCAGTTTTAGATTCCTCAGCATGGTTTGGGAATAATTCTTGTTGCTTTCTGCCAATCCTAGTTTAGATAGAGATTTAACACAGGAATCCTGGATTGGAGGCAGTGCTTGCCCTCAAGGGATAGAAATAAAATAAAGGGGGAGGGATAGGGGGTAGTGAAAGGACAAGGAGGATTCTTGGCACCATTGAGCTGTGTCATGTAGTTATGATTATAATTGGCATTTTCAGGGCAGTACTTTTGGCAGCCTGTGGGGTTTTTTTTCCTGCAAATGCTGCTGCTCGTCTGTGACCAGTGTAGAAAAGGAATCAGAGGGATCTGCTCTGTGGTTTAACCCCAGCCAGCAGCTAAGCCCCCCACAGATGCTTGCTCACGCCCTGCTCCCCAGTGGGATGGGGGAGACAATCAGAAGGGTAAAAGGGGAAAAACCCATGGGCTGAGATAAAGGCAGTTTAATCAGTAAAGCAAAAGCCGTGCGCGCAAGCAAAGCAAAACAAGGAATTCCTTCCCCACTTCCCGTGGGCCAGCAGGTGTTCAATCATCTCCAGGAAAGCAGGGCTCCATCAGGCATAACTGTTACTTGGGAACTCAGAACACCATCACTCCGAACATCCCTCCCTTCCCTCTTCTCTCCAGCTCTATATGCTCCATATGGTGTGGAATATCCCTTAGGTCAGTTGGGATCAGCTGTCCTGGCTGTGTCCCCTCCCAACTCCTTGTGCACCCTCAGCCTTCTCACTGGTGGGGTGGTGTGAGAGCCAGAAAGGCCTTGACTCTGTGTAACCTCAGTAAGGAAAACATCCCTGAATTACCAACACTCTTTCCATCACAGATCCAAAATACAGCCCATACCAGCTACTATGAAGAAAATTAACTCTATCCCAGCCAAAACCAACACATATGCTAACGTGCAAGAATGCAATGAATACGTTAGCAGGAAGCATGATGGAAATAAGTAATACCAAGTAGCTGAAAAAAATGTTGATGGCACCCTAAAAGCCTGCAGTTTGGATGCTCTGTTTATATGGAAACATTTCTGTACATGCGCAGTTTATTAAGAAACAGTACTGCACATCCAAGTGTTTGAAGTAAACTGAGTAATCCAAACCCAAGCAGCAGTACTTGAAGTGTTCTGTTATATACAGAATAAAGGAATTTTACATGAACAATATGTGGGATGATGTTGAGCTCAAGAGTTGAAACATACAGGGTTTGTTTCCCCACTAGAATTTTTTAAGGTAATATGTAGTATCTATATATATGTAAACTTCTGTCCTCTGTGACCCTCTTTCTGGTTCTTCATGTCCATGGTCATTTTTACTCATCTCGTGGGGCCATGATGATGTGTTTTCTTTTGGTTGTGCTGCCTGCTTGGTGTGCCAGAGGCATGCGTGCTTCTTTCATATAGTGTAATTCCAACAAAAGAGCTTGAGCTTTGGGTCTGAAAAGACACTAGAGGTTAATGATGCAGTTGTAGGAGACCCTTGTGGTAATTAACTGTAATTAATTGTGTTTTAAAGCAGAGCTGACTTCATGTTTCCGACTCCGAAGGCCCCAGAGTGAGAATGAAGATGCTGGAGTTAAAGGGAGTAGGGTGCTGCTATGAGAGGTGAATTTGGCCAGCAGACTATGGTCCAAACTGGTGGATTTCCCTGCTGAGTTGGTGGCTCTGCCAGTGCTCATAGAGCTGCATTTGTTTCACCAAGCTTGATTATACCAAGCAGGATCTAAAGAGATCAGCTTCTTTGTGTAAGAAGGCTGATGGAGTTGGGTGTAGCACAGAGTATTGGACTGGCCCACAGCCACCAGAGAGGAGAGGAATAAGCTTTCATCCAGGTTTGCAATGGGTAGGACAAGAGAAAAATAGAATTTGTTTCATCTAAACCGGTTCAGGTTGAATTTGATGGAATGTGCCTCCTGCTGGTTCGTCTGTGGGGCAGATGCGGGATTTCTGTCACAGGAGGTCTCTGACAGCAGGTTGGACTGTCTCTGCTGCTCTGGTCAAGCAGAGTTTGTCTCTTCTGGAGGAACAAACTGGGTGGTCTGTTCTGACCTATTGCAGCCCTAAGTCTGAAGCCCTTCTGTCTGAGAGCTTGTTTTGACTCTGTCTAGGGTGAGATCTGTTTCTGTTTCCCTCTGAAATTTGGTGTAGGGTTTTTTAGTTGTTTTTTCTTTTCTTTTGTTTTGTTTTGGGTGGGTTGGTTATTTTGTTTTGGGGTTTGTTTTTTTTTGGGGGGGGGGTTTTGTTTTTTTTTTTGTTCTATTTTGTTTTTAATCTTGGCCTGACTAAGATAAGGTTACTGTTACTCATTCAGCAAGCTGCATTTAAGGTCCACTTTAGATACCTGCAACATATTAGCTGCACTGCTTTTAAACCAGAGTACCCCATGCTAGACAAGAGTTCTCATTGTATAGCCTTGCCACTTTATTCATGTCCTTTCTCATGTCTCCTATCTGTAGTTTAATATTTTCACTCCATTTGAGACTGCTCTTGTTGTCCTGTCCTCTTAGCTGGCTGCCCTTTGGTTTGTGTGCTATTGACATAAATCAGCATTTATTTGGGAGTAGCATCTGGTGAGGTGTAGGTCTTATTAAAGGAGATCTAAAATGCCTAGAGTACTCTAAGGTACTGTAAAATAAATTAATACTAGTGAGATTAAGAATAAAGCAAATCTTTATCTTGTCTAGAACTATATTACTGGAATAATATATTCTACCACAGGAAAAAATAAAGGTTGATCCTTCAGTATATCATTTTGTAAATACTGTTGTCAGCATTAGGTTCCTCCACACAGGCTCATTGGGCAAACAATAATCTCCTTTCATGCTTAAATGTCTTTTTTTTTCTCTAGTGTCTAGGAATTACATTGGGGGATAAAAGAGCTTTGAAGAGCTTTATTTTCTAAAACCATTGTTTTCTTTGTTACTTTTGTGCCAAGTTCAGAAATATTGGTATCCAACAGTTAGTAACCATACAATTAAAATGTATTAACATAGTGCTGTCAGGGAAAATTTCAAACTATACAGAATAAAATATTACCATTACAGAATGCATATGCAACAGCCCAGGGTTTATAAAACATTCACTAGGATTTTATAGCTTATATTTATGAATTTTTGAAGTATATTTCTTACTGCTTCATGTGCTAATATGTGTCTGTGAGTTACTTATCACTTAATTGCTTAATCCTTTTATAAAACTTCAAATGCACTGGCCTCATTTGACAGCATATATTTTGACTCAGGTTAATGGCTTTTTTTTGGTAACTAAATTCAAGAATGCATTCCTGTTTCTTTCTTTTTTTTCTTTTTTTTCTTTTTTTGGTTACTCATTCAGGAAAGCCAGCTCAAAAAACACATGAAAAAAAGAATGCTAGCTTCAAAAAGGTAAACACATGGTAGGTGTGTCCAGAAGGAGAACATTTTAAATGCAAAATTCCTGAAAATATTGTTAAGATGGAAGCTGCTATTTTGTCTTCATGGCAAGAAGTTGCCTTCTGTATACACAGTGAATGAAGACAATAAAAATTAGAGGGCTTGTTTGAAGACCCTTCACCTAGGCTGAAACCTGAAAGCAGAGCTTTCTGATTGACTGTTGTTTACTGCACAGTCCTCATGCGTGGTTATTCCACTATTAAGAAACAGTTCAGCAGCTGAACATCTAGGATTGTTAGAACAAACTTTCATCCATTTTTTAAGTTATTAATGGGAATCATTCAGAATTTGCTTGTCCTGATCAGAAAAACAGGGTGTTTCTCAGTTGCTGAAGGCTACCTGCACATAGGAAAGGGGAAGGTGGGACTGGGTTCTTGGCTGTTGAAAGAAAATGCCAGTGTTTTATTGGAAACTCTTCTTGTCCCGATATATTTTGGGTTGATAGTCTTAGTTTACCTTAAAGCATCTTCATTTTGAGGGAAAAAGCATGCTGAACTCTGTGATTTTGGGTATGTAACTAAAACAGACAGTAGGCATGAAGTCTGTTGGTTTAATATTGAGAATACTGTAGCAAAACAGATTGGAGATTAAGTATGAGCAGTACACCTGGATGCAAACCCATGCTTTGGAGGCTTTTGTGTTAACTCTGCTCCAAAGAAAAGTGGTAGCTCCTCTCACAAGCCTTTAGGCTCTTCAACATGAGTAATGAAGCATTGTTGAAGAGAATGTGGGTGACACCTGGCTATCAGTCATCTCTGTGATACCACTGTGATATTGTATGCTGTCAGGCTGCTGTGATTGATTGGCTGTACCCCATGGGATGAACAGTGAGTAGGAAAGAATTGCAGAACATGGCTTGGCTGCAGCTTCCTCTGCCAGGACAGAGGATTTGGGGGCGAAGAAAAAAACCTTACCCAGATCATCTCAAAAAAATAAAAGACTGCCATCCTGAGGGGAGTTGTGAGCATTTAGGGTAGAGAGCAATTATTCCTTCCATGTGTAATGGGACATCACTGATTCTTAATTCCATTTCAGGACAATTTACTGGAGACACATCTGTGATGTAGTAGTGACTTATAGTTAGGAGTGAATGATAACTTGCATGTTAGTTTGATCCTCACATACCCCTGTATGATCTTAGTGGTCTGAGAAAGGAATAATCCGTGGACAAGTTGCCAGTTAGCTGCAGGGAGGAGGCAGGATTGGGCCCTTAGGTTGGTAAGGATGCAAGCTCCCCTGAGAAGAGTAGGGACTGTGGATCAGCATAGTGTGATGGAGGAGGAGGAGATGAAATTGCCTGCTGAGCTGGGCATCCCAAGGACAGCTCAGAGAAGGGCAGTGATGGCAAGGAATAGAGATTGCTGGTGGCTTTCTAAAGCCTGGATCTGTCAGATCAGGCCGAAACACCCACACAGTCCTTTATTTTCTTTCTTTTGCTGCTTTCCAGGAAGGAAAGTATTATTAGATACTTGGTTCTTGCCAAAATGCTTTGATAAGCATTTAACTTACGTCTTCTTATTTGTTTCTCTTTGTGATCATTAGTCAAGTAAGTGCCAGGCCACTCCTTTTATTATATGGAATTCTTGACTTTACAAAATGAAGAGTTGAAAAAAATCAAATTCAAAAAAACGCATCAAAAAAAGTAGATTTATTTAAATTGCTAGTGAAGTTCTCCATTACTAAAGCCTGGATCTTACTGATTTCCATGTATATGAACTACCTATATACTGAAGCATATAGTGGCCTGTAGATCTGTTACTGGTGCTGCAATAAGATAAGCCAGAGTCATGTAAAGATGTGTGCTTTCTGTGGATAATTGCCCTCCTTTGGATGCTTTCTTGCAAAGTTCAGAACTTCTGGCTCTGAAGTGGGTGGAGGACTGAACTTTTACGCTGCAGAAATCCACATTTGACTTCAGCAAAAATATTTTGGGACAAGTGACCTGACCCTTGCCTTCAGAGGTCTTCCTATAACCCCAATGATTCTTCTCATAATATTGACAGTATTAAATGTGGTACAGAAGATGAAGTTATCAGGAGAAGATGGTGCTGGGTATTTCTTGCTATGATTTGAGATACCATTATTGTTAATCCATTTTCAGTTTTGTCCTGGTTGTGAGAAAGAGCTGCTTGGTGTTCCACTTGTGCAAGTCAGCCTATCCCCTGCCTTGCTTAGGCTGTGAGCTAGACCAAGAGCTGGTGTGAGTGAGGGCAGGGTGGGAGAGGAGGTGATGACAGGAGTTCTTAAAGTATTTATTTATTGAAAGTTCCCTTTAGAATTAATTGATTATTTTTTTAAGGTATTTGAGTTTTTATGTGATGCATAGGTGCCACTACTTCTGGGATGATAACCCCAAGACCTAAGTGTACTTAGCAGATGCCAAGTGTGGGGGAGAAATTGTCTGTTTCTGAAAAAGAGGATTTAAGAGGGTTTTTTCCCCTCCAGCTGTTTAGAAAAACTAGCACCTTCAATCTGTGTTGGCAGCCTTTTTCATTGGCACCTCATATTGTAATTTGGAGGGGGGGGGAGGGGACAAGGGCAGGGGGGGTTGCTTTAGCATATTCGGCCTGCAGACTCCAGGTACAGCACTGATGTGATTCTCCTGGTTTCCTGCTGGAGCCTGGAGGTCCTTCTTAGATCTTGTCACTTGAAGTTGAGGGTCATCAAAATAACTTGTGCTCTGTATGATGTCTGCTCAGTGTGGCTTGCTCCCAGTTCAGTCAACAGTAGAGGATAGCAAAAAATGTGACCTTTGGTCTTCTGTTCAGGAGCCTTGGGGGTATTGAGGTTTGTTTTATTTTAGCTTTATTTGCTAATTGAATTTAATTGAAAGATACACACTTAAGAGATTTGCCTTTGTTTCAAACCTCCAAACTGGTGGGCTGTTGGGGCTCCTTGCAAGACAATTTTAAGTGGTTAGAACTGTAGGGCATATACTGACTTCTTTAGTTAGTTGCAGTGCAGATGTAAAGTCAGCCCATAAATCGTAGCCAGTGTTGTGATTACAAATCATTACAATAATGTGAGATTATTCCGTTTGTCACAAATCCTTCTAGACTACACAGTTAAAGTCATAACCACAAGTATAATCCTGTAAGACAAAGTTATTTCATTACACAATCTTTGTCTGGTTTACTGTTCACTTTATTTGATGCCAGATTGAATAACTGAATGTTTCTGTGTAGTTAACTTCAGTAGCAACACTCTGCCAGTTCTGGAGTTAATTTTGCAGTCTTAAAACTATTGATATTGATTAATATAGTAATTAGGCAAAGCCTTGATTTTCATTCTAGTGATGGGAAGATCAACTTTAAAATGATGAAGTTTTAGAAAAGAATTGCTAGTTACGTCCATCACTAGAGCTGTCCTGTCATATGATCAGGAAATAAATGAGTTGTGATACTGGTACATTGTTGGGTAGGTGACTGGAAGGAGGTTGGCACTTTCTTGCAAAAGCGGTGACTGCTGTCACTCTACAGAATTATAGTGAAGTGTGGACAGCTGCTGAACAGGAACAAAATGAATAGTTCACTTGGGAATGGATTTCAGACCATATCAAACCTTTTTGTACCATTTCAGATACCCATCTCATTTCTTATGTGGTACTTGTCTCTTCCTGGCATTGTTGTGATGCTTCCAGTGCAAAGGAAACTCCAGTGAGCCCAGTGACTCAGTGTGTCAGAGTAATTCTGATAAATACCCAGACTGAGATAATCAAAACCCGTCCAGGGATTACATTATTGTCCTACTTATTAATTTTAATGATAATTGAATATCCTTGCCGATTACTCAGGTTGTAAGCTCAGCTCCCCAAGCCCTGTATATTCAATTTCAAAACACTGCTTCTTCAGAGTCTGGTATATGTACGTCGGAGTGGTGGTCTCGATGTGGACAGACAGTGCAGATAGGCAGGAGCTACTGTGTCCTTTGGAGTCACAGTAAGTCTGGCAGAGCCTGTTTCTCAGAGCTGTATAAGTGTATTGACCTGGCAAATGTCTTTAGCCCCCAGGGGATTTGGTTATGGTGCTGCCTGTGTAATATTTGTAAAAGGCTTTTGCTGTGAAGGTGTTGAAGGGAAAGCAGGGAATCTTAAGCAGCCCTTGCTCGGTGTTTGCAAAGCTATTTTGTTTGATGCCACTAGCCCAGGTAAACCTTTTGGACTTCTCTGTTCTCTGCCCCTTTTGAGCACAGCACTACGGAGAGATTTTTTGCTTGCAGGGGTATCTCCTCCAGGGCTAACCTGGGGTGTTTCTCAGCATTGCTGTTTGCAGAGGCTGACCTTGTTGAAGCTGAATGTGCAGAAGTCCCTGTGCATCTCTCCAGGTGTTGCAGATGGTCTTTGTCAGAAGCCATAATCTATGTTGAGTTTTTTTGTATGAGGGTAGCTTTTCCCAAACTAATTCCCTGGTGCTTCTGGCTGTGCTGGGAGACTACAGTGTCCCCATTGATCAAGGGTAAAACAAGCAACTAAGACCCAAAATGGGGACTAATGCCATTGGTGTTCTGCGTTTTGTTGAACTGGGAATGACCTAAGTTTGCAAGGTCTTGAGTACTGCCTTTAAAAAACAGATCGTCCGCTTCCTTCTTTTCAACCTTTGTTTTGTTTGTTCAAAAATAAAGCAGCAAAGAGAGAAAGTAGAGTGCAAACAATTTTTCTTCACGCACAGTGCTGTGACCAAAGATATTACTTGGCAAATTTCCTTCCTTCTCTGCTCTGCAGAGTTTTAAAACTGAGAACTGTTTTTTCCTGTATTACAGCAAATATATAAGGAATCAAAATGATATTAAGGAAGAAAGTTGGGCAACACCCTGCTGTTCAAATATGTCGATTGCAAATCATTGACATTCTAGACATGCTATTTCTGTTTGTTAGTGAGTTATGGTTTCAGTGCTGGTAGGGTAAAACATTCAGTTGGGGAAAAGCACAAGATTATAGTATTTGCTAGTTCTTATATTTAAAAGAAGAGCAGATTCATGTGTGTGTGAGCTGAAGATAATGGTGGTGTAGCTTCCTAGGATTTAAGGCCACTGGGTCTGTTAACATTATGTAGTTGAATCTCTTGTGGCATGTATGGTGTAGAAACCTGTTCAGGGGTCCTTGCAGCAGGTCTGTAACCTTGATTTGGCCTACAGTGCATCTTCTGGAGAGAGCTTTCTTTGATTTAGTTATCCTCTTGTGGTAAGTCCATATCCCTCTATAGCTTGTACCAGCGTCACTCTGTCCTTATTGTAAGACAAATTAATATTTCTAGCTCAAATTGGTCAAACTTTATTTCTCAGTCAATGGATCTTTCTGTGCCTCTTCTTTGTTAGCTTTACAGGTGCATACTACTCATTTCTCTCTTCTCCTCCCAACAACTGTTTCAAGCAAACAGAGGCCACAAGCAAGTTAGCCACATCCCAGCCTTCTCTAATTTTTTAATGGTTTTTTGCCCTATAAAGTAGGACTTTGATCTCTTGGGTAGCTGTGGACTCTCTTGTGTGATCTTCGCAATTTGTCCTAGCTGAAGCGGTGCTATGTGAAAAGAAAATGCCTTTCTGAAAGTGATCTTAGAAAATTGTTGCATAACCTTGTTTGCTATGTGAGGCAGATGGATCGCAATGAGAAGAAAATCATCCTTGTGATGGAAGCCAGGTAAAAATGAAGAGGGAATCTTAGTGGCTGCTCAGCTGGTTGCTGTGGCAGGTAGGAGTTGCAGAATGGTGCAAGATGCTCTATGACATGAAAATGTGGGCTAGAGCTGCGCTGAAGACTGTCATCAGGAAACCTGTGGGGTGGTTGTATGGTAAGGGGAGTCCATGGGAGGTGGTTATGCTGCTACAGGAGTGTACCATGTACACAGGTTTTGGTAGGAAGACAGGTTCCTGGTACAGTGGAAGATACAACCTTGGAGCCTCTTAGAGCCCTAGGAAAGGTGGGATTCAGTCCTGGCTCAGCACCAGCTTCTGTGCAAGTAAAGGCAGCATGCCTGCAAAGCCAGATACCTTTCGGCATCTCAGGAGTCTGCATCCCTGAGCAAAGGAGACAGAACCAAAATCACCTGTGTGCTTGGATGGCCTGTCTGATTGCTTCAGTCCACACAAATGCGAAAATTCCCCTTTTGTATGTATGAGTGGTAGAGTTCTTTTGGGCCTGGTCCAATGTCACTTGCTCACAAGGCAAGAGGAAGCTATTGGGAAGCAAGAACAGGTTTTTGTGTCCTTCTCCTAAATGGCTAATTCCTCGACTTGGCACAAAATTTCTTTCACTGCTTACTGTTTTAAGTTTCTTTGTGCACAGTAATTTATGAATGACAGCAAACATTATTAGAAAGCTTTGTGTGTTGTGCACTATGGGGGCAACATTTCAGCATCAGAGTACCATTTCTTCAGTGGTCTTCTTTTCAGTGGGTATGTGTTTTGGTAAGGAGAATGATGTCAATTAACCACATAACCTGCAGAAGTGCTGTTCCCTATGCTAATTAGCTCTTCCTCTGAGAACTGTACTTTTAATTTATTTTTCAAAGTGCATTCACTCATCCTTTTCCTTTCAAACTTCAGCACTTTGTGAAATATACATCCGGGTTTGCTGAAAGACTCTGAAGCTGACAAGACAAAAATTGAAAGGGGATTGATTTAATGGTTTAATTGCTAAATAATGATGAAACTGTGGTTGTAATTTCATGTTACTGTGAAATGGCCCATCAGTCCATTTTGTAGAGTGAGAGCAAGGCCCAGGATAGAGCTGGATAAATAATCATCTGTAGTTTCTGTGCCAAGTGGTACCTTTCAAGGACTCCTGAAGATTGTGTAAAACTTCTTTTACCAGAAATCCAGACTCCAGACAAGAATTATCTTGCCTAGCTGTAAAATGCTGTTGCTGCAATTTTACTGAGTTCTGTCCATAAGCTGCAGATCAGAGTGTTTGGGGTGGCCAAAATCCAGCAGGTCCTTTTCCACCTGGGATCAGCAAATTGTGATCTCCCACCGTAACCCAAATTTGCTGGAGGAAGGGTTGATTGATAGCAAGCTCTTTTCTCATAAGGAAATGCAGCCCCTTCCCATGTCCATATGTTTACTTGCTCTTGCTACTCTGCCTCTCCAACTTCTAACCCACCATTAATCCCAGTGCACCCTGGATAGAAAATAACAGTAGTAAGAGCTTGTAGCTTAACCGAGCAGGCAGAGATGTAGCAATACACCAGTTAATTCATTTTCTGTTTCAACTATTTTGGATAGTTTGTTCTCTTAGGAACCACATGTCTTCAGCCATTTCTGTGTTCTTCACCTCTGCCTTAGGGACTTGGGCCTGGAAGAGACACTTATTGTAACCTGGTGAGGGCAATAAACATGAATCTTAATTCCTGTGTACCCACTCTGTACTCCCACAAGGCATGGGCATGTTGGTGCTAGCTTTAACCCACCTTACTTAGGTGACAAATATATGTGGCTTGTCATAGGCTTGGCTGCCTGATCAGATGCTGCCTTCTGAAACTTCTTTGGATCCCACTTAAAAGTTCTGAATGATGGTTTGACTGTCATGGCAAGTTCTCACTGTGGGTGATTATGCCCTGCCCCCCAATAACAAAGTTGTCTTCCCTTCTCTTCAAAAGCATTCGATTTAAATTCCAGGATCTTTTGTTGGTTAGGCAAAAAGCAAACTAACAACAGATTTTTTTTTTTCCCTCTGTGTATGTGTTGCAGTATTACCATCAGGCTAAGCCATGGTTTACCTCTTGGTTAAGAAAACAATTCGAGTTTTTTCAGTTTCTTCTGAAAACTTCAGCAGCTTTCCTAGACCTTGCATTATCACAGCTGATTGCCAAAGCAGCATTTATTTCTGCATTGCAGGCATCTCAGCTGAGTATTTGGCACACGATTGTGTTTCCTTTCCTAGCTGTGGCATGTTGACGTTCAAGTGGTTCTTCGGTGGTTGTCAGATACCGGGAGAGAGTGTGGAGGTTGCAGGTATGAAATGTATTCTTTGTGAAATGGTTAGGATATAGGACATCTGTTGCAAACAATTGAGCACATCTGTGTTTCTTCAATTCCAGATTAAAAGAAACATTGCACCTTTGTCCTGCAGATTTACATCCATGTAATTCTGGTGCCTTATTTAAATGGTAACATAAACCTGACACAATGGGAATTAAATTCCGTAGAATAAAAAGTAACTAAAAGTTTCATTATGTGGTGGAATAAGCATGCCAGGCATCCACATGTATAATTTATTACCTATAGTCGGGTAAGTATGATAAACCCATTCTGTTCATTCATTTTTAGATCTTAGCATACTGATTCAGACCTTAACTGAAAGTGAATATACAATCAATGTGAGGCTTTTTATGCAGTTTGCATAATGTAGGCCTGGCAAGGTTCTTTAATTAAATAATTATTCTTTGTTCAATCAGAATAGATTGTTTTGCTATAGGGATTGCAGGCAAGTACATGCAAAATCTGCCCTGAACTGATCATGTTTTAGCTGCTTACTGTAATCCTGAGTGATAATCTTTGTCACACAAAGCAGTGAGACCAACCCAAAAACCAGGGAAAAAAGTTGCACTCAGATATTAAAAATGTAATGCCTAATTCTGAGGTAATTAAAGAAAATCATGCTAAGATGCAGTTTGTTGGTGCTGTGCACAAAGTTAGAGCTGCCTGACAGGTGGGAAAAGTGGGTTTTGTAGACGGTTCAGATTCACCAGAACTGTCACCAAACCCAAAGTAAGCTAAGGTACTCAGCATGTGGGCAATCAGGAAATCTGGTTTGGGATTTTTACTGGTAACCCCATGTATTCAAGAGGTGGCAAATGGAGCTGTTAAGGGGAGGTGCAATGAATCGCATGTTGTGTGTGCCTACCGCGCGCGCCAAGTTCCCGTAGGAGGGTCTGCACAGGCAGCGTAGCCTTGTCATTTCTTCTGAGAGTCTTGGAAATGCAAAAAATCTGTTTGGCATGGGGGCTGCTGCTTGTAGCATCACACAAGGCTGGCTTCAGATGGCCCCTGCTGCCACGGCATATCATTAATGCAGCTCACAGCAGCTGGACTGAGAGGACTGCAGTGTTTATTAGGGGAATATAATCATTTAAGCCTGAATAAGCTTCAAAGCTCTAATGTGGCTGTTTGGCCAACAGAAATGAGATGTAAATTTGTGCTGAATAGCCACTGATTACAGAAAGATGATTAATGTGAGGTTTAAAATTGATTTATGGGTGCAGTTGTCAAGGCCTAAGCCGTGAATGTAATATTATCTCTATGAAAAGCTTTGGGTAGATTAAAGACCAGGGAGCAGTGGCAAAATAATGCATTTGCTGGAGGATCTGATACAGTGTATGGGCTGTCTGTAATCTAGTCAAATTTTGTATACGCCTGAGAGGTTAGACTTTGCCAGTGCAGCACGTGGATAATTGTATCACTTTGCGTGAAATATTCAAAAACCAAGGAGTTTAATCTGCTCTATATGCATTAAATAAACATTTAGATCAAGAATCTTCTTCTTTTTTACTGAAAACTCTTAAATGTGTACTCCCTTGAGGGAAATTTTATGAAGATAACAACAAGGATAAAGAGAAAGAAGGTGAGCTTAGATTTTGCAAATTTTTGCTGTTTGGTGCATTAAAAATAAACCAAATGCTATTTATTGCTTCAATTGAAGTAAACAGAGTCCCCACAAACATTTTGATTTATTTAAATATTAGCACAACATTAAAGTAATAAGAAAAACTTACTTTCTTGTTGCTTTTCAAAATTGTTCTGTGAAACTTTTGGTCACATCAGATGATGAATAACGTGAAAAATATCCCAAAGCCTTTGAAAATCCAAGCATCCCTAATCCTAATCCTTACCCTACCCTACTCTAAACCTAAGCCTAACCCCTAACCCAATGTTAACCCCTAACCCTAAACCCAAACCTAACCCTAAACCTTAACCCAACCCTAAGGCAGCAACCCTAACCCTATCCTTAACATGAAACGCTAATCCCTAAACCATAACCTAACCCTAGCCCTAGGCCCAACCCTAACCCTATCCCAACCCTAACCCAATCCTGAGTCCTTCTGAAGATCTGGCTCTGTCAGCCTCCCAGTGTTACACCACGTGGCGTCGGTTATACCACGTGGTGTCGGTTATACCACATGGTTTCAGTTATACCATGCCACGTGGCGTCGGTTATACCACGTGGTGTCGGTTATACCACATGGTTTCAGTTATACCATGCCACGTGGCGTCGGTTATACCACGTGGCATCAATACTGTTGGTTCTGGCCTTTGTTAAGTTGCTCTGCAATGGGTGTATATTAAACAGTGAAAAATGATTTAATGGTATTTTGTTTCTTCATTGCTTCATTCACGCTCGTCTCCATTGTCTTTCCCTCCGTTGCTGGACTGTGATTTGAAATGGATGTTTTAATTCAGATATACAGCGAATTTCAAACCTTTAGAAAAATAAACCTGTGGGAGGGGAGGTGGGGTTTCCAGATAACACATTGCTTTGTTCTAGTAAGGGGGTTGGCACAGTCCCTGATTAGGCATGCTGGAGAAGGGCTGGTGCTCCTTTTCATTTCAGTTCTGCTAGCCTCCAGCTGGGTTCTCATTCCATTTGGATTCTGGTGCTGACATCTTCCATTGATCATGCAAATTATCAAAGTCTGAGCTAAACTTCAGTCCCATTTTCATTTTTTTCCCATGTATCTTGGTGTGCAGACTGAAAAAGCTAGGTGACTTTGTCATGATGTTTCTCCATTTTTCAACAGCTTGAATTGTGCAGGTCTCTGAACAGATAACACATTTCATCATAAGGTTGTTCTGAAAATAATTTTTAATGTTTTAATTCTTCTTTCTTACCCGTTTGTTTGGTTGGCACTCTGTGGTGGAAATTGCTGCTTGTGTTTTGAGATGCTATCACAGCTTTCCAGAAATCTGCATTGTTTCTTATCTAGGTAGTGGTGCAGAGCAATCCAGGAATTTTCAACACTTTTGCCTTACAGGGAGTCTTACTGAGAAGTCTCCTGCACAGCCAGCTACCAAAATGGAAGGTGTGGCAGCAAACTTCAAATGCATGTTACAAATAAAAAAAGAATATTGAAAAATTGTTCAAGTAGCAAATTCAAATGTTCATGCAGTAGGAGCTGATGATTATTAAGTTCTCCATGTAACTTTAGGTGGCTGATACATCTTCACATATAGCTCTTCTTGAGAGGAGCAGTCATGCTTTGTCTCATAGTTTCAGTGTGGGGCTCTCCTGTTTGGCATTTTCCCTCTGCTCTGAGCAGTGTGACTGTGTGAGAGCCTTTCTTGACATAACTTCATGAAGGAGGAGGATTTCTAGAAGGCCTGATTGCACACAGGGTGGTGAAAGGTTGACCTGGGTGGAATTAAAAATATCCAAAACACTGTAAGATACAGAACTATCCACCCAGATGCTTAAGCTCTCAGTTCTAAAAACTGCATTTTTTTTAAAGCTGATGTCTGCTGGCAAGCTGTTCTGAGTATTGGAATGTGTAGTTGGCAGCAGTGGAGTTAGGATGGAGTATGATGGTGCTGTGAACATCTACCCAGCTCATTTTCAGTGCAGCTTTTTTATAGCGGAGATGAAACATCGATCATCTCGCCACCTTTGCTATTCCGTCTCCTGCCCTTTGTCCCAGTGCAAAGCCAAATGTGAAACCTTGGTGCCAAGTGAAATTGAGTCTTGTTAACTCTTGGTGTGGGGGGGAATAGCCTTTAACAGAAAGCAAGACCCTTTTTCTCCTCTTAGCATCTTTGCTGCCCACACATTGCCGGGGGTCATTCAGAAGCACGTATCTGGCAGTTCCTGTAACTGCTGAGGTGAGAATTTGCCCTTTTAGTGGGAGGTGGGTGGAAGGGGGTGGTAATGGAAGTGACTTTCTGAGTATGCTTTCTGCTAGGTACATATCACATGTGGACTAGGGAATATGTGTTTGGCTAATACAGAGATTGAGAAAAACATCCAATAGTGTGACATGGCACATCTCAAAATCATGCTTTGAATTTCCAGTTCGTACCTCTTTGCTATTTACTTTGCCCCCACATACGTTTTAGTTTATGAAAAATGATCCTTAGCTTCTAGCTGGGAAATCTCCTGTAATGAGTGAGGAAACTCATATTTACTTCAGCTTATTAACCTCAGGATATTCTGAAGCTGTGCGTTAACCGGACTATGCAGCTTAGTAACCAGAGTGGCATTGTAAGAAACAGCAGGAAACTGCAATCCACTAGTAAAACAAGGAGAGTAGCCTGAAAGTTACAGTGTTCTTACTTTCATTTTATTTTCCTGGTTGGAGAAATTGGGAATGTGCCAAGCCACCAGAAAATGTAAAGTTCCTTCTTCAGAAACTCAGCTTTCATTAGGCCAGATTTCTGCCTGAGTAGGGAGATTAATCAGATACTCTCTATCCTCTGTTATCCATTATGGTTTTTGCTTGACTAGTAACTGCTGTCAGTAGGAATATATATCTGTATGTATAAATGTCTCAGTTGTAAAATTGCCATCCAAATGAGGCTTGAGTCTCCGGTGGGGGCACTGTCAGATGTATGGAAATAGTAAAATCCCAGGTTGCAACTGCTTCTGGTATTTAAAGGTTTTAGTAAACACTGTTCCAAATGTTGTTTGCATTGAACACAGTTTCTTTTTGACACTGGCTCCTGCCCTTAAAATGAGCTCTAAAACCCCAAAAACAGTCTGGGAATGTGTAAAAATAGCTTCATCTTTTGCATTATAAAGTGGATATTGGTATTGGAAAAGTTTGCACAAGTAATAAATTTTTTGTTGCTTGGTAGCTGAAATTTAAAACAGTGTGTTTGAGGCTGAAAGAAGTAGTTCATATTACTCCAGAACAGTTTTTTCGTATTTTTTTAATCTGCCCTCTTTTTTGTTTAGACTCAAGAAGAAAAGATGGTAAAGACATGGTTTGTGAGGCTGTTAGATTAACTGGTTTCTCCTTTACTAATTTTTTTTGTTGTTGTTCCCTCTCCTCCTGTCCTACCTTGATCCAAGTACATGAAATTCTTTGGTTTCCTGATTATTTTTATTTCAAACTTGTCATTTACTGGGAAAAGTCACGTGGCTCTAGTTGGTGTCCTTCCACTGGTTGATGTGGGGCAGGAGTGGGGAAGCTGCTGAGCTGTCCTAGTGAGCAAGCATCCTGCCCCAAAATAGAACTTGAGTTTTAAACCTGTGTGGTTACCCTGGCACAAGTGCTTAAAAATTGTTGCCCAAGAGTGCTGTTTAGCAGGGTCCAGTGACCTGGTACTGATGGAAAAAGCTGGACAAAGCTATTTTGATGTCTCTGCTCTGCTCCTCGCACTGCTCACCCATTGGGAAGAGCAGACTTGCAAACAAACGTGCAGCACTGTTACAGGTTTACTGCATTTTTCTACTGCTTGAGAGTGGTTTGGGTCATTGTCCCTTGCTGTGAGGGGGAACCAGGCTTCTCAAGTGCCCCATCCAGGTGCTGGTGGACTCTTGCCATGATCAGTAGGTCACATAGGTTATACATACACCTCTTGCCAATGCCAGTGTTCAAGATAAAACAAATTGTTTTGCTCCTGCCAGTCCTGAGGTTAGCATTGCTGTGGAGAGAGCTAAAAGTAACATGACTTTTGGGTGCATTATCTTTTGTGTTCTTGTTCTTTGAGCAAGCAAAACCCATTTAATGAAGACTGAAACACCTCCAGCAAAATGAGGCTCTTGCTTAATCTTACGGCTCCCAGGCTGAAAATCTGAGCAATGCCATGTATCACAGTTTGTGTTGATAACACTGGCAGTATTTGGTGGCAGGATTTGAAGTACCTGAATCTTGGGACTGGCCTGTTTGTAATTGCTGTTTTGCAGTAGGCAAGATAGTGACATAGTCAGCCTTATTTTACAACTAGCACAGCCCTGCAAAACCTGCAGTGCAGAAGAAAAGATACGTGGTGCTCTGCCTGGCTTTCACTAGAGATTTAGCCTTACGTAACCTCGCCGAAGTCACTGAAACTGCGCAGAGGAGAGCCTGCTGCTTGTTTGCTATAACTGTGTAATACGATAGCAAGTGGAAACCAGCAGGCAGCTGAAAAAAAAAAAAAAAACAAAACTCCACAAGTTTTTGGGTTTTGTGATGGGAGGGAAGAAGCAGGTTGCAAGATAAAGTTGAGTAGTGGGAGGGAACATTTGTGTGGGAGCTAAGCTGGAGGCTATTGATTGGCAGCCAGGTCTTAACATCAGCTGCATAAAAGGAAATCGAAGAGTCTGCCTGAATATTACCAGGATGAAAGGCAGGATAGATAGTACTGAGCCGAACACCAGGCGGGTTTGCCCTTCTGAAAGGGCGTCAGGTGTCCCCTTTTGACTTGGCATAGGGATTGCATAGCGCCATGCCATGCTGTCCGCTGCACCAGTATGTGCTCGTGGTGGGCTTGACAGAAGTATTTTGAGGTAAAATTGCCTTTCTGTGGGCAAAGCACATAGAGTGTCTCTGATGCTTCCACACATTCAAAGCCTGAGATCAGAGATCTATGCCAGGCTTGCTTTTTTCCAAAAGAGAAAAAGGTAAAATACATAAATCCTTTTTTAATTTTACATCTTTGTGCCAGCAGATACCTGAGTTAACATGCATTTGTTGCAGAGCTCTGTGTGGTGGGGTGGAAAAATTAAATAGGAGAGGATGAGGCTTCTCCTACCACAGAGCCTGTGAAATAGGGAGTGGGAAGAGAGGCAGATTTCACAGCCCTTGGAGTGAGGGAGTCCTGCTGGGAAGGTTTCAGGTAAGTCTTAGGAACACCTTTGTTTAATGTTCTTAAGCTCCCTTTTCCTCTTAAGATTCCTAGGATTTTGCTAAATGCCTTATTTTTTTTCACCTGTGCAAGGATGTGTGGAATTAGGAGCAAGGCTTGAAATGTCTACACTGACTTTAGTGGATGCTAAAGAAAGTGAGTGAGTTACTGAAGACCAATAACAAAAACTCGTACTGCAACCCTCCCATCCCCTAAAAACCAGAGAAACAAAAGCTCTGAAATTTTCATCCCTGCTGTCAGTATTTGGTTTTGGGGCAGCAGCCTTTCGCTGTGCTGTGGTAGCAAATTGCACTCCTGGAAATCTCCAAGATTAGAAACAAGCCTGAGTAGCAGACAGCTGGTGAATGTGTTCTAAAATTGTCCATTTAACCCAAGGCTGCTCCACAGAATGCTTTTTTAACTCTCATGTCTTTAGTTAGAGGTGTGATATCTTTGGCCTTTCTGTAGACAGCCAGCCTGTATGAACTGTGTGCTTCCTATTGATGGAGCTGCATTTTTACTCTCCAGCAGTAGTGTGCTGGAAATTTCTGATTCAGAAATAGGTCTTCTATGAATGATTTAACATCAGGCCATTGAAATGCGTTTGTGTTTTCCTTCTTAGGGCTATTAAAGATGTAGAGAAAACATTTACCACCAAATTAATGGTTGCATTTTTGTTTTAATCCTGCAGATGGGGTTGATTTATATCTCAAAAAATACATGCTGCAGAGAGCAATTACAACATTACACAATTTTTCAGTTGTACTTAACTTTTTTTTCATGCCAAAAATTTTCATCTAGATGCTGTCTCTTTAATGTGGTGGGTTTTCTTTTTCATTAACTGTAAGGCACTGCATTTCATCTTCTGGTTTGTATTTCTTTGTTGGCTGAAAGACTCATCTGAGGTCTGTAGTGACTGGAAGCTGGGACCAGGAAGAAGGTGCAGGGGCTCTTACTGCCATCTCCATCTCGTGGAGGGATGTAAAAGCAGAAGGGTGGCAGGTTGCCTGCAGTCTCTGGGGGAGGCAGATCCAGCTGAAGAGAAAGAAATGGTGTAGTCCTACATGCAGATAGGAGAGAAGAAGATTAAATGACAGAGCAGAGATCTTGCACAATACTGGCTGCTCTGATAAAATCTGGTTGACTTTCCCTTGAGGATTATACAGAGATAAGCAGCCTTAGCTCATTAGCACCTCCCCTTTCTCATGCTCTGATGATTGCTTTAGGTTTGATGGCAGGTGGTGATGACAGGATTTGCTGGGATCTGGGGTGCAGTACTGGAAGCGCAGCACATCCTGAAGCCTGAGATGTGTCGTGTGCCATTTCTTGCAGCTGAGATTAGACTCTAGCTCAGTTGATTGAGGTATTTATGCTTGGACCTTTCTCCTCATGGTGTTTAGTGCTCTCAGTGCATGAAAGCAACCATTAGACTCACTGCACTTAGTATTTCAACAAATGAACTTTGTACTTGCTCCCAAAAGCACAACTCCTAAAGCAGCAGTGGAAATGAGCTTAACTTCATAACTCTGGGGAGCATCACAGTTGGGTCCTTGAAAATTGACCTGGCAAGTATGAAAAATAGTCAAATGATGTTTTTCAGCATGCCATCAAGTTAGGTCACCAATGATATTACTGCAACATCACTAAAAGTCATTGAAAGTGTCAGTTCCATGAAAGAAACTATGCATTAATGCTCTCTAAATGTTGTACGGAGTTACACTGTGTACCTTGTAGCCATCCATACACATCTCCATTTGATAAACTGGTCTGAGCAATTTCCAGTCCTGAAATGCTTTGCACCACTTCCTGCTGGAAATTAACACTTTTTCCTATATGCTCGTTGATGTGAGCAGTTGTTTGAGTGATCCTCTGACCTTCAGCCAGAAAAAAAGCAAAGTTAAAGTCGTCATATATATCCTGGGCTATATTGGGATGTGCTCATCTGTCCCCTCGGCTGATTTGGCAGGGATGTCCCTGTGGGTTGGGGGAAGTGGAGGGTTACTCTCCCTCTCTCATCAAATGGAGAATCACCACCACCTTCATAAAAATAAGACTTCACCTTTATATGGTGTCATGTTTTAACCACAGCCAGCAGTTAAGCACCACACAGCTCCTCTGACTCCCCACCAGCAAGTGAGCAAATCAGAAGGGTAAAAGTAAGAAAACTCATGAGTTGAGATAAAGATACTAAAATAATAGGTAAAGCAAAAGCTGCACACACAAACAAAGCGAACCAAGGAATTAATTTACCATTTCCCATGGGCTGCCTGGTGTTCAGCCATTTCAGGTAAGCAGGGTGGTATTTTCATTCCAGTCTCTATCCATGGGCCCTTTGGACCAGACCATTTGGGATAATGTTGGAATGAGCTATTCTCCTTGCCTCTGCTCCTTTTTGGGCTTAGCCACAGACTTCATTCCCTTATGATTTTACTTGCTCAAAGTGGAGCCTTATCTCTGTGCCACAGTGGTGCTTTGCCACTGCTGGCATCAGAATGTTCCCAGGCCCAGCAGAGTAAGGTGATCAGCAGTTCAGCAAGGAGCAGCCACTAACCAGCACCAGGCTTTAGTGTGTAGTGAGGCAATCAAGCCCCATGGCAAGCTCAGGAACCCGTCAATGAATAGCTAAACAACAATAACAGCTATAAATTCAATCTAGCACATTCTAATCAAACCTGTCATTATCTCAAACCCTTCCAGCCCCACACTGGCCATCAGAAAGGACTATTGTGGTTTAACCCCAGCTGGCGGCTAAGTGCCACACAGCCATTCATTCGCTTCCTCTGCAGCGAATGAGTGAGCAAATCAGAAGGGTAAAAATGAGAAAACTCATGGGTTGAGATAAAGGCACTAAAATAGGCACAGCAAAAGCCACACACACAAGCAAAGTAAACTTGGAAACACCACTTTCCATGGGCAGGTGGGTGTTCAGCCATCCCCATGAAATCAGGGCTCCCTTACATGTAATGTTGACTTGATAAATGCCATGATTCTTCCTGTCCCCAATGCTTTCTTCTTGCCCTAGTTTTATGTGCTGAGCATGACACCATATGGTCTGGAACATCCCTTGGGCCAGGTGGGATCCAGCTGTCCCAGCCGTGTTGTCTCCCAACTCCTTGTGCACCCCCAGTCCCCTTGCTGGTGGGATGGGCTGAGAGGCAGAAAAGGCCTTGACTCAGTGTTAAGTGCTGGCTTAGCAGTCACTGAAACATCTCTGTGTCATCAACAGTGTTTCTGGCACAATCCTAAACATAGCCCCATACTAGCTGCTGTAAAGCAAATTAACTCTGTTCTAGCTGAAACTAGCACAGTGTTTGACAGATTCATTGGAAGTATGTGTGTACAGCATATTTATCACTTAAATTAACCACAGTAATTGAAGAATGGTGTTTTTCTGCTTTTAATTTCATGTATCAAAACCTCCCTATTTAGTGAAACATAGAAAATCTAGCTGCAGAATTACTCATGTTGCATACCTTTCCTGTGTGTTTTCTCAGTGACTCTCCTTATAACTGTTAATTGCCTCTCTTAAAGTTAGGCATGAATCCTGCACAGGTCTGCCTGGCTTTCACTGCAGACATATCTTTGTCCAATTCTGTGGCGCTACCAGGTGACAAGTACATCTTAATCACAGTAGGATTGTGGTCTGTTTAAGCCCAGAGACATAAAAAAGGGTTAGAAATGAAAGTACTGTTTGCCATGGCAAAAATGTCTTCGGGTTAGGTCTTGGAAGACTGGTGGTGGAACTCTGCACATCACAGTGGGCATGTCTTCCTGCACAAGTCCCCACTTTCACATCCCATGTCAGGAAGGAGAAGAAATGTTTTTCTGATGGTGGCATTTAGAATTCATTTTGGGCTGTACCATCACATTATTTTCCTATGTCACTTGTTGCTGATATTTTAATTTAAAATGGAAAACGACGTTTCCCTTAAAAAGATCTTCATTGTTATATTGACTCTGAGGGTGTTCTGTGTCAGCTCTGTAGTAGTGGCATCTGGGCTGAGAACACTCTCAACTTTATCTCAGGCTGTATTTCCAAGGAAAAAATTTGGCCTTTGGCCCTCAGAAGATAGGCAGCTTGGAATATAGCTACTACCTTGTACAGGACTACCTGTGAATTATGCTCTGTGCATTTGCTTTGTGCTGCATCCTCAGCTGTGACCGGGTGTGTGCAGGAATGCTGAGGAGAGGATGGAGCAGGCTTTGGGAATTAAGCTCTTGCAGACAAGTGGGTCAAAAGTAGAAGGGAGCAAAACTGAAACCAACACTGGCTCTCCTGGGTTCTTTGCTGCACTTAGATGGTTAATCTGATCTCTTAATGCAACTCTATGGTTCTCAAAAGCAGAGAGGAAATGCTAATGGGTATCTGTTGTAGGCACAGTGGTGGTGCTGCTGACTCTGCTGCATCAGGAAAAAGCACTCCTTCCAAGTGATGCCCTTCAGAGCATGGCTAAAATAAAATGAACTGTTGCTACAGTTCCCACAAAGAGCTGAAAAAGTTGCCTGGAGCTCTGCTTAAAAACCTGTGTAGCACATAAACAGCTCAAGATTTGCAGATCCCTGTAACCTGTATAGGAAGTAATCCTCTATTTGCATGAGCAAGAACTCTCTGACTAGCACACTTGGGGAGAGCAAAGGCCTATTTATTTTGTGTGTCACTCAATTCCACTGATTTTCTGGCATGCTGTTTGGTGGGGGGGAATAGCTTGTAGAAGTGTGGTTTTTGTTGTGTGGGGCAGTGATTTGAGCATGTGGTAGAAAGGAGCCTGGAGGAATGGGGACAGACAAAGTGTAGATAGCTTTTTTTTTCTCTCCTGTGTGGATGCATTGGGAAAGCCCAAGGAAATGGCCCCATCTGCTTTTGTTTTGTTTTCTAACTGAGAACTAGTGGACAAACCCAGCAATATGTTTTCCCACTTTTGGACTGCCTAAAACAAAAGGTTTTAACTAGCATCCTTTTCTATTTATGAAGGATCTTTCGTCTGACTTTATCGGGAATGTGTTGAGCCTCTAGTACAGAAATCTTGGCAATTAAAACATTTTTCCCCCCAAAAGTCCCAAGCGCTGAAGCACAAGACATCCTTAGATAGGAAAGCTAAGAGTTCACGTGAGTTATGACTGTTTCAAAAACTACTTTTCCTTTTTATACAGTGGGAAGAAATTGGTGAGGTGGATGAAAACTACGCTCCGATACACACATACCAAGTATGCAAGGTAATGGAACAGAATCAGAACAACTGGCTTCTGACCAGCTGGATCTCTAATGAAGGGGCATCCCGCATCTTCATTGAGCTCAAATTCACCCTGAGGGACTGTAACAGCCTTCCAGGAGGACTTGGGACCTGCAAGGAGACTTTTAACATGTATTACTTTGAATCAGATGATGAAGACGGGAGGAACATCAAAGAAAACCAGTACATCAAGATTGATACCATTGCTGCTGATGAGAGCTTCACAGAGTTAGACCTTGGTGACAGAGTAATGAAGCTTAACACAGAGGTGAGAGACGTTGGGCCCCTAACAAAAAAGGGATTTTACCTCGCTTTCCAGGACGTAGGTGCCTGCATTGCCCTGGTCTCCGTGCGTGTGTACTACAAGAAATGCCCATCGGTAATCCGCAACCTGGCCCGCTTCCCTGACACCATCACGGGTGCGGATTCCTCGCAGCTCCTGGAGGTGTCAGGTGTCTGCATCAACCACTCAGTGACTGAGGAGGCACCGAAGATGCACTGCAGTGCTGAGGGGGAATGGCTGGTGCCCATCGGGAAGTGCTTGTGCAAGGCAGGGTACGAGGAGAAGAACAACACCTGCCAAGGTAAGGGTTTGCAGGGAGGGTGCTGTGTGAGCTTCCAAGGCGGTGTGCAGTCTGGGCTTTCTTCTGTTTCATGGTTTTTGTGCCTGGTTGAGTTGACAGTGGTGGGTCAGGTTCTCACTTCCTCTGAGGTCCTTTGAATAACTGTTACAGCAGGAAGACAGAGGCTTTGGGTGGATGTTGTGGCACTTGACACCTATGTGCAGGTGCTTCTGGTGCTTACAGGGCTGAGAACAAAGAGAATCTGGCATTCTGCTATTACCTTTGGAGCACTGTACTGTTGGGGCCATGAGGCAATTGTAGTCTCAGCTGTTATTTAGAGATTTATGTTATTTTTCTTCAGTATCAGCATTTCCTTATGAGTCTTAGAAGCCTGGTTTCTTTTTTTCTGGACTGTACCAGGGAATGTTTGAAGTTAATCTCTTTATAGAAGATGCATTTTGTTTTTGTATTTGAAGGAGTATGTTTTTCTGTCTTTATCACTCTGTGGGGGGCTGGGTATTTGATGTGGTGTGAGTTGATTGATTTTCCTCTCTGGTAAATAATTTAATACAAAGCTGCTCAGCTGTTCAGAGTTAAACTTAAAGCCCCACTGATAAAAATGCTTCCATATGTGCAGAAGTTTTCACACAAGTAGCTGGCTGAGGTTCCCAAGTTGCTGGTCAGCACAGATCTCCTGAATCGTCAGAGGCCTTGTGCAAGAGATCTAGGGTATCTAAAGTTCAAGACCTTTAAAAGAATACTTACAAAGAACAGCAATAGACTCTGAGTATATGATCTCATTTTATGGTTTGTACTACATGCTTGTTTATAAAATCTGCCCTTCCATTGTAAATACGTAATAGCCTAAAACTAACTTGCTTGTAAAAGAGAAGGGTAAACAAATAAAGATTTCAATACAGTTTGCTTTTTGCAAAATTAATATATATTGGTCATCAGCCCCACCTTAATTCTCTTCTCTTTGCAGCCACTTAATAATGGATAATAATAGATACTGTGGGGAAGGCAGAGGAATTCCACTTCAACCTAAGTCTGTGTTGCATTTTCTCTTCACCTCACTCCAGACACTCACTATTGCTGTTTGTAGTGTGGTACAAAGAATAGATTAGTGCATTTCCACAGCAAACTGTGGCCTTGATCCTTTAGTCCTCGGTCACAGGCTTGTGCCCCTGGAGATAGTTCGAGTCTTCAAGGGCTGACATGGAGAGAAAATGTAATGTTTGAGAGAAATGTTTGTGTTGGAGAAAGCTCTGCTGAGCAGCATGTGGAGTGATTTTTGACCAGAATAGTCTCCTTTTTCTACAGATGTAGTCAGTACAGCAAAATCTGTTTTGGCTTTGCTTTTGCTGTGCTAATAAAGATATTTCTCCTTTTTAGGGGGGAAGAAGAGACTGACTTGATGTTTGATACTGTACAAGGGGGGAGCTAAGATCAACATTATCCCAAGTTGAGGAAATACAGGCTACCGCAGACAAGGGATGTGGGTCAATAGATCAGCAAGGTTTTGCTTAATTATGGCAGAAAATACCATGTCACAAAGTGACAGACACTGGTTTATTGCTAGGTCTAGACACTGAGGTCAGTCCACCTGTAAGAATTTTTGGAGGAAAGGAGTCCTCTATTGGTCACCTTTCAAGTCCTGTCCTCTGATGTTGCATGAGGATTTCTCAAAGCACTCTTAGAGGTCTCAAAAACAAAGAAAACACCATTAAAAAACCAACTAAAAACCAAAACACCAAACCCCAAAAACTACGGATTTAAACCAGAAATCTGAGACTATCATTGAAGAACCTGCACTGCCTGTAGAGGGATTGCATCTCTGGCAGTGTTGAGATAGCAACCTGGGGTGTGCTTTCAGAAGGCCTTCGTGATTAAAGGTTGTGCTTTCCATTTTTGGGTATGGGTTGGGTTCTTTTTAATTTGCTTTTCTTAATCAAGAGGACAGTATCTGGCCTCCCAATTTATGACCTTGTTGGGTAGGCCTGTGATCATAATTAGGAAGTGTAAAGATACTTTGTGGTGGTGTATCCCTGCCCTGTTCCTAAGGTATATCCACATAAATTACTCTTTACTTCACCTACAGCCTGCACCCTCAGCAGGAGTTTAGCACTTTAATTCCTCTAGAGGTGTTAAAGCCAGTAATTCTTTTTTGCGGGATAGCCCTAAATTCCATCACCAAATCAGTGGGACTCGAGTGCCTGTGGCAAATTTTGTTTGAGGACTCCATTTGGATGTCCTGTGTTTAACCCAGGTCGTTGTGCCAAGCATTCCCTGCTGGTTGGCTCTGAGATGCTCAGTTGATAGGAGGCATTCAGCCTTAGGCCGTTCAGGAGGTCCGCATTCAGCGTGTATGGAGTTCGTGTTGATATCCCGTGTGAGTAAAATGCTTTCTGGTGTGGTTATTGTTATTCACAAAAACGAGATTGTCTTCTAGGGCAGTGAAGTTAAACTTTGCATCCCTAAGCAGAGTAAGTAACACCAAGAAAGGTCCTGTGTATCTGTAAATGCCGAACTTTTTTTTCAGTCTGATTGATGTTAAGGAAATGCACTCCATGCTCCTGGCTGACATAATGATGGTCTTGGCACTCTGCTGTGTAGCTCTCACAAACACCTATATAACTTCTGACCTTTGGTTTGTAAATCACTTGGGTGCATCTTGCAAGTGGTCTCCCAGTTTGCTTTCACTTAGTAAGCAGGTTTTTCGTGACCGTGCTTTGGGAAACGTTTTCAGCCCAGAAGAGCCTGGCTTTGTTTATTAAAATTTCTACTGCAAAGATGACATTTTCTAATCTCTAGTGTCACGTCTGGACAGAGCAGACTACACTCTTTTATTAGAGGTGATGTAAATCCCAGTCATCCTCACAAACATATGGGAACTATTGAAATCCCTTCTGCCTACAAATCATTAATTGGCAACGATGTTCTGAATTCATCATCTTGTCAGCAGGGTTCCTGTTTGAAGAAGGCACTGACAGTAACAGCTGAGCAGTTTCTCTCACTGGGGACTCTGAGGTTGTAAATATGACATGGTCTAAGCTCCTTATGTAATGTGCTCACCCTCTCAATTAATATAGGCAGCTAGGTAGTAGTTACTGTGAAAACCCAAACTACTTGGATTTTTACACCTCCTTTGGCAACATGGCACATTTATCAGCAACTGCTAGGGACAGCTAGAGGTAAATCGTGACTGTGTTGGGACATGTTTGTAAAGGAACAGTGTTAAGGTTCATTATTCACAGGAATAAATTGCTATGCTAGTTACTAAGAGAAATGAAAGTGGTTGCTCTGTGAATTTCGATGCTGGTTTCCGGAGTGGTGGTTTGGTACCACTAAAGAGCTGATGGTTATGGGCTTTGCCTCGGTTCAGCTGGTGCTCTCTGAATGGATCCTTGAGGAGGTCTGCTAAGCCAGTTTCAAGTCTCCTAATGGTGGTCTCCACCCTAGGAGGCAGTACTCAACGAAAGCTGAGGGACAGATCCTAAAATGCTGTAAAAATTGGTTTAGTGCCGCTGACATTTCTGCCTTTATCCATTTAGGGGTTTGGCCAAAAAAATTATTATTATCCACCCAGTCTGTGCTTTCCTTCTTCCTGCACTAGCATAGGTAAGTTTTATCGTAACTTCAGTTTTAGTTGCTTACTGTAAATAGCAGAGCTCACCATTGGGGTTTGTGTAGGAAATGAATACCGTGACAAGGACACTTTCTGGCACTTCTTGTATTCATCCTCACCTTCAGCCCAGTATGTTTTCAGTGAGCAGCAAGTACTTATTTTTATGCCTTTAAAGACAGTTGAGCCCACACTACTGGAAAAGAGGGGATGTTGACATGTTAAGCTAATGAGAGCCAAATACATTTGCAGTGGTGAGGTCCTGCTAGTGTCCAGTGGGCTGCAGACTAGTAACTGCAAATGTAATTCATTTTGCAGAGCCTGATCTTTTTCAGATGACTTTATCGCTGAAGCACAACTTAATTAAATATTTGAGTAAAGAAGCAATGGAAGAAAAGAAAAACTACACAGGATGAGAGCCAAAGGGAAAAGGTGAGTAATGAGTTCAGGTCATGGCACTCTCCAAGAATCAGTACATGCTGTCATTTGAAGAGACATCAAAAGGAGTACAGCTGGTTTTAGCTAGCTAGAAGGTATAGGCAAGGTTACAGATGTTAGAGGTGGACAAAATAATGGATGAAAACTCAGTGATATCTTTCTTCACCCTTCCTATCTTCTGAGGAAGAACATTGAAACTGAGGGCTGAAGGAAAGATGGGCTGGGGTATGGTTTCTGGTTTTAGAAAGGAGCTGCTGCCAGAGAAAATACCTGGATATTTTTTTTTGTAAGACAACTCTAGAATGTTCAAGACCTTCTGCTGTCTTAAATACTAGTGTTTGTTTGATTATTTTTCCCTTAATCAACTTTGCAGAACATACCTCAGTGCATTTACAAAACCATATTTATTTTTGCTGATTGTTCATTACTTGTGTTGTGATTCAGCTGAGCTCTTGCCAAGAGAAATGAGTGTCTTACAGAAAACAAGGGCTGCAGAAAAACCTTGTGTTCAAAGGTCTTTTAATTTGGACTTAATTAAAACTAATCGACATACATAGCTAGCTTATGTAGTTTAGAAGTTTACCTGCTGAATCAGTTCTTGGATGATTTTGTTGCTGGCTGATTGGGGGTGAAGCAGAGCTACTCATCTTCCTCCAAAAGCAGTGCAATAAGTGCAGATGTGTGACGGCACTTTCCCAGAGCAGTGATTGGCATTCTGTTGAACAGCCACTGGAAGGATATTCAGAGGCAATTGTTTATTTGCAGCTGTGCAGGGGCAAGCAGGCAGAGGCAGTGACCCTTGGCTGGTGAGGAGCAGAAGGCACCATCTATGGAGGGTTGGAAGACAACTGAGGATTTAAAAATGTAGTGATGGCAGAGCCATGCTTTTTGACTGTTGTGTTTCTGAGTCTGCACAGCAGCTATCACAGAGGCCTGACTTGAGAATGAAACAGCTGATACCACAATAAAGAAAACCCTGTATATTTGCATATTATGTGTGATTTCCTCAGGTGACACAGTGCAGCACTTCAGCCGTTGCCTTCCCTATTCCCTTATTTCTAGAAATGGAAACACGCTGCTGCACTGGTAACCTTATTTTGAAACTTGGGCTTTTGCTCCAGAGCAGCCACCGTTTCTATTTTTCCACCTGGTACAGCTGCAGTAGGGGGGCAAATTTTCTTCAGTCCACTCCACAACTTGCTTGCCTGCCTGTACTCCCTCAAGTTGGCTGAATTCTCTCTCTCTCTCTCTTTTCTCCTTGTTATGTATGCTAGAAAGGCAGCATACTGCTAAATCCTGCATGTCTTATGGGAGGCTTCCCAGCTTGGACTCAGGTGGATAAGGCAAGTGTGCTTTTACCTTTGTAGTAGAGTGGAAAGCAAGCAAAGTCCAGGGATAAAAAAAAATTAAAATCTCTTTTTAATTGTTCTACTGGGAGGTGATTACATGGCAAGAAAAACTTTGATGGAAATATTTGGTATATGGAGAATACTGAATTTGGAAATACAGTTGCCCCTCCAGGGAGTTCTTTGCCCATCATTCATACTTCTTGTGCGTTTTTCTGATTAAAACCAAATTGGCTGGGAGTATAGCATGGTAGGTGTTTATATAATTATGAGCTGAAGTACCTAGTTAATTTTAATTAGTCACAAACCCAGCCAGTGTCACAATAGCTGAATTTTTAGCCACACAGTGTGTATTATCTTTTCCAGTGTAAAGAAAGTCACTTGAATGCAAAATGCAGTTGTCACTGGAGGGAGAACGGGTTTTATTCTGTAGAGGTGTGTGTATGTACATATTTAGGTGGTTTGTTCTGCAGCTGAAATAATTAACAAGAGTGGGGAAATGTTTTGCACAGATCAAAATTGTATTGCAACAGGACTGATTAAATATTATTCCTTTTGTTTTGTGTGTGTATGGTTGCCCTCATTATTATAGGAGGCACAGTGTCCATCTATGTGCAATACTTAACGCTTTACTAATGAGCTGTAACTTTCTGCACTACCTTGTATATCGTAACCCCTATGACTGAAGATCTTTTCCTTGTTCTGCAGCGATGCTTTTAGGCTGTTATTTTGACCAACTTAACCTTCCTGTTCTTTGCAGTGTGGCTGCTGTGCAGTCACCTTTCAGAAGGACAGTTAAGTACTTTATTCCCTTCACAAAGTATAGATTGAGCAGTGCAAATAAAATAAGGTTTAGAAATGGCTTCAGAATTGTAAACTGTGAAGGTCATGTTTGTTTCTTAGTCATAAGATATTTTGGAACAGATCTTTAGGGTATGCATTTGAGTCTGGTCCTTGATAACTAAATGATATTTACTTGAATGGTGCCTTTGTTTAGTTTTATCATTCTTGAATATACGGTGTCCATTGGTAGATCAGGGAATTTGTTAAATTATGGGATGGCAGAGGTGTTGCAGGACAAAAGGAGTGTTGGCCATGGTGTGGTTAGGTTCCTTTGATTGCCGTCTTCGACTTTGAATGGCTTGGTAACAGTTCACTTATTAATTGTAGTTTTTAGAAGCAATTAAGGACTCTGGAGAAACACTAGGGATAAAGTACATGGATATTTGTTGGCATCGCAGTGAATTTAATTGCCTTGATTTAAGATACAGCTTTCCCCAGCTGCCCACTCTGTCCCAGTGCTGGAAGCTGCTGCTGGCTCTGCAGGACTGGGTGGTTTGCTCATGACTGATGTGATCAGTGGAGTGCTTGTCTTGATGTCCTGGCCTGGGGGCACTCTCCCTGCATGGTGATCTGTAGCAGAAGGGTGGCTGCAACCACTTGAACTGCCAAGGGTCTACTAGAGCTCCTTTGTCAGAACCCTCATTCCACCTAATTTATATGGGGTATAAAATGAATTGGTCCTATTGTTTTGGTCATAATTTGGGTTTTCAGTTTTGTGTTTCTCGTTTAGAAACACTTAGCAGTAGTTAATGATGTGTTGACATTTCAATAATAAGCTTTTCTCTCTGCATGCTTTACATCTTGACCATTTTCTCTTGCTCTGGGTTAAAACTGAGGTTGAAATCCAGGCTCCACAAAAGCATGCTCCAGTTGTGTCTTGTATGAACAGATTCAGATCTTATATTTTATTTCTTTAGCGGAATAAACTTGTATCTTTTACAAGGTAAGTGTTCAGTGGAATGAAGTAAGAGTAAAGAGACGGTGATACATATGTCTGTAGAAAGAGTTGAATCTGCTCTTCATCATAAAAGAGATACCCATTTATTTTGCTGGAAGATTGCTCATTTTCTGTCACTGAAGAAGTTAATGTAGTATAAACAGAATTGTATCTATGAACAACACAGGGTTAAGATTGTATTGAGCATGGTTCTGATGTGCTTCCATTTTTGAATTCCCTCAGGGTGGTCAAGTGTTTGTTAACACTGGAGCAAACTCAGAGAGGTAGGCATTAGATAAACCCCAAAATGTACACCCAAAATAGATTAAATAAATAAATAAATAAATAAAACCAAGACAAAAGGGGCAATTCCAGGCTTGTGGGTGTCCCTTATTACTTTCAAACACCTGTCTTTATAAATTTATGTCCTTAAAAAAAAAACCAGCTGAAGTTTGAAGAACTAGGATTTAAGATGACAACTTCCTTCTCACTGTCACTGACAGTCAATCAATTTAATGCCAAGAAAAATTCTACTCCCCTTCTCCTGAAAATTCAGGCTTTAAGAGCTGCAGATAAGTGGCAGTATCAGGACAAATCCCCTGGCTGGCGGGGTGAAACAAGACTATCCCTGCCTGCATGCCTCCTCCTGCCACCCACAGTTCCATTCCTGGAAGCAGGATGGGTGGGAGAGGATACACATCAGCAGAGTGTCTGCATCTTCATGATCCTTGTACAGCCCGCTGTGGTGGTGGTGGGCTCAGCTTCCCTGACAGGGTTGCCTGACCAGTGTGGCACTGGAGGTGGTGCTGACTTAGGATGTGACCCATTCTTGCAGTGAGATTTGGAGGGGTATCATGAGCCAAGTCCTCATAGTAGGCTTTGAGTAGCTTATGAGTAGTTTTGCTGCCACTTGAGAAGTGAGTGTTTCTGTATGAGGAAAGAAGTAGTTAATACAGACTACTAAAACTGCTTCCAGGTCATACAATGGGCTTTTCTCTGTTGGATCTTGAACTACCCACTTTGTGAAGTAGGTCAGAGTCACTATTCCCAGTTTTACAAACGACAGCTTTGGGCTGGAGACTGAGTTATTCAGTGCCATTCAGAGACTAGAACCTGAATCAGGATTTTGGGTATCAGTGCTGATCTCATGTGCTCTTTTTATGCTCTTAGACTAGCCTAAAACCCTTTTGAGATCATTCATCTCCAGGTGGATTCATTGGGAAGTAACAATGAACTTAACATTCTTCTAGAGATGGAATTGGGACAGAAATTGTCATTTCAAAAGGCTTGCTTTTATACATCAGTTAGATGCTTTCTTTCAAAAAACCACTTGGCCTGGAGGTGCATTTTCTGAACAGGACTCTCACATCAGCTAGAGGTTCTGCCTAGTGTGGCAGCTGTGCCAAGGAATCCATCTCTGCCCAAAGGTCCATTTCACTGCCAAAGCCTCAGCATTATTGAGTACCAGAGCCTCTGCATATATATAAAAAAGCATCCCCTGCCCCAGCAGACTGCCCAGTCCCTCTGCATGTGTGTGACTGGTATTACTGGAATAAAGCGAGCCTGTCTAGGGAGCCAACATGATCTTTGCTGAGCTCCGAGTGATGGTTGCCATCCAAGTGAGATGATGTCTCCTGCGTGCACTGAGGAGTCGCTGTGCTGCAGTACTAATTCCACAAGTAATGCATTGGAGGTCTTACACCCAGTTGGACAGTCTGTCATCCCACTGCAGTGGTGACAGAGGTCACAGTGTTGCCTTCAAAAGCTGCCTGGAAAGGAAGCTTTTTAATTACTGCAGAGCATGGGGAATGTGCTAATTTGTAATTTGGCAGAAGCAACCTGCAGGCTGGAGCTTCCCAGCTCTGAACTGCTTTGCAGATAGCCTGCAACCCAGGCAGTGATAGAGCTAGGACTGTGGACTTCATTACTGCTGGGGCTCTGCACAGGTTCAAGAAGTGACAGCAACGTTGGAATCTTGGGACAGGAGCCAGTGTTTTATTAGTATAAATCCAAGGCAATTGGGCATGTTAATTACTGGAAGAAATTCACAGCAGGCAGGAAGAGGTCCACGATGATGGAGAGATGCCATGGATAATTGCCAAGGTCCACAGATGCCCTGTGACCCTGTGCTGCTGGGATTTCCTGCATTGCAATGGTTGACTTGCAGCAGATTGAGTGTTGTCACTTCAGGCTGCAATGTCTAGAGCAAAGTGCCTGCAGAGGGTATTTGAGGCAAAAATGGCTTAAGGCTAACAGAGTACTGTGGGAAAAACAATCATGGGACCCTCCAGTGCCAAGTCAGATGTTGGTCACACCATAGTAGGCATGAGTGTGCTGATAAGAGGTAAGAAGACAGGCGATGAGATTTCACTCTTCCTGTCCTACCTGGTTTTGGGTTTGCTTTTTACCCAAGCACTTGATGCTGTTTCACTGCCAGAGCAAGTGATCAGCAAGAGACTCTTTCTAGAAGTGAAATGCGTGGAAATGGCTGCAAACCTCTGAAGAAAAAGGCAGGTGTCTGTGTTGCAAAATAATCTTTTCCTCTCTGCCTACCCGAAGTCCTCAGGCAGGCTCAGATAAAAGCTTTCCTCCCCTCCCTGGGCACAAGACTGGCTCATATTATTTATTTATTTGTAAAGCTTGCTTTTTTTTTTTTTTTTTTTTTTTTTAGAAGGACTTTTACATTATTTTTCTTTGCTCTCACAGTTCAAGCATGATTTAATGTGTCAAAACTAGTTTGCTTAGCCAGCCTTGATTGTCTTGCATACTTCCACTAAAGCAGGGCAGTCTTCCTTCCAGGCATTGCTGCTGCCCAGACAAATGAAGTGTCACAGCAGCTAGGACCTGCTCTTGTGTTGTGACAGCAGTAGCATCCTTCAACAAAGCCATCAGCAGGGAATTTAGATGGGGGTAATGCCTACAGATATGGCTTGGGTCAGGGCAGTGTGGGCCCACACAGGCAGATGTGGAGACAAGCTTATGCTCGAGAGACTTAATCGATCATTCATGTGCAAAGGCATTTTGGTCCAGATTGAGAGTCTAGCTAGTACAACAGAGAGAAAGGAACCATCCTGTTGGTGCCTGAACTAGTGAGCCTGGCAGAAATAACACTGAGAGACCTTGCTGCAGGGTAGTGCTGCCAGACTGATACATCTGGTTGCAGTTTCCTGGCAGAAATGAGTTGCAGTGTGATCTTTTGCTCTCTGTAGTCAGTGGGGATTTTATCATTGATTTTGGTGGGAGTGAGATGATAATCCTTTATGATATGTTAACTAAATTATTTCCTGGCCTAGATCTTTATTAAGTGTTGCGCTGACTGCCAGCAGAACACAGCCTATCGGAAAGAAATTTAGTTCATGATAATTGGTGTAACTCAGATCAGACCTATTTGTCAGCAAGTGGTCTGATCCGGATCTCCTCCAAACCTCCCAAATATCAGAGTTTCTGGTATTTTGTGGTTGTCTTTTTCTCGTCTCATGCAGGGGGACACAGGCTAAAGTTCATCCACCTGTTTCTGCACTGTTCTCCATTGAAAAGAGTAAGGAAGAGGTTTTGAATCACTCTTAATTAGTTTAAAATGGCACAGCAAGCCTTGAGCCTGCCTGCAGGATGTGGTGCATCATAGGAAGCCTTCCCTAAGGTGATGCTGTGTGCTCAACTGAGCAAGAGCTCTGCACTTGGCATCCTCATCATTGATGTCTTCAGGCTCTTGTCTCCTGGATGCCTCAGTAACACAGTACTCATCAGTCAGGTCAGATGTCTCTTGGTGTGTTTTTGCTAGGGTGTGTGGGATGGCTGCCAGATGGAAATCTGGTGCTCGGGGACTAGTGAAATGATTGTGTGAGTCTGTTATTGACTGAGCTCTGAGCATGGCTAATGGCATTGATGAGTTGTGTCATCCTGATGATGAAGGCAGTGGGTCATGCGCTGGCTCTGAAATGTAGTGTGTTAAGTGCACTGGTAGATGGGGAAAGTGTCCCTTGCCAAATCCTGCCCTTCCAAAGTGTTGTGGGACTGTTTGATTTGGTGGCCTCTTCTTTTCTCCCATTTTGTTTGTTTGGGGTTTTTTTGTTGTGGGTTTAGTTTGCTGTTGGTTTTCTTCCCAATAAAAGAAATGCTAGATCAGACCTTGGTGTGTAAAAACACTGGCCAGAGTTGTCTGGAAACTTGATTCTACGAGACTGTAAACTGACACAAAAAGCATTTATCAAGATGCCTGTGCATGACTCCTTCTGTGTCTTCAGTCATTCAGGTATGTGCAAGTCATTTTGGCTATACTTTGTGGGCACTGTGCACACAACTGAAAACACAATGCCTCTAATGTGGCATCTGTGTTTAATACCATGTGTAGCTCTGGGCTAAGAAGAAAGTGAATATTTTACAAGAAAAGCAAAACCAGCCCAAACTAGAAGGAATGTTTTCAGATGGAGGCATTTGCTCTTCAGTTGGCAGCATAAAAGCACCAGCTTAAGGTTGTAATCACTCATTTTCAATGAGCTTACTGTAAGTATTTTGCCACTCTGGTTGGGAAGAAGCAGAGGCAGCACAACAGTCACGCTGCAGTTCTGTCTGTAGGACTGAGTGTGCATTGTGAGATTTAGTGGGAGGCACGTTGTTATTGCCCACGTGCTGCTGGCAGGTGCGGGGGGGCCCATGGAAAGCCGAGCCAGAACATTTCAGGTGGTGGAGTCACCTTCAGTGTTTTGCACTGCGTACGTGCATGGAAACAGCACGGGCTGTGAATATAGAGAAACAAAAATACTCCTCCTGAAAGTTTATTGAGCAAAGGCTTCTGCTATAACAAATTCAAATTTTACAGGTTTCAAAGACTGATTTCCAGATGCCATTGGGAAGAGTGTCAGGCCACATTCAGATTAGCCTTATTGTTCCATAATATCTTACTGGAGTACAAGGTTAATTAGTACCATAGGCAATATGCATTATTCATCACAGCAATCAGGCTTTTCTTCTGTTGGTCTGTTGTATGCTGCAAATGTTTTCTCTTCCAATAACAAATCCTTGAGATACAATTTTCAAATTTAATCCCGCCAAATCATATTTGTGATATATGAATTATATGGGCACTCTGATACATTTCAGGTGTCAAAAGTACTATAATTTTAATGTTTAACTCCTGACTTGCTTGGGCATAGACCTGAAGGACCATGGGAGATACAAGATGATTTTATTAATGCCTCTCTTCAACCTGCCCCAAAGTGGGGATAGCACAGTGACACGAGTGGTGCAGTGGTTTGTGGCAGTAGTGTTTTCAGTGCTGATTATCAGCAGTATCTCTCTGCGGGTGTGAAGTGCTGAAGCCGTGTTGCTGCTGTGGTGCTGTGGCTGCCTGCAATACCTCAGCACGGATCTCAAGCATCTCGATTCCCACCCTGGCGTTTGTGGCGGGGGAAGCCTCTTTGTAGCAGGGTTAGGATTAGCCTTCTGTCAGTTGTACACACGTGTATTTAGTTTGTGGGTAGTTACTAGGAGAAAAGCTGAGACACAAAACTGGGTGACTTGGCTGAAGGTCCCACAAACCAATTTTGATGGAGTTAGGGGGCTCAGGCTTCCTGCTTCTGCCATCCTTGCTTCAAGATCATTAGCAATTTCTCTCATCTCTCTTGCTGTCCTGAAAAGGATTTAGGCATTAACTTCCTTTCTAACATGAGATGGTGTAGCCTCCTCGCACAGCTGGGCATGCCTTGCAAAGTGATGTTGTGCTGTCAGGGCCCCAGGGGAGTAACTTGAATGAACTGACATGGCTGGAGGATAAATACGGCAGATTTCTACCCTAAATAGCGTGCGGCAGCAAATCCACTGCACAGGCAAGAAATGCTTGGGATTCCTTTGTGTTCAAATCTGCAAGTAAATATTTTCCGGGAACCCTGACTCACTTCCCTTCTGCCCCTCTTGTTTTGTATGTGCATTGTTCTCCCCTCCTGACTTTCCCTTTAGGAGGAACCAGCTTAGGTGACTGCTTTGCTGCTTGCCTCCTCCTGGCTGGCATGGAGGGGAATTTCGAGGGCACGATTTTCACTGTGGAATGCAGAACACAATGCTGGGTTTGTGTCAGATAACAGAAGAGGAACACGTGCTTTGAAAGCGAGTACCCTGGTGTGTTCGGGGCTTTCTGGGGTAGTTTGGAAACAGCTTTTTAGCAAGAACAGGCAGGTGGAGAACTAAATTACGCTTACCTGTCAAACAACTAGCAAATGTCTGTGGTCTTTGATTTAGATGCTGTTGTGATATAAACAAATGAGCAGTCACAGGACTGTAAAGAGGTGATGATGAGTATTATTCTTTTCTCCTGATTATTACCCATGGCTTTGAAACAAGAAGCTGAGATTCCTTTCAAGAGACTTCTGCTCTTGTGTAAAACTGCATTTGTACAGCAATTTTGATTGCTTCCAGTTAAAAAGGAATACACACAATGTTTCCTTAAAAGTTGGTTGTAGGCAACAGAATAATAAGTAAACTGTACCTAAAATATAATTATGTAAATCATCAAAAGTGGAATGGCATTTTCAGCTTAGTCTTTGAGAGTCACATCAATAACTTATGAGCTTTGATAAATGTGCTGTGATATATCCTACTTTGTTGCACACTGTTACGACATAAAGGCAAAGGAATCTAATTTTTTGAATAATTTCTGAAGACAAACCCAAAAATTCACAGCAGTGGTTTGTAAATTTAGTGTTGTTTTGTAAATCATCATGGTTGAAAGTATTAATGAGAGAAAATCTTCTGCAGATGCTGCATCCATAGATCTGTGAAATAGCTCATGGGGGCAAAGACTAGACTATGTGGCTGATAAATAATAGAAGAGTTTCACTCCCTCTCCTCCTCTCCCTTTTCTTAGGTTTACATGATGTGAGCACTGCTTGGAAAAATTAGGATGGTGTTCAGTCTGTACCAGAATGTAACAAAAGCCATAGTTTTTGCAGAGAAAAGTTATATTTCTGTTTTGGAGCAGTTGGTCTGTATGTCTGTGTGTCTGAAGGCAAGAAAAAGCTTTTTATTGCCACAACTGTCTTGACATCATGAGTAAAGAAAGAACTATGAAATCAGAGAGTATGCATGGGGAGAGAAAAAGTCCATCATCTTTGCTTCAGCCACGCAGTATAACCAGCCGCTTGAGAATGTGTCTCTGTTTCAGATGTCTTTAAACATGCAAACAACACCTCTACCTGAGGCTGTGCCCAAAGGAGGGGAGGTCTGTCCCACCAAGCAGCTGCAGGTTTGGGACATGGCACCCAGCAACCTACGGGCGTTACATTTGGCAGGCGTTGTGGATACTCTGTTGTATCTTTTCCTTGTATTTATATCCCATAGATGTTTTACACCTTCTTGTTAAAGAAGGATGCGGTGCTGGTGCTAGGTGGGACTGACATGTGATTTCCTGAAAATGACCCCATAAACTCAGGTTTATCCTCTTTTTCTTTGTTTTGGACTCTGCTTTGATAGTTTGTTTTCTAATGGCAGCAAGACATTAAAGTCTCCTAGATGCTTTAAAAGTGACCATGTTTGAAAATGTTTTGAATCTTCATTTCTTGGGGGAAAAGTATCAGGTCCTGCTGTAAATAGCTTGTTTATGTTTTGTAAAAGGCAGTAAGGAAATGTATGATTTCCTGGGCTGTAAAACAGCAACAACATAAATGCTAGTACCACTAACACGTGGCTAATGTGGCTTCTTCAAACACAAGGGAGTTTCACAGGTGATTACGAAGAAAAAAGGATTGAGCAGTCAGTCTCAGTTATGCTTCTTGTATACTTGCCTTTTTGGGCTGGAATTCCCAGGGCTGTTGTCACCAGATCAGATATCTGTTGTACCTTGGGGATGTCATTATCTTCATTTGGTAGTGGGGAGCAAAACGAAGAAAGGAATTGCCAAAATCATGTGTCATTCAGTGGAAAACCAGGCTTCCCAGTCTTGTACTGTACTTTCTAAACTGCATGACTGTGCAAATACATGACTGCTATTCCTTCTCATTAGTGAGTGTAGGCATGTGTCTTCTGTATTTTAGCTGATCTTAAGTGACTTGCTTTCCTGGCAATAGCTTCAGTGATGTGATTCGTGGTTTATGGTTGAGGGTTTTTTCTCCATATACATAGGCCAGGATTTCAGCTGTAGCTCCAAAACACTTGGTTACATTTTGCATTAGATGTTCTCACAGTCTACAGGATATTCTCATCTAGGTTAGGAAAGCTAGAGGTAGGACAACATCATCAATGTATGAGTATTTAATTCATTATGTCTTAAGCTATTGGAGATCTTTAACATTGAGAAATTCCACTACGAAGTACGTGATATTACTGAGCTGTCTGTGTCTTCTCTTCTAGACAAGGCTGGGTTAAATATTTTGCTCTTTGCTGACTTACTAAAAAGGGTAATTTGCAGCCTTTTCTCGTTTGTGAAGCACCAGATTCTGAATCCATGTTCCAGTGTTTGCTTTAAAATAGCACGCCACTGTGCATGGTGTTTCTACATATTTAATTATCTCTTGAAAAGGGGGTGAAAGTGGATCCCTGCCTTACAAAGCAATACGCCTCTGTGACAACAGGACTAGATCTCTTCCCCTCAAGTAAAAATGAAAACAAAAGCTCTTACTGACTTAGTGAAAAACTGGCAATCTACTGTTTAGACAAAACCTCTCAGACTTGAAGCTTCTGCAGCCAAAACATACAAGCACAAAGTCTCCAATAAATGATAATTAATTAGTGTGTAGAAGTGAAGCCTGCTGTGAGCCTTCAGTCCCTTCAGTTAAACTGTTTTATAATGTAATGCTATCAAGATATTTCATTGTACACAGAAAGGAAAAAAAAATAATAAAATATATGTTCTCAAATTCCCATGTGAGAGTGAGTTCCTTTCATTTATCAAGCTTGCTAGTGTGCCTCCAGAAATTTTCCCCAAAATGATGACTTGTTCTTTAATTACACTTAGATAGAGCTGTGTTTGTTTGGTGGTGTTTGAAACTACAGATTGAATTTAGTACTGTAAGTGTCATTAATCTGGTGAAATAAAAATGCCGAGTTTTTAATAAGGTCTCAATTTAACGTTTTTAAAAGCTCTGAAGAGATTTAATACTAAACCAGCCGATATAAATCAGCTTGGCTCCTCTGTAATTGTCTCTCTCAAGCATGTACCTCTCTTCAAGGCAACTTGGCTCACACTAATTTCAAAGCTGTTTACTGCCTGCATGAATTTGATGGACTCTCACTTTTATTGTTAAAAGTTGTTAACATCAGAGGTGACCAGGAAACTGATGTGGCAGAGTCTATACGTGGTATTAATTGCCCTGTATTTTTGGTAGGACCACAGAAAAACCCCAGCCTTTCTGTTGTGCTCTAGATGTGTAGAGCCTGTCTGAAAGACCTCATAGGTTTGAGTCTTACTCTTTTTTAAGCCTTATCTGTGAGGTTTTGGCTCCTGTTTTGGCGGACTTGGCTATGTAACAGGCTGTGCCTTGCTCTTTGATCTTGTGAACAGGGGCGTATCTGTGCCACTACTTGATATTGCTGATTGCAAGGCATTGGGAAATGGAGCTTTGCAGCTGCATCAGCCTGGCACATAAGAGGTATCACACAGTGCTAAATGGAGTAGAAATATGCCATTGTTTTCATGATGACAAATGTTTATTCCTAAATACGTTCCAGTCCTTTTTTTTTTTTTTCCCCTAAGGTATTTTAGTTTTCCCTCTTTTTAGCCAAAGGTAGTTTTTATAGCAAGTCATCAGACTAGTGGGTTTCGGATGAGGAAGAGTGAACACTGCTTGATCAGTGCTCTAATTTATGTATATGAAACATGCATGGAAATCTTGGTGACTTCTTTATTAAACTTCATTCATTCAACTTTTGTGGGCATAAATGTCATCATTTATGTCAGTGCACAGTGGGTCCAGCTTCCTTCTCCCTCCCTTGCTTAGCTTCCTTGTATGGGAGAGCTGAGGGGACCTTGCCCCTGAGATCAGGATGGAGCTGCCTGCATGTCAGTGAGTGTATTTAGCCATCCTGATAGTAAATATTGTAGTTGAGAGGCAGTGGTATTCACAGGGGAGCTGTATCACTGCAGTCGCTTCAGAGCAACAAAGAGCGGAGACTGTACCAGCCTTGAAGATGAATCAGTGCTGCGGTGATTAAAAAGATATACATTTCCCCTGCTCCACGTAGGAGTCGGCATCGTTTTCCCTAGGGATTGTCGTCAGTCTGTAAATAAAAGATGCTGACAGTTTCCTTGGGGAGCAGCTTAAGGACTGAGAACATCGTTTGCCATTAGATACTCCTCATTAGTCAGTGGCTGACACAGGGAAAGGCGGGTGGGGTGCTGAGCTTCGGCATTTTTCCTCTCCCTGGCATTATCACCCCTTCCTTTTTGGGGTTTGGTCCCACCATCTAGCTGAGATGAGGGAATACCTGTGGATCCTATGGTGTTTTGGGGGGTGGAGGGGAGAAGTTTTCTTGGGGACTCGGTGCTGTGTGAACTTAGAGAAGTCCAAATAAATACTGTGTCTCTCAGCAAGGGAGCCTCTGTATTTGCAGGCGTGGGGCTGGCAGGACATGGATGCTCCTGAGTACCATGGTGCAGTTAATGAGCACTGCTGCTTTTCTTCCATCATTATGTGAGCAGCTTGGCAAGCAGGCCAGCAAAGATGAGGGGCAGCTCATGAGCCCAGTTACTGTCCTACTCTTTAATTATTACTGTTTTCAAATCCCTTTCAGTATTCACAGCTCAATTTATGTGCTAATTGGCCCTTTTAATAATCAAAAGACAGAGACTGCAAAAGTCGGGGTGTGCATTCTCTCAGCAGTGCCACTGTGTAGCTGTGATAAATTATCTGTGGCAAATGTTCTGTTGCCTTGAGCTGGTTGACAGAGGCCGAGCACCACGTTTTCTGCTGGTTCTGGTGACCTCCTATAAAAAATCTGGTTTGGGAAGGAAAACAGCTGAGGGAAGAGTGGCTACAAAGTGCTGTGGTGCTGCCGGAGCAGAGCAATGCTGAGGCACAAGAGAGGTGGATGATGCTTCAGAGAGGTTTTTCTGCTTTGGGGATGGTGATAGAGGCGTGGAGACCGTGCAGCTCCTCCCCCAGATGGTGTGTGAAGAGCTTCATGCCAAATGCACGTTGAAGTGAATTACCCATGGCTCCTCCTACGGTACAAAAATAGGTTTCTTCATTTTCTCTGCCTCCCTTGGCTTCCTGTGTCCGCCTCCTGCCCCTGTCCCCCTTGAGATCTGAGGTGGAACGAAACCCAGCTTCCTCAGCGCCTCTGGCTCTTCTCTCTGCTGTCGCACACACCACCTCATTTTGCTGGAGCTGCTCAAAATGCAGCTATAATTGTCGAGTACACGTCTGCTCTCATTCCTCCCACTCACCCTCTGGTACCTTGTGCCGGGCTCTGCTTTTTCCTGCAACCCCCCACCACTCATTCCTAGCATTTCCACCACCCCTCTCCCCTCTTCCTATGCACTTCCAAGCCCCCACCAGCGGTAGAACTTTTTCTGTGGTATCCACATCAGGAAGAGCTAATGTGCTTGGATTGTGTTTTGCCTTGGGATGCAGGTTTGCAGTGTCATCAGGGTCCCTTGCAAGTGGAATCAATGCCTTTTTTTTTTTTTTTTTTTTTTTGCAACAGGCAGTTCTGTTTTGTGTGTGCAGGAAGAAAGGAGATGTAACACCCTTCCTGCTGCCAGCAGCATCCCAGGCAGCTCGGATGGGTGGAGTGACAGCACCCAGCATCTGGGCTCCCTTCCATGACCAGCTGAGTGAATGGGACTGGAGAAAACTCCAGTCCTCCAGCTGCTGGGGAGGAGGTGCATAGTGATAAAAGCCTCAGAGGGTGATGGAGGGAAAGGACAGCTTGAGTTGGATGAGGGATGGATTATGTTATAAAGCATGTGAGTTTGTTTTTTCAGAGCTTTTTTGCGGGTACATCTGAGAGTGAGGAGTGTGGGTGTGGTCTGGGCCTTTGTGGATGCCCTGTCCCCCTGCTTTTTACAGAAGATGCTGCTTGTCATTTTTCTTGGAGTTGAGAAAGTATCCACTTGTACGTTTGGAAAAGTCAGTCTTCTTGGAGGAAGCTATTTTTGTTGGTGCCAGGGCTTCAGGAAATATTACCGTGTTGCTGGCAAGGTGGTAAGAAGCTTTTTACTTACTGGGTGTTCTCCTTCCAGTGGTAACTGGTCAGTCTCTGAGCCCAACCCTTTTAGAGAGAAATCAAACATATCCTGTGCATTAATTTATTTTTAATCGGTTCTTTCATGTCATCAGCAAAAGACATTCACCTTGAAAGAAATACACAAACCTTCTTTTCACTCTTCACAGCAATAAAATTGATAAAAGAGCCTTGAAGTAGAAATAGAAACTATCTTCCTTATTTCTTGGTAAGTTTGTGAAAAGGAAAGGGGAAGTTATCTGATTTGTTAACAGGGCTTGGAAAACTCCCTTGGGAGATGTTGCTATCCATTATGACTGTGAGTCTGTGCAAAAAGAAGAGTCTGCAAAAATAACCAGATGCACCTAGTACATTGAAAACAACAGTCATGATACTGCTTTGAATAATACACTACTGCGGGATCTTGCTGGAGGTGAAATGAGCTATAACGTGGGAGAATCAAGAGTGAGTGTTGAAAACCAGGAGGTTGCTAGGTGTCATGTGTAATTACTTAAAAATACCTTTTAGTTTATCTTCTCTGCAGGCTTTGATTGATCAGAATTTCTTGGTCTGTTTTTAAAAGCAGTAATTTTCCTTTTTCTTTGTTTTCATGGAAAATAATGAACTGAATACAGGCTGATTTGTTTCAAGAAAGCCTACCTTATTAACCAGGGACATAAAGAATTCATGCTGAAAACGTTATAAGCCTGAGCTGCATATAGCTTGCAGTTTTTGTGTTAACCCATCCTCTGGCTTTATCTTCCTTCTAGTGGAAGGGATGTTGGCAGGAGGGGAAGATGTTCACATCCCTAAAAATATGTGTGGTGCTTACTAGAACAAACCTGATAAATTATTAACAAGAAGTATTTGTGAAAAGTGGTCAGTAAGCACGTAGTTCAGTGGGTTTTCCCAGTCTCCCTGGAGGAAGGTGGATGTAGTGACTGGGGCAGGGCTGGTGTGTGGGTCAAGCAGCCAGAAGGGAGACATCTTAGCAACATCCACGCTTGGTGAGAGATACGACTCCAGACATGGGCTTAGACATGTTAAATATAGGTTCATCTTGGAAAAGTGTAAGTTTCAGATTACGTATTCCTTCAGTTTGTGGAAAAAATGTGGGAAAATCCTTGGGATTTAGCAACTTATGAGGCTTTTCTTTGCCTAACCTTCTCATGTTGGTGGTTTCACAGAATGCGGTCTATGAAATGGTCTGGTTTTAGGGGGTTGGTATTCATTTCCAATTGATAGGTCCCAGTTTGTCTCAAGCCAAGAGTGACCAGATCTAATTACCATATGACGGCCATACATAGATACGGGAGTGTGGGAAAAGAGGGAGAGATGAGGAAATGTGTAGCGTATTGGCTGTGTGTTGTTGGTTCTTGCAGTTATCAGCATCACAGTATTGCGAATGTATGCATGCAGAAGTTGTGCAGTTTGCTGAAAATCATGAATTTTAAATCCTATTTATTTGTTGAATTCTTTGATTTGCCTCACAGATTTTGAGCCTTTAGTTTTCATTTTAAAGCTTTGCTTGGCAAATGTGAAGCCTGCAAACCTAATTAGAAAAAGCAGGATGCAGATTGTGATTCAGATGGGTCATTTAATGTAAAATACAAAATAGGATGAAGATAAGAGTCCGGTCAAGAGTGGCAGTAAAATATGAACAAACCTTTTGCATCTGATACCAACTGCTCAGTGCTCCAGCTAAGGAGGTGGCTCTAGGAATAACTGGGTTACGTTTTCTGAGTTGAATTTGCTACCAGGTGAGGTGAGATTAGTATAATGAAACCCATTTGGCTCAGTGCTTTGCGTCTAATGTCTTTTCTCATCAGAGGGGCAAATAACCGTACCCATCTGAAGATCAGTCTTGCTGTCTGCATCAGAGACTATCATGTAAATAGTCTCTGAGAGGACTTGAAATAATAGAGGTGAGTTTTGGGAATACATACTGCTTTTATCTAGACTAAATGAATTCTCAATTGGAAAAAAAACAAATGTTAGTCCCCAGCACTGCCATTCTGTCACTTCTCTTTCCCAGCAAATTAAGATATTACCCATGGTGTAGTAAATTATTTACGATCAATACACTTGGCGAGTTCTTATCTTGTCCAATAGGCTGAAGATGAAAAATTATGCTGCATGTTTCCAAACAAAGTGTTTCATACGTGATAAATAGTCATTAAATTGTGCCTCACAGATGACATCATACCTAATAATACATTAGGGGTCTTTGTATCTATGTGGCTCCCAGGAGTCAATTATTTTGTCAGCTAGTGCTGCCTCATGAAAATAGCAGATTTTTTCACCAGGGCCAGGCAGGTAGCCATGAAGGAGTAACTAAAGCAGATCTGTTAGTGGAAAATGTGGCATTGCAAGGCCAGTGTAGGCAAAGTGAATACTTAGAAGTTGTAGAAAACCCTGAGACTGATGCATTTTTTTTTCTTTACCTTACTGAGAGTATCAAATGACCAAAGTGCAGAAGAAAGTGTTCAGCTTTGAAAACAAGGGGGAGCAACTAAAATTTTCAAAATTGGGACGTGCGCCTCTAAGCTGAGCACAGGTCTTAATGCCTGTGTACTGATGTGCCTCGAAGGAAACACTTAGGTTTCTTCATATCTATCATTTTAGTTACTGATGTCCAAACTCAGTCTAGGTTAGAACCTGCTCATGGGAAGTTCAAAGCTGTCTCCTTGTTGTATTATTTATGTGCTGAGTTACACTTCATATATTTCAGTGTTGGCATTACTCTGCAAGCAGTCAGTATACCTATTTGTATCATATATGCCTTAAGTGGTTTAGCCTTGTTTTAGAAGTGGTTTTCTGTTTCCTGTGGATAATAGTACGAAACATCCCATTATTTTAGGGAGTGATGAGCATGTGTGAATTATAACAATCCTGCATGGCATTTCTTTGGAGCAGATGCAAGTCCTGACTGCATAACTGGTAGTTTTTCTTTGTAGATGTAGCTCTTCCCTGAAATCTGATATATTAATGTTTGAGCACTTTCTCTCCTCCCTTATTGAAAATTTCAGCTTTAAGACCTTATACTGGGGCAGAGAGAGAATTATGTTCTTAAGTATAAACAGATTCAGAACCTACTTGAAATCCTGAAGAAACTGATGGTGGCTGGATCTGCTACTGAATTGGCATGGGGGAAATCATGGAATAAATATGAGGAAAGGTTTTGACACTGTTGCATCCTGATTTGCTCTCAAAACAATCTGTTTGTATGTATCCAAAAGCCTTTTAGGCAGTAGGGTATGGCCAGCAAATGTCTGTGTAAAGAACACTTTAAAATTGGAATTTCTTATGATAAAGAAACACTTTTCTTGATTTAAGCAAGAATACCAGTTAAAAGCATTTGTGACTTTAATGACCTTAATCCCAAGATTCAGTTTACTGTATAGAGTGTGTTTTAAATGCCTAAATTCTTCGTGTGTTTTACAACAAAGGATGCTGGATGCCTCAGTGATCTTGGAGGCTACCCAAATTGGTCTTAGACTGTTCTGAGACTGGTTGTCACGTGACCTAGAGAGATCCTCTGCAGTAAATTATCTTTCTAAGAGGAACCCAGCAGGTTTTGCTGAAGCATCCTGCTGGGATGAAGGAGAACGAGAAGCATGCAGTGCTCAGTGATGCGCAGGAGGACCATAAGGTGATGAGAAATCATGCTTATGGCATGGGCAGCACAGGGCGATGTGGTACTCATGGAGTGGGCATGACTAACCAGCAGATGCTTCTGGCCATTTCTGTGCCATGGTCTTTTCTAGTTGCTCCTCCTCTGCTGTGAATTAATTTGGAGCAGCATTGTGCTGTCATGATTTTGTTCAAAAGAACAAACCGATAATTGTGTTAAACTGATCCTGCAAACAGTGGGGAATGATGGCTTCTCTTTTTTATCTTACCACCTTCACAGTCCCAAGACCTGTGTTTCTGTGAGGACTTGCTGAAGCCCTGAGAGCTGTCACCCAAACTCAGTGAATTACAGTTTTAACAATTTTGCCTGCTCCTTAATGCTGTTGAAGGGTCTTCATCTTGAAGGCTCTGCTGTTGCCTGCTCTGTCGGCAGTCAGGCCCATGTTCTGGCGATGAACCCGTCCAAGGAGGTGATATGCTCCTGAGGGTTTTTTTGTTTTCTGTGGGCTTGCAGGACACAGACCATTCTTAGAAGGGAAGGGCCATCTCAGACCATCCCCAACCTCTTCCTTCAAGTCGATACTTGATGTTTTTATGGTGACAGGAATAGGGAGTTGGTGTGCTGGAAGTGCATGGGGGTTGCATTGCTGGACCTCAGCAAGTGCCTTATCCATTTGTTCTGAACTCAGCTTACTATGTGTGAGTGCAAAAGCTGATCTGTTGAGTCTTCTTTGCTTTAGCTGTCTGATTCAGTCATCCTTATAAAACACTGTTAGTCTAATTCCAGCAACATGCTTTTGCTCTCTCTCTCAGGGTCTTTCTGTGTCTTACTGCACAGAAGAAAGGGCAAAAAGAGGAGAAGAGGAGAGTGTGGGAGCTGAACCATGATTGCAAGCCAAATGGAACTACATTTTGAGGAGGAAATTTTAGAACAAGAGATGGGACCGTCTCATGTGACTTTAAGAAACCAGTAGAAAGCTACCTTTTAGGTATTTTTGGTTGTAATTTCAGGACTGTAGGAAAAAAGCATGAGAAATAGTGGCTGGTATGGTGGGAGTTAAGAAAGTTTTGTAAAGGAGCTTTTATAAAACAAAATAAACCCACTACCTAAGAATAAAACTAGAACATCATTTTACCTGTTACAACATTTCATTTTGACTACCCGTGGCTGGATTTAGTTCACTACAGTAGTGTTTTTAAGCATATGTGAGGACAGCCTTATAGGAATGTTACGGCTATCACTGAGTTTAGATAGGATATCTACTTTCTTGCAGTATTGCAGATAGTAGTAGAAGCAGTGTTTTCATCATGTGTAAACCCCATGATTTTTCTAGGTTAGTGTGGAAATCGTTTCCAATACTTCAGTGCTAGCTGTACAACTATAAATTGTGTTCAGAAAATATGTCCTTGAAATATCCTTTGTTCTACCACTTTTTTTTTTATGCTTAGTGTGCTCTACTACTCTTTCTTTTCCCAATAACCTGCTTTAGGGAAATTATGTATAAGGCTCAAGAGCACAGATATCACCATAATCTTCTTCTCCCTGTGTGCTTATTTTCTGTTGCAATGCCCAAAGTGTCTTAGGATATTATATTATTTTTCATATTGTAATTAGTTTCTTCCTGGATGGATGTGGGTTGGGGTTTTTTTTGCTCTTAGATGTAATAATCCTCTGTCTTTGTTCTGAAAGTGTAGTGCAACAATTTGTAGTGTTTTGAGATGGAATTGGAGCCTTATATCTGTTCATATATTTGAACTTCATGCTCTGTGTTCTGAGAGAAACCACAGTTGACCCAAACCTTTGAGAGCTCTTCAGGATCCCAGCTGGAGGGTTCTTCCATGTGACCAGTCTCCTAATGCAAGTAGAATCCTCATAATCAGAAAATTGGAGCTGTTCTCAGGTCCTTATGTTGGCCTCTAAAAGACATAGTTACCAGTTTTTGCAAATCTTGCCTCACTTCCAATTCAGCCCATAAAACCTCAGCATTTTTTCCTTTGTTCTTCTCTGGCTGGAAATTACCTATACCAGGTTGTTCCCTTTCTCTGCACCCAAAGGAATCTTAAGGGTAATTCAAAATCACAGACCAGGTGTTAGAAACTTCTCAGTATTTTGTAGTGGTCGTAGAGATGAAGAGCTTGTTACAGGATGTGCATTTAGGCCTTTGGAGATAACTTCACTGTGCTGCAGGGAGCTCCTTGAATACCTGGGTAGAGGTTTATATTGTCTGTACTAAGTCACTTGTGTGCTTCAGAAACACAGACTGGGACTGGGCAGGGGCGTGGGTTCTCTGGCTGTACTCAGATGCTTTGTCTGTCTGAAGAGATACAGCCTGTGCTGGGTACTCAGAGAGCCTTGTCTTGTCCATTAAGTTCGGTAAAAGTGGAAGTGTTCTGCCTTTTCACCAAAGGGAATCTGAGCCACCTTGTTCCCTGCCAGGTTGGTTAGGGAAGGAAGAATGATTATGTGAATAAGGGGAGAGGAAGGAGGCAGATCATCATGTATTTCTGTGGTTGCTTACACAGTTTCTATATGCTGAAATGCAGTTAGTTATCAAAGAAAATTTAAGTAGTGCTGTTTTGGGCAAAGAAAAGATTCTGATCTTTTCTCACCTTTTGTGACAAGCAACTGGAGAAATAGCTGAAGTATTCAGAAGAAACACTGATCACCATCAGGGCAAAATACTAAACAGTAGTTCCTCTGAGACACCTATATCCATGTTTCAGCTCATGTACAATTGCCCTCATGGTCAGACTTGGTATTGAAGTGAGTAGAAGTTGAGAGAGCACAAAGGCTTTTTCTACTTCGGTGACTTATGTAGGTACCCAGATAAGTGTTAAGACTGATTTCAAGTGAGTCTTGCAAAAGCCAGCATTGGGGACAAAATTGCATCTCCCTGTGAAAGTTCAGGCTTGTTCTGGAGACTTACGACTCAAATGTGTTGTTGAAAGTGCATTTTTAGGAAGATGCACAGCCTGATTTCTGAGGACTAAATAGGAAGTGGACAGGATTGATGTAAATCTGGGGAAGGCATTGCATTGTCCTGTGAACATATCCATCTCTGCACAAAGAGTAGAAGCTGGGATATTTAAAGCAGTGCTTCTGACCTTGGGCAAGTCTTTTTTTTTCCTTCTTGTTTCCCACCTTCTCAGTTCAGCCAGATTGTACTATCTTTTGGGGTAAAGTATACTAAATGGCACAGAGATTTATCTGGGGTGTATCAGCACTGCTATATTACACGTAATAGTGTGCTTGGCACTTGGTTTTTGCATACCCATCTGTTTGCCCTTACTAATGCTGGCTATCAGCTGAGAGTCCAAGAGCATATCTACCTCATCCTAGATGTTTATATCCATGAAAGAATTAGTGACAAGAAGGGAAGGGGGATGAGCAGTTGGAAGACAAGGTTTGCAATTAGTAGGTAAACCTGGAATTTGCTGAAACTCCTGGGAGATGGTCTGACCTGCACTCATGCACGTGCTCCCCATGCAGCAGCACACCAACACGTGCAGCATGGGCAGGCTGGGTGGCTAATATTTATTGAAAATGAACAGCCTGTGAAATCGCTCTGGAAACACTGCACTGTGGAAAGACTGTGGAGAGACCCAAGGGCAGCTGTTGGGATGATACATCACAGATGCTCCTTTGGAAATAGGTGATTTGCTGCTGAAGTGCAGCCTGGCTTGTTTGTGGAGCATGCCCTCAGTGCTGCCCAAGCAGGACAATCCACTGTGCTGGCTGCTCATGTTGTAGCAGAAGGGTGTTGACAAATTAATGCTTCCCCTTGGAGTTCTTACAGCAGGACCTCCAGGTGCTGCCCAGTGCCAAATTGGTGAATTGATAGTTCTGCTTACTGCGTTATGGAAAGCCACACTGACCTGAATTTAATTGCTTCTTACCTGTCCTTAATGCTGAATTTTACAATATTTATAGATCAAAACTTGGGAAAAAGGAAGGATTCAAACTTCCTCAGGTTTTAGTGCAGTCCAGAAATTTGCTTTGGTTCGGTAAATTTAAAAAGGTATAACAGACAAAAAAGCAATACTTTGCAACTGGGCATTTTATGACTTGTTAATAAAGCCTTAGCTGAACTGGAAGTCAGACACTTTTTTCCTAATACAGTTATCCTCTTGAGATACTTGAGTTTGAGAGTTTATAAGCCACAGCAGGTAGCTGTGCTGACCTGAGCTATGGTCACCAGCCTGGTTGCCAGCCTGTGGTGTAGGTGTATTCTGGAGTCTATTGGCAGATGGGTCAAATCAAAAAATAGATGTCACCATCTACAAAGGAACTTGGATTTCAGCCCTAGAAGACCATCCACTATTCCTCACACTACGTCCATGTGGCACGGTCATACTCTGGAGGTACCAGACCTTGTTAGGTACCTCCAGCTTAAACTGATGGAAGAATGGAAGTGCTGTTTTGGAGGCACAGTTGAAGGAACTTGGGTTCTCTAACTGCATTACTCTCCTTAATATGTTGGGATTTATTATATGTTTGAAATTTACATATTTTAAAATTTATATTTTTCAGTCTTGTGTTAGGTTTGTCCCAAAAATAGCTCCCTCTCCTGTACTGTCTTAGTAGCAAGTCAGTCCAAACTGTAGGGCTGTGGGACTTTCTAGAACTGTGGATAGTTGTAATATCTTTTAAAGATCTGCTTTACCAATCCTGGTGTTTTTCCTCTTCTGGTTATTTTGATACAAGAGGTTTTTTCTGGAAATATTTGGCTCCTTTTGGCCATCTTGTAACTGTAACTGCACAGGAAGCATTGGGTTTATTTCCTGCATTTTCCTGTCCTTGGAAAAAGTCTGCATCAGTAAGAAAGCACATTGCAGGTAACTAATACCTTTGCATATTTGCAGTCAACGAGTGCCATAGAAAGTCTGCAGCTGAGCTACTTGATGAAAGAATAGCTCGTTTAAAAAAAAAAAAGAAGAAGAAGATGAAGCATTTTACCTTTTACGGAACTGTGTTTCTCATTTATTTAGGTCATCTGTTATGGGGAGTGGGGGAGCTATTACTCCTGCTATCTTCATGCTGCTTGTGATTTATTTTCAACTTAAGTGTCATGCTGGCATCGCACAGGACATTTACAGTTTTGAACTGAGATGCCTCTTTCCCTGCCTGGTGGTAATGCCCTATCAATTCCAAATGGCAATTAATGCTGTTTCCCCAAAATGACTTCTGCAGAAATAAAGTGTAATTGGAAAGTAGTTGCCCATTACAGTGATTTATCTTGTCAGTGACTGATTTGTTATTTAACTCTAAAACATTTTATTGATGTCTTTGGAAAGTGACTACGTGACCTAAGTAAAAATGTTAAACTTATTAATCATGGTAAGTTTTCTCTGCTGGGTTTACCATATACATAAATTACGTAGCTTGTAAAATAGGCTGTTTATTATGCTAAGAAAATACAGTGCTGTACTACAGGCAGCACATAGTTCTAGTTTTATTAGCTTTTAAAATAAAAAGTTCAGTAGATAAAAAGGTTAAGTGCAAGTTACTTGGTTCATTTTTTATGGAGTCCCTTTGAAGGTAAAGATACTGGGTCCATGGTGAGTAGTATTGTTGTAATTAATTTCCAAACCAGAAGTTCTTATTAAGATGCAACTGAGAAGAGGATCACCTCTTTGCCCTGAAAGCCCCAGGAGTGATGGATTGCAACAACTCAGACACTTCTGAGCCTTAGAGATTCCAAAATTTTTACAAACACCTTTAATATAAGAAAATACCCTTTATTATCTATCGGATTCATTTACATTTCTGGTGGAGAGCATTATGACTAATAACACTAACTCCCCTCTTTGCTGCAAGACTAATAACTGTGAGGGTTGGTTTTGAAAGTATAAAGCCTTAATTGAGTTGTGGCATTTCTCACAGAAGCAGGGAGAGTTGAAGAAAAAGATCTGGAATATTTCTGTAGAAAGAAAAGTAAGCAAAGGAGAAGGAATACAGCTCTGCTTATGATGAATCCCTTGAAATGCCAGAAAGGAGCAAGAGGACATAGCAGATCCCAGGAGGAAGAGTGGCTGTGTTGTGGAGGAGGACCTGAAGGACAAGATCTTCCTCGTGTCTCTGCTCTCCAAGATAGTGTTAAGCTGTGAGCAAAGAGGACCCAACTCAACTTTAAATCAATTTTCCCCTCAACTGTAGCATTTTCTAGATCTAATAGGGAAAGACGAGCTCAAACCAATTCATTTTGTGCATTGCAATGCTTTGTGCAAATATCTCCTTTGCAATTCCCGCTCCTCATAATAGAAATACTGAATTTTTTTTCCAGAAATTCTCTCATAAAAAAAAAATAGACCAAAGTTCTTGATGCTGATTGAAAGCAAACCCCATGGTGACAAAATCACTGCATCTTTCCATGTTGTAAGAGTTGCTCCCAACACTTCTCTTGCTTCTATGCCGTAGGAATGAACATCACAACATACCAGAGTAAGATTTCTTTGATTTCCATGTCCAATATGGATATCTGAGAACAGGCAGATGTTACAGTGGGGATACTGTAACACAATGTATCAAACTAGGAGGCCCGTGGGAAAGAAATATCTATGGACCAATTCTTGATAGATGTTTCAGAGATGTTTATTTCTCCAGCCGCAGGGCCGGGGCTCTGCCGAGGAACTGCTCAATCACGGGACCCGAGGGTCCTTGCCCGCGCAGGGGAACACAAAACAACCACTGGGGAACGAGGCTGAGCAGGGGCAGGGAAACCCCGTGTCTGTGCCCTCAGGGCCCCTCTCCCAGGACCACATGGCAGGGGGGAGGGACCCCGACATTTCACCCGTTTATTTTTAACAAAAAGAGATTTAAAACTTAACATTGAAAACAACTGGATAAACGTAACAAGAACAGTTTTAAAACAATACGAGCTACCCTCCTGAGTCTTTAAATGTCCAAACAGATTCTCTGGAATATCTTAAGGCTGACAGAAGGGCGACAGAACTCTCTGGGCATGCTTTGTGGGGAAACTGAGGCAGGAGAGGGTTTAATTTCTTCCCTCCCCCTTTTCATCCCACACTCGGCATTGGAAAGGGATTTTTGGGGAAACAGTTGGTAAAGGCATGGTTTTGTGAGGGAAACCATGGATGAAAAAACGGATTGGGAGTACACTGGGGGTAATAGGATATAGGGTAAAAGGGAAAGGTGGGATTAGGAAAGGGAGACTGTAGGGGGGGCTTACAAGGGAGATATTGTCTAACATGACTACAATTTGCAGCATATATACTGCCTTTCACAGAAACACCATCAGGCCCAGTGACCGCTGGTGCTTGTAACCCTTTTCTACCTTGCACAATTTTGAATTCCACCACCTCTCCATCTCCCAAGCTTGGGATGTATTTTTCAGGGTTATTCTTTTTAATAGCAGTTCTGTGAATGAATATGTCTTGCTGGTTGTCACACCTTGTTATAAAACCATAATTTTGCTTAACATTATACCATTTTACTATTCCTAAAACCTTAGCTACGGTGATTTTTTTCCTTTTTCCAAGTGACTGCTATTTTCTGTCTCACTGTGTTCTTGCTTTCACTTTCGGGGCCGCTCGTGCTTGCGCGCTCTTCCCGGGGTCGCATCTGGGACTGTGCGGGCCGGGCCGCGCTGCTCAGCTCCCTGTGTGCCGCCGCCTCTGCTCTCAGCTGCGCTGCTGCTGCCTGGGGCTGCACCCACGTCTCGGCCAGGCTCCCGAGCGATGACTCCCCCACGTCCTGCTCCAGCGCGTGTTTCAGCTGGGCACGGCTCTGCTCCACCGCCATCGCCACCAGCCGCCGCCCGCGCGCGCCTCTCCTCTCATGGGGCTTGCTCCACCACGCGCTGCGCAGGGCTGGGTGGGCACCGCCGGGTCGCACCGCTCCCGCCACGCCTCGCTCTGCTGCCAACACTGCAGCTCGTGTCGCTCCGCCTGCGCACGGGAGCTGCCTCGCTGCTGGTCAAAGAGCGCTTGGCGCACATGGCCTGGGTCGCACGGTCCCTGAGGCATGCTTCCCTTTGCCAGGACACAGCTGACATTGCTCAACAGTCTCGGTAATTAAATAATATTCAAGAAAATATTCTTCTATCGGCATATATTTTGACTCAAAAATTAACTGTGTCCAAACGGTCTTCCAAAAGTCTTTGGTAAGAATTAAATCCCAAGAAACATAGAAAAAGTTCTTAAACAACCATGCCAGGAAGTGCTTCAGTTCCTTTTGAGCTTGAATTAAGCTAAAATTTACAAATCGTTGTTCAAGAATCTTTTCAAGTTTAAGATAAATGTCTATATGTGGCTCTGAGAGCCAAGAGTCTTTCCATGGTTCCTCCATAGTTTAGATATGGAACAGCAAAACAAAAACAAGCAGAGGAATCCAAAGTTTCTTTACTCACAAATCAGTCACTGTCCTTAGGGATTGGGGATCGTTCTGCTCACATTATCCACCATTTGTTACAGTGGGGATACTGCAACACGCATGTATGAAACTAGGAGGCCCGTGGGAAAGAAATATATATATGGACCAATTCTTGGTAGATGTTTCAGAAATGTTTATTTCTCCAGCCGCATGGCCAGGATCTGCCAAGGAACTGCTCAATCACAGGACCCGAGGGTCCTTGCCCGTGCAGGGGAACACAAAACAACCAATGGGAACGAGGCTGACCAGGGGCAGGGAAACCCCGTGCCTCCCCCCCAGGGCCCTTCTCCCAGGGCTACATGGCAGGGGGAGGGACCCCAACAGGCAGAAACTTGGGATTTATCAAATTTGTATTTATTAGCTGTTTATATTTTCCATTGCTGGAGGATCTGAACAGTTTATTTACAACACTGTCCACATCCTCTTTCTCCTGCAAGTCCCCGGTGTCACTGCAGGTGATAAAAAGATGCTCTGATTTAGGTCTTGAAGACACATATGTGTGTTAATATCCTGTTGAATAAAAATGCAGCTCTATAGAACTCCTTCTAATTTCCTTCTATGTGCAATGCCCAAGATATTCATTATATGATCTCATTTCATTTTATTACCTTACTCGTTTTAATTTTTATTTTATTCATAACAAAAACATCGGATAAGCAGAAAAGATGAAGATCAAATACAAGACTGCCAACAGATAAAGAACTTTGTAACATGAAATAGGAAATTTCATGCTATTAATATTCAATCGCACGGGAAGCAGGTAGGGGTGAGTTGGTCAGGGGGAGACAAATCAAAAAGATGTGGGATGAGCACCAGGCTTGGAAAAGATTCTTCTTCCTGAAGAGTCTGAATCATTTGGTTGTCCTTTAAGCAGCAAAATAGCTGGAAATATTGAAATTTACTGACATTTATCTTCATTATGGAAATCCTTTATCCTGTTTGTTAACCAGGATAACAGATAAATAAACCTTTTAAGGAATTTGGTCTCCTGGCTTCCTGCTGCAGATCTGGGAGAGTGGGCTTATGGCTGGACAAGGTTCACAAACTGCCTTGTCTTATTCCTCACCCGTAAATAATATTCCATAAGGGATGTCCTCTGTGCAGGGTGTGCATGTGAAACTGCCAGCTCATATTTTGTCCAAACAGGTGCCAGACTGTCATATAGGTGGGGAAACGAAGCTGTATCCCAGCTTGAACATCAGTATTGGGTAGGGCTTGGAGCATGGTGTGGCTGTTTTTGCTCTGAGGGAAAGCTGTGAATGTCTAATGAGAAAGTAAATTATTAAGGTTTTGCATTACATAGAGCATTTGTGAACTGGACAGCGATGATGTGAAATAAGTCTCCAAATTCCTGCTTCTCTCTGAGTTGTGATGTGATCCTTGAGCACCAAATTCATGGAGATTTGGTAGTGACAAGAAAGAGTGAACCATATTATTACTCACATATCTGGATTTAGTGACACTTGCAGAGACTTTTGATAGGAGGCCCTTAAGCCTTAATCCCCAAGTCTGCATTTTATGCAGTAGCCACTAAAACAAAGGGATTTCAGTTTTTTTAAGGAGCATTGGCTTATTTATTGAATTCAGAACTGTTGCTCAAGATGTTGGATGGGGTTACTGATGGCTTTTGTGGTTTCTGGAATTTAATATTGGCAGGCTATGGCTGAGGAAGTCTTTTCTTGTTGTCTGTCTGTAATGTGTGTGTGAGGTTTTGCCTCATGAGTGTCTTTCCAGAACTGATGCTCCCTGCTCCTTGGGGCTCCTTATGGTCCCCTTGTCTGCAGTGGGTGGTCCTGGCCTGATTGGCTGGGTTTGGAGGAACTCTTGGCTAGGTTTGAAGGAACTCTTGCCTGTGTGCCTGCTTTGGTAAGACCACTGAAGTCAAAGTCAAGGAGTAGTTGCAAGGCAGGGTGGCAGTGAAAGACTGAAGGACACTGAGATGGGTGCTTTTCACAGATTATTTGACATGCTGTAATCTACTTTTGTACTTTAGTAGTTCATTTCATTAGTTTGGCACTCCCTGTCTAAATATAAAAAATGCATGCTGAAAAATCGATTACTGTCACTTGTCAGTGTGCCTCATTTACCCTGCCTCGAGTGCCTGGGGATAATTGGCAACAGTGGAAAAGTTTTGCAGTCTCCAGCTGTCAGCAAGGTTGCACAAAACAGGTTTTCCTATCATAACGTTGGCATGTCAGCTTTGTGGGGGTTTTGAAGGTGGATTTGGAGGGGTGGTTCCCATCACAAGCTAATTCTTGCTTGGAAAAGCTTCCCCTCTCTGCTCTCTGGGACAGACCATCCCTTTTTCCCAGCTGTGCAAGCCTGTCTTAAACAGCTTTCTGTGGAAGTCAGTTCAAAGAGCTGGAAGTGCTACTTAGGGAAGAAGCCTTCTTGGGGCTTATAGGTCTGAAATAATCCATATATGTAAGTTTTCAAATCAGTCCTTCAGCTTGTGCTTGCACTGAAATTTGAATGGAGTCCCAGAAAGTTTTCCTGAGAGGAGGTAAACCCTGTGAGCCTGTGCTTCTTGGGTGTACCTGAATTTTACTACAGCCTTTCTAGTTGAAGATAGGGCTTTCAGAATAACTCCTGGCAAAGATTACAGTCTCTCTAGAGTGCCTTGTATTTTAATCCTTCTAATCTATAATATTTTCAGCCTCTGCATATTGACTGATTTCTTTTTTTCTTTGGGGATGTTAGAAATAATAACCAGAATGAAAGTCTTAGTACAAGTCATCTCTACTGAATTGATATGGTTTTTTATTCCTAGTTAATCAGCAGTAAGTCTCAGGGTGCCAGTGGGTGGTCCTGCATATCATCAGTTACTACAGCTCTGTGGACCAACCATTGAAGTCCTGCAGTTTAAAGTATATTACTTGATGGAGCAGCTAAGCTTTTGCCCTGTCATTTTGAATGATATTCCGTAACAGTATTTAATGTGATGTTAACTTTCAAGGGGAGCATGACTAAACACTAGAAATGAAATTTTTTGACATTTGTCTGTTGTTCATTATGGCTGATGTGCGGTTTGTCATCCTTTTTAAGTAACACTGCATCTAGCACAGATAACATGCTTGGAACATAATGAGCTGTCAAAAGATTATAGCTACAGAAAGGTCAAATAATCACTTAAACACGGGTAAAAAATAATTCTTGAAAATGGTCTTGGGCTGCTTCTTCATTGCATTTAGTTAAAATGTTTAAAGAAAGCCCCTAAATCCCACAGTTCTGTTTTCCAGAGATAAATATAACAGACATAGATAACACAGAGAAAGAAGAAAACCTCCCATGTTTTAGCATCGTTTTAGAGAAATAAAACTAAACACCCTGACTTGACAGGGAAGCACCTTCTGAACATATTTTGCAAGCATGTTTGTCTCTCATTGCAAATTAATTACTAATTGCCTGTTATGTGATGTGTTGAAATTAGCTCTTTCTTTCTTATCATAGCTTGAGACATCTTTGCCTCCTACTTCTTAAGGAGGTCAGGGCTTCAGCCTCCTCTGGAATCCCAAATGAGATTTGTCAGTCAGGCGTAGCAAAATCTAATCTCATCCAGAGAAAAAGAAAAAAACAGACCAGAAAATGATCTGATTTTCCGATTTCATGGCCAAGGTTACCCCGGAAAGTGGCATTTAAAGCCCGTAACTAAGGTGGCATGCCAAACTAAGCACTAATAACAGAGCAACCATGTGGAAAGATATCGCTTTAACAATTTTACAGTTGCTAAGTGTGAAAATTGTAGTGTGGGCAAGCTCCTGGAATCTGTGGCAATTGGTTCAAAGAGCTGGAATTGATGCTCAGTGAGAAAACACTCTCAGCCCCTGTAACTCTTAAACACTGATGAGGTCGGCTCCTGCTTTTGCTGTTCAAACATAAGGCTGAACAGCTTCATTAAAGAGATTTTTTTTATTTCTCTGAGAATAAAAAAAATAGCAACAACACCGCATAGTGTTGGTTGGTGACTTGATCAGATGGTGTTATCAATGTGATCTTGTGCCTTACAGACCTGAAAGAAAAGAGATTAGATGGCTGAACTTAAAAGATGATGTATTTTTTTTCTTGTTCTAAGTGCTGTTCTGCTTTTGCTTCCGGGACACACGGGCTTCTCATGCTCATGCACATGTGCATGCTCCCCTCCCCTGAGCTATGCCTGTGCGCAGCTTTATTCTCTGAAAATACCTGGCTGATGCAATACGTGAGGCACTATCCATACATGTCTCTGGGACGTGAACTGTGAGGTGATGTGTATCAGGAAGTGCTGAAGGAGGAGATTGAAAGGAAGCTTATATTCATGTTTCTGACATTATCTCTGGGCTGATTTGCACTAGAGGTAGTAAGACACCTCGGAGGAATAATCTGTTGAATGAGTTTGTACATCAAAGGCTGACTATTATCTAGCCAGATATTAAATGAGCCAAGGGCCACTGCATGTCTTCTGTGAATCATAAACCAGCCTTCCAATCCCGGCACAGTGAAGCACTGATACCATGGACTGCACGTAGGAAGGGCTCCAATCCCCCCTGTAAAACTGTGTTGTCAGACCTCCCTCCTCTAGCAGCAGAGGTGGCACTTCCCATCCTATGCAGCAAATGCACGGAGACTGTCCCAGGCACCTATGCAGTGACAGACCCACCCCCCCCCCAGAGGGCTGGGCAGCCAAGGTGCTGCAGCAGCAGGAGGCTTTGCTGGGACTGCAGGAGCTTTGCTGAGCTCCTGATGGCCTGGCCCTTCAGGGAAACACGCCCAGGAGGAGTTGTCTACAGCATGAGATGTCCTCACCTCCTGTGCCTGAACTTGGATGAAGGCACTTTGGGAGAGGCTGCAGCCATGCTGTTGGTTGATGGGCTGTCTCTAAAAGGTTCTGGGCAGAAATTGCCATCAGTGTTAGGCAGGTGCCCAGAAGTTCTGATCACAGTAGTCCTTTCTGTGAGCACAGGGGAGGCCTGAGATGATGCCTCCTGGCTGATGCAGTACCAGCACCTTTGCAGCTGAGGTCATTTGAGTGCCTAAATGAGGTGGCAGGGATCAAGCTCTAAGGAGCTGTTAGTTAAGGTTGTGGCTCTTAATCAGCTGGCATTAGTGAGGCTTGGGAAATTACCCCAGTTGCTCTTGAGTTGGGGGTGGGAATGTTAAGCCTTATCTATTTGATAGCATATTTATAACCTGCCATGGAAGGGTTTGTCCTGGCCTGTGTGAAGCACAGCTAGGGACCTCTTCAGGACCAATGTATGTTTTGTGAAGACTCTCATTATGTTTTCTCTCTTCTGTATTTCTACCACTGTGAGCCTCAAGGTTCTGTGTGTCTTTTTCCCCTAGCTGGTTTTAACCCTTGCCTTTTAAAAGTGAAGATTCCTGTGTGATAGCACTGGAGAGGCAAAATGTGTTGGGGGTTGGCTGGGCTGCAGTAAGCTATTTTTGCACAAATTTCCTGTCTCTCCTCCTGTTGTTGTCAACATGTCATGTTTCCAGAAGCTGAAGTCTAAAGCAGCTTATATTTAACACTCTTTGGAGAGAGACTGTAGCCAGGCATGCTCATGTGGAGTAACGAGCTCTGGTCTTTCAAGGACAACCCATTAGTGCCATGGGCTGCCCGATGCGGGCGAGGAGCGTTTGGGTGCATGAAACCCTCATTTGCTGGGTGGGAGTGAACAAATGCTCCAGCACAGGCTTCTGCCTTGGCTGTGGAGCCTGGCAGCAAGCCCCCAGAGCTGCCTGGCTTAGCCTGAAGGTTACAAGTTAGTATTTCTCTTCTGGTTTGAGCAAGAAAGCTTAGAAAGCAGAGGACCTGAAGAGCAGAGAGGACTTCCACCGTTCTCATGCTAGTCCTTGTCCCCAGATGAACTAAGTCGTATAATCCGGCCCATAAACTCATTTCAGCTTTTTTACTGTACCACCTGCTCCAGATAAACTAGAGGTGTGGTTTAGACTCATTTGGAAACAAAAGGCTGAAGTTCAGACCTTCTCCATATGGAGACTCCTCTTGAAATGAAGGAAAATCAAGGGAAATGCTGGTTCAGCTCCTTCTGTAGGTCTCTGTATCACTAGCCTCTCCATTTTGGAAGAACTACGAACCATAATTGTGAACTATGAATTCATAATTATGGACGGCTGCCAGCATGCCAAAAGAAGAAGATTTTTACAGAGAAATTGTGTATGTGCAGAACTTAGGCCTCTGCTCTTGGGGGCCACGTTACCTGCTTGTAATGGGAAAAATAAAGCAGTCCCACAGCGTGTCTTTGCAGCCCATCCCTACCAGCTCCTCCAGGTATGCTAAGGCTTTCTAAAGAGACTGGGAGACACAGAGAAAAGCTCCCTCTCTCTGGGGAGCAGCCTGAGCAGCTTCTGATATTAGGGGCAGCAGCATCCTGCTGCCAGCAACCATGATGTGGCAAGGCACTGGGCCATGGCTGGGATTTTTGGGGTTTAATATGGGGTGGGGGGGTGGCTTTTGGGTTATTTTGTTCCTTTTTTTTTAAGCCAGCACAAGGATATTGATAGTATTTTCAGTCAGACTGAATTGTAGTTGTAATCTATGACAACTGTGGATGTAGATTTGTCAGATCCTCCATATTTATCTTCTTAAACATAAAAATTGTTTGGAGTTGGCTCAGCCTAAAGATGCTGCAGAGGCTGTTGTTTCTCTGCATTTGACTTCACAAGTAGGTTGTCTGACTGGATACTTAAAATCACATCCACCAGCAGGTACTGCAAGCTTTTTCTGGCGCCTAGGTTGCACTATATGTATTTAGCAATGTAACTCTGGTTTATAAAACATTTTATAAACTTTAACCCTTCATTCACATGTTTTACTGCATCACCCGTGTTTCTTGCAGCCAGAGATATTTGGACTCCTGCCTGTCTACTTCCTAAATGAATAAATGTGACCTCATACATTTAAAGTGACACATGGGAGATATATCTGGGTTTATCAGTAACAGAGAGCAAGAATTGCTTACCTTTCTCTCTGACCTGTTTGGGTCAGGGGGGAGGAGAGTTGGGGATAGGTATCACCATACCCAGTGGTTCAATCTATCACATGCCTGAGTCTGAGATGTCACTGCTGGCTGACTGCTGGTATCTCTGTGGGTGGCAAGGCAGCTGTTTAAGGTGGTGGTTTTATATCTCTATTCTCCTTCTAAACCATAAGGGAGGGTAAAATGGGAAGTAAATGACTGGAGCAGAAAACGTCTCCATCCTTGGAAGGAGTTAAGAGTCCACTGGGTTCAGCCCTTACCTGACTGGAGAAGCAGGGGAGGAAATGATGCTATTTCTGGAAGACATTATTTCACTGTCAGTAGGCTTTGAAAAAAGGAAAGTCCCCAGGCTGCTCACTTCCTTCTCCAAAGAAGAAGCAGCACAGCCCCGCCTAAGGTCTGGACTTTGGTTTACAGCCAGGCAAGGTAGTTCCTCCAGGTTGTCTCCTCTTCTGAACTGGCGGCTAATCTACTAAATAACAAGCCTCTTTTTTTTTTTTCTTCTTTTTTTTTTTTTTTTTTTTTTTTGAAACCTTCAAATGATGAAGCATTAGCTCCTAAACAACCTAGGGAAGCAGCATCTGGTGTGTCTATTAAGCCATATGCACTCAAATTCAATATAGCAACAGAAAAAGACAGGGTGAACATTAATTAAGAAGTCCACTGATAATAAGAACTGACTCCTGTAGAGATGATCTGTAGTTGAAATACAGTTTGATTTTTAAAAAAGAGAAGGAGATTAAAAAAAAAACGGGCAGAAGCTGAACTTCAAATATCCTTGAAAGAAACCCATCAAAATGGCCCACAAGAAAAACCTCACAAAAATATCCCAAAATATTTGGGCTGTGGATGGATCTGTGTTTAGGTGTGTGTGTGTCTGTGAAGCTATCTGGTATATATTTAAGATATGACCTCTGAATAATGTTCTGTAACTAGGCAAGGAGATGAAGATCTAAATATGGATACCTGGTTGATAAACGGGCATTGTGCAGTGGTGCTCTGCAGGTGTGGTGTGGATTTAGTATTGTGGATAGAAGAGAGGGATTTCAGACCTGAGATCAAGACCTAGTGCATTCCTGTACTGGGGTCTATTCTGTTCTCTTGGCCATTTCTGCAGGCCCAGTTGGCAGGAAACTTCCCTGGACTAAGAAAGAAAAACCTACCAGTCTCAGTTTAGACCACCTTGGCTAACAAAGGGAGTGAACTTCATTAGCAGGCTTGCACAAAAATAAAGAATCATTAATTTGCCCTGGTATCTGCTGCAGTTTGATGTCCAGTGGTAGCAGAGTCAATTGGAAGATGCTGTTTTTTGTGAAGAAAAAGGTTCATTCATGCATTGTAAGCTGTTCTTATGATTTGGCTTTGTTTCAGTCCTTGTCCCATTCTCCCTTCTGATCTGTTCCCCAGGGGAATTTTGACCAAAAGTCCCAGATGCTATAAATTAGCCTAAAAAGGCAGCCATGGGGCTGTATGGGAAGAATGTTACTAAATGTTTTGAGGGTATATGAAGCACGTGCATCATCAGCAAGGCATAATGCTGTGGACATAGTTATTACAGCAGATACCAAGTGTTTTCCATGAATATTTCTGAATGGAATTAGAAACTTTTAAAATTCTTCCCATAACTTTAATGAAGATAACCTTTTGCAGAAAGAAAATACCTGGGCTTTGGACAAGAAGTGGAAATTATTTAAACGTGTTAATTATCTAGCAATTCTTAGAGTAAAGATCATTTAGAAAAAAAATAGTTTCCAGTGAAAAGTTTTTAGCAACCATAATTATAGGTGCATCAGACTGCTTTGCTGTAAAGGCATCCAGATGATGAGTAACAAGTGTGTCCAAGTTCCCTCAGTGCCCATTGTTACTCTCAGCAAAATAAACTCATGGGTTCTAGTAACTACTTAGTAAAAGTCTAGCAGTTTTACAGATATGTTGGAGACCATTTATGCCTGCTTTTTCCACACATGGAAGGCCTTTCTGTGCCAAGCAGGTCCTTTTTTCCCATGTGTTGCATCATGAAAAAATTGTCGGTCTGAGTTTCTTGTCATACCAAAGCCAGGAACAAAAAACAAGAAACAAAACTTTCCCGTCTTCCAGCACAATGAGATACAGAAAGATGTAACCAACATCTTGAATGGGAAAGGAGTGGTAAATGTTGCGTATTTTTTAACATGTGCACATATACATGTATGTACACTTGTGTATTTGTGTAGGTATTCTGATTTTCAAAGGGAGGAGTCCTGAAGGTGAAATGAACACTGGAAAAAAAAAACAGAACAGGGGTTTTTTTGGTTTTTTTTCGCTTCCACTGGACTAGCTGACTCTGTCTTAATATGAATCTGTGTTATGAGGCCACAAGTTTGAAAGCAATACTTTTGCTTTGTGGAGAAGGCATAGTGCCCCAGACTTCTCCATTCCAAACTCTGCCTCACCAGACTTGGTAGCATTGCCAGATGATGTGAGCCACCAAGTTTCTGACTGCTGATTGTCATTATTAATCTTATTTCAGATCCGTGATTTCCATTGCCACAAGTGTCCCTCACCATTTCACTCACAGAAATTAATGGAATAGGTAGTTTTGGAAGGGTTTTGTCTTTGCGTCCAGTAATAGGCTCAAATACATGGAAATAGTCCTCCTGCATTGTAGAGAAATACACTCCTAGCACTGTGCTGGAGTTGCCAAGGATAAATCTCTGCATGACTTTTCCCTGCCCAGAAGGCTTGCTTATTAGTCAGGTAAGTGGATTTGCCTTGAAAACATCCAGCAAATTCAACTGTTGATGGTTTGAAATTCCTTGAAGCAAATCCGTGCATCTATGGTAGGACTGTCCTGCTTCATTCACCTGGAAGCAAGGTTGAAAGATTAAAAAGGGTCAGAAATGTATTTGACATCTGTGGCACAAACACGCTCAAATCTTCATCTTGGGGGAGGGAGGGCCTCTAGGTAATGGGATTTAGGAAGTTTCTGTCCTCTTTAAGACCTTGTTAGGTGATGTGATTGCATTGCCACCTAGTAGCAGGCTAGTAATGAGACTTTTGATGGCTGTCACTCAGCAGGGAAGTGAATGAAGTTAGATGATGGCAATAAATTGCTTGCCATGTTGGCTGCAGAAGGGGTTAGGACAGGGCAATTGTCTGCCTGAAGCAGTGCAGAGCAGGTGCACTCACACCTTCGCTCAGTAATGGGGAGTGCTTTATATTAGGCCTAATCTGTGCATGCATGTGAGAGTGAGTGCTGCAAGGTATTGCAGGGTTATTATTGTAATAAAATCCTTAAAAAGCATGGGAAAAAAGCTAGGTAGTAAGCAGAAATATCTTAATTTGTCTGACAGGGCCAGTAGAGTTCTAGAGAACAGCACTGCCAGCAAGTTCCTGGCCCTACATTCTTTTTCTTCTCTGCCTAATTTTTTTCCCTAGTTTTCTCTCTGGAAGGTTCTTTTGGCTCTCTTCAGCACAAGCGTCACACCTTTTCACCATGACTTTCATTCTCTCTCAGTATAGATTTTTTACTCTGCAGTGGCTCCTTGCCCATGAGTACCATAGCTGACTTGTGTCCTGGTCACATCGAGGGTGGGCTTGCTGAGCAGTGTTGCTCAAGATAGGGCAATGCTCCAGGGGGAAACATCAAGGGAAGGGTGTTAGGGTATCCCCTAAGGATGTAAAATGCAGACAGTGGAGAAAAGCTTACAAGAGACAGTTCAGAAAAATTATGCAGCTATGTAAAGAAAGTACATCCAGACTTTCTCAAAGGGAATTATTCTTGGGGCTGGAGTTGGAGGATCAGCCAAACTTTTCCTGACTGAATCTCTCTTATCAGTAGGATTTTGTTTACTTCCCTGCTTTTCATTGCTGGACAAGTCAAAGAACAGGTTATTTCCCATGTCCCCAGTTGCTGAGATACAACAAGTGGTGTCTTCGAGCTACCTCTGTACCATCAGGATGAGCTGAGCAAACGTGCTCCTTGCTTTGGGTGTTGGCTGTAGTGCAAAGAATGTAAATATTCATTTGTTTTCAGTTCAGTTTTGAGCAGAATTAATCCTGAGTCAAACAGAATTATAGTGCAAACTCTAAACCAGCAAATCATCTTCCAGGCTTTCATGCTGACTCCTTAGAAGTAGCCACTCAGCTGTCTGTAATTCTGCACAGCTATACAAGTCTGACTAATTTTGTTTTCCTCATTAAGCCCTTGTTGGTTGTTCTGAATTTTTAGAGTTAGATTTCCAAGAGAAGCAAATTAAAGTTAGGTTTCTAAACCTATATCCAGGCACATAAGTGAAAGATGTGGAGTAAAACCTCTATCCCATTGAAGCTAATGGTGAGGCTTTAATCGTTCCTGGTTTTCTGAGAGCATTTATTTATTCCCCGGGAGTGACTAAGCACTTACACTTACAGCAGAAGACAAAACCCCACACGCATTTCCTGCCCAAGGGTAGGACTTTTCAAAACAGTTAATGGGACTGGGAGTGATTTGGACATTACTCGCCAAATCATTGAAGATTGGGCTTTTATGAGTGTACACACAGGACTTCTGAAAACCCAGTTGTGGCTTAGAAAGTTTTTACCTAACATCTTGCTGGAGTAAATTACTGTTTGCAGAGGATGTGAAGTATTTGCTAGATTGGAACCTTTTTTTGTTTTTAGAGGCCACATGTTGCCGTTTTCTGGCTAGGAGGGAATGTGCTCTGGTAGCAGCCCAATAACATCCCCTCACTGAATCAAAAGCAATTCAGAGAAATTTGCTGGACTTGGTTATGGAAAAAAGAAAAGCCTGCTTTAGCAGTATCCTTGATTAAATTTGAATTTGTAGCATGGGATAAAAAATGTCTCTCTTCATAAGGGGTATCTTATGAATCAATTCTCTGTGATGGTGGTTGATAGAGGCTTTTTACAGAGTGTATGCTTGGGAATTTAGTTTGGGCACAAACACAGCTGCAAAAGTTCTGCCCAGCAGCAGAAATTTCCCCATGTCTATGTTTCATGAAATCCTTGCAGGAACATGTATGTGCCTTCACACCTCAACAGCAAACGCTTGCATGAAAAGGAAGTGACAAAGACAATTCTTTCCCCCAGGTTGCTTTTAAGAAATATTAGTTCCTTGTAAAGCTAGAGGCAAATAATGGAGAGGATGAAAAGAGAAGGGAGAGGCTAGGAGGGAGTCTGAGATCCAAATATGGTGTTGAGCTGAAGGCACTCTTAGATGAAAAGTAATCACACTGCCATGAAACCCGCAGGTAAACAGCCGGTGTCCTAATAACAGATGTTGTCACCGCACAACAAAAACAAAAGGATTTTGTGTACATATGCCTGGCTAGGAGCCTCACTTGCCTGCAGCCCCTCAGTTTCTCAGTCCATCTGAGTGCCAGTGGGTTGGATCCTGGTTTTGGGGTTCACCCAGGGGCTGTGGGGTTCCAGGACTCAGGTACAGAAGCCTGGTCTGCAGTTAGCACTGTGTATCTCTTGAGATGTACCTTGTGATGATCAGTTGATCCAGTAGCACAATCAAACAGTCAGGATTTAAAAAATACTTTGATTTCTGCAATATAAATTGCAGTGAATTTTTATTTAAAGCAGGTGTTCTTATGGTGTGAGAAGATGTAGCTGGAGCAGCAACACGAAATCTTCCAGTGCTTGTAGACCAGCCCAGCAGAGTTTTCCATGCATATGGATGAAAACAGAGGAACTATTTGTATTTTCCCCAAAAGACTCTACCAATGTCTGACATGTTACCGCAGGTCTTCCCGCAGCATAACAAAGAAAACAATAGTTTTCCTCTGTGGTCTCATCGACTCTCTTTAAGAGTTCTGGCTTGGTATTAACAAGTAAACAATGTTTGCTTCTGGTAGATTGCCTTATGCTACAGAGATAAAATAAAATTACCAGGAAGGGAAGGTTTTATAAATGAGTTACTGAGGTTTTTTTCCCTTTCTGAAAACAACCCAAACCAAATGCTGCCAACCAAAAGGAACAAGGGGAGAAGTCACTGAAGGAGGAGGTGATTAGATATATATTTATTGCATTTGTAGGAGTACATTATTGCTGATTCAATGAAATAAGAAAATTGTTTAGGCTTGCCTGAATGAGCATTACTTTATCTAATCAACCTTTTCTAAATTGGTCCTAATGTACTTCTATAAATACATTATTTCCAAACCCCAGGTTGTGTGGGCAGTATCAATTCTGCTCTGGCACTGAAATATGCACACCCTTTTGCTCCATGTTGGAAACATTATACTTTTCCCCACACACACCCCAGAAAGAGAGGTGTGGAAATGGGTTGGAAGGATAATGGACTATTTGTGTCAGAGAGGGATGGGTTATTTAGTGGTGGGGTGCCAGCTTCTCTGTAGGCAGGCTGCTGAGCACAAGCCTGGGCTGCTGTATATGTAGGGCTGATTTTGGTAACCTCCTGGTAACTTTCTTATGTCCTTCACGCCAAGAGGACTTGGCATCCTTGTGCCCACGAGGTCTCTGGAGTAAGTTGTTTTTCCTGGGGCATGGAAAACGAAAATGCTTTGGCATTTAAGTCCTGAGAAAACTCTGTGGCTTGGGAGTCAATTGCTGCCAGGCTCAGTTTGGGGCTTTTTAGAAGATAACCTCCAAAATGTGACCCAGAAGGCTGATTTCATGAGGAAAAAGAAGAGTGCTCTGCCAGAGTTTAGCGTAACCTCAGGCTGAGGAGCTGTGGTGGTATTGATTTGGGTGTGAGAAAGGGAAGAGCTGCAGCCAAACCCTGAAAGGAACCGTGTGGACTTTGCCTTGAGGAGCTGGAATCAGAGGCTAAGCTCTCATCCTGGTGCTGGTAGGCAGGGAAGTTTCTGGCTAAGCAGCTAAAGGAAGGTTTGAGCACAGGCTGATGGGTTTTGCCTTGCTAGCAGAGCATGCTCCTACCAGAAATTAAGCTGGGACTGTTCCCTTAAACACATCAAGTGGTTGTAATTGTGTTGTTATTAAGCCGAGGTGATATATCTAAAGGTCTTCATGCATGGATCATGAAAAAGCTAAGTAGCGTCATGGGGTTGGGAAGTAATAAACCATGGATTTATAAAAAAAAAATCAAACCAACAACCCTTGTCAGTTTTGCCTTTGATAAGCAGTTAATTTATCTCAGAACTGGCAGAATTCCCTGTAGTTTGTATAGGGAATTTCCAAGTTGTGCTGTGAATATCAGAGTAATATTTGGTTATCTGAGACAACTGACAAGTGTTGGAGCATAGCAGCTATTGGGAAAGCAAATTCCAAAGACAGGTTGAGTCTGAATGTATTAGAGAGTAAAGGCTGCTATAGGTGTGTATTATGGCACAACAAAAGGCACGATTGCTTTAGTTAATGATGGCAGAGGCTCTTTCTACATTAGCAGGTGGGATGATGTCTTGGGGATGGATTCATAGGCTGAAGCAGCGTGTTGTGAGTCTTGTTTTGTGCTGGCTGTAGCTTGGCCCCTTCAATAAAGCTAAAGCAGGCACTGTGAGCAACAGTGCACTCCCAGGACACATCTTCAGGTCGGGTTTTATCCCCCCACAAATGGATGGGTTGTGTTCTGGGTTATAGGTCAATATGATGCTCAGTGGTTAGAGCAGCCCCAGGTGAGACTGTGAGGGGACAAAGCATCGTGGCACACGAGAACAGCTCACGCTGCTGAGGGACCTGACAAGCAACACAAAATTTAATCTGTAATTTGGAAACTACAGCTGAGGAGCTCCTGACTATTTGTTTAGGTGTTAAAATGCCTGTGGGGTTGGGGATCAGATGGACAGGTGCTGCAAGGGTGGCAAGGTAAGATCTCTCAGGGGCAAACTGATGTGTAGGGCAGTGGTTGCTGTTGCATTGGGGGGCATGGCAGGAGAGCAAGCTTAAGAAATCTGACAATAAACAGACTGTATTTGATCCCTGCAAGGCAATATGAGAAGTTTAATGCATGGCCTTCTGCAAAAGCAAAAACATCATCGTTTGTAACCTTTTAAGCAGCAGTCTCATTGAAGGGAAATAACAGATAGCAATCTGGGTTTTTATTTATTTGACATACTTTAGAATAAAGATGAGAGGTAGTTTCTACATTTGTTCATCTTTGGAATGACATACAGCTCTCTGAGTAAGCCACACATAAGTTTCATGGACTGTGGTGGTCTGTTTTAGTTTTTTTAAGAGCTATCGAGTAAATCCAGAGACGAGCAGATAATATACTCAGCTTGAAAATGATAAGTATGGAGATACGAAAGCCATTCCTTTCTGTGCTGTTGAAATGGAAAGATTAGTGGAAATGTCACAGCTTAGAATTCATGAAGCAATGTTTCCCTAATCAAGTATCAGAATAAATTGCCAGAGTACAGTATATTTCTTTTACATGAGAAGACTCTGTCTGAAGGCACGCTGAAACAGGTGCTATAAATATAGGTAGAAACCCTTATACATAATGTTCTGCATTACAAGGCTTATCTCCTAATTGCGTTGTACCTGTGATTAGCTGCTGTAAAATAGCTCAGCATACAACTTCATAAATACTTGCCATAACACGCTCTGCAGGAGGAGCCTGCCCAAGTGTAGTGCTGCCCATTTACCTTGGCAGGGGGGTATGGCCTGTGGGTGCCTGGTGGTGCTGCATCCTTTGACTCTGGAGCAGGGAGGACCTAAAGGCTCGCTTTTGCTTCAGAAGAGGTCTTGGCAGTGCCTGCAAGTGATTTGATGCTTTCAGGTGCAAGTGGTGAGTGGCCATATCCATATTGCTTCTGTCATTCTTGGGAGATGTAGAAAATGCCAGATTTAGGAAGAATGGGAGATATAATTTGCGTAAGCATGTCCTATACATATAAAAGTAAAAATATATATACACACACCCATGCCCTGCTGCTCCTGAGCTGGACGTTTCTGCCTCATCAGATCTGGACACTAATTAGAATGAGTGACTTCTCAAAAACCTTAAAAAACTATTTAAATTAATGAGCTTGCTTCACTGAAGCAAGTGAAGGAGAGATCACTCCAAGTGCTCTGCTGACAGATCTTCTGACCAGGAGCACAACGGGGGCAAATAAACTCTTACCCCATTAGAGCCGAGTACAGGAAGGGAAACGGGTGCTCCCAGCACTTCCCAAGATGGTGTGATCTTTGTGCTTCCCTGTTCTGCAGAGGAAGCAGACTGGAAAATAGCTCTGCTTTCTTCTGAAGATGCTGTGTGAGCAGAGAGAGGAGGATGCTCCCTGGTAAAGAGAGGTTTCGAGGTAAGTAGGAGATGAGGGGCATAAAGCAGAAGAAGCACAAAACCTGATGGAACAACACAGGAGAACTCCCTACTTACTGACCTTGTAATGCGAACCCCATGGGCCCAGTAAGTGTGCCAAAAAGTATTGCATGCTATTTGAGGTTATATTACCTTTTTTTTATCCAGTATGGACAAAATTCATGCTCTCTGGTCTGGGCTGAGATTTATAGCAGTGGAGGATATTAGTACTTTTCCGATTACAGCGCTCTGGCAGAAGGAGACTTCCATGCATCCCTCTTGCTGCTAGAAGGCTGACAGCCTGTGCTTATGCCTGCATGTGTATTATCAAGGGTTATTCATTTCTTTTGGATGCAAAACTAAAATTAGTGTCCCTTGGCTTTTTCCTAACTGAAAATGGCTTTTTAAATATGTAAGAATCAGAAATAATTTTTTTGATACCTGGGTCCTTTCCTGAGTCTATCATTCACATGATCATTTGTCATCAGGCACAGTGGGCAGGAGGTTAATTGTAATTGCATGGTCATCTGGACCATTGTGTGATTTGAAGCAGAGTTTCTCTGCTGTGTCAGGTCCAACAGTATATTATTTGAAAGCATTAGTGCCACGTTGCTCTTTAAATCTGCCAGGGGGAACTGAGGAAGAAGTGATTTAAGCCTTCGATTTAGTGCTCTCCTCTTGCTGTCCGCTTCAGGCCACTTTTCTAGCAATTGCAGAATGTGAGTGGAATTAAAATACAGATTTTTTTAAATAAAATTAAATCCGAAGTAGCAACTGAGAAGGTGGAACCCTTCATCACGGTAACTTAATACCATGTATCTTTGTTGACAGCTCTATATGTAAATCATTAATTATTCTAAACCATTCAGTTCCCCTCCAGGAAATCTCGACTTCTACATTAAAGACTGGCTATGAGGAATGAAAGCCTTGCGCCAATTCCCCACAGGTTTTATTAAGCTGTGGAGAAAACCCAAGGATTTTTTGCATCGTAAGTAACAGTGATAGAGAGGTCAGCAATTTACCTACATCAGTGGAGATTACTGGGTTTGCAGCCATAATTGTAAGCACTTTATGGCTGCAGTAATACCTATTTTCTACCTCGGTGGAGCAGCAAGGTAAGGAGGACACAACTGGCTCTGCTCAGCTGAGGTCTCCTTTCACCAAGTTATGCCAGAGGTGATATACAGGAGTGCTGTGAAGGTGCAAAACTGCTCAGGGATGTCTGTCATGGGTTCTCTTTGACACAAACGTTTTTCAAGCCTTCCCTTTTTTGGGGACAGCAGGTCATTTGCAGACCCGCCTGATGTCTGGGCCCAGGTTTGGTGGCTTTGGAGGTGTGTGGCCCAGCTGTGGGTGTTGTGGTTTGGCACTGCTCCCAGGCAGAGCTGTAGGTTGATGGATGCGTGGTGGTATGGGATGTGTCCTCCCGTAGCCATGGGATGGCCAGCTCTCCTGTCCATCAGACAGCACCCAGCTGGTCCCATGTGAGTTGGGGGCTGGACTCTTCCTCTGATCTCTCATATGCGTTGGACGATGAAAACTGTGTGTTCAGTGGCATGGCCTTTGAGAGAAGAGGGCAAGCGGAAGATGCCTCTCAGCAGGCTGGTGTAGATGTGTTGGGAGCAGCTGTCATGCGTTCTGGAGGAGGAAAAGGCAAGCCTTTGCCTGGTCATGCAGCCTGTAGGCAGCACTAGTGTGGCTGATGCTGTGCAGAAGCCCTGTAGTGACATTGGCGCATGTTGAAAGGTAAGGTATGGTTAAACATCACTATTTAACACTTTTGGTCTGAATTTTAACCAGAGGTGTGTATTCAGTTTTGCTTTTAAAACATGCTTGCAGAGATGCAGGAATCACCCAGACTATCAGAATCCCTTTCTTATCTTTATACACCAGCCAGTTACCATAGATCTCTAAACTCTAGTTACTGTCTTGTTTAAATGCAACATTCATTTTCTGTTGCTTCATCTTTGTAGCTATTTTGTACTCTATTTCATTGTAAATTATTTGCTTGCTTCTGGTCCAAAGTTCTTTGCAGGGAGAAACAAGCTGAAGGCTTCTAAATTCCTACCTTATGCCTGGAAGAGATAGCTTCATCACCTTCTGCATCTTTCCTCAGGCTGGAAAACGGCAGCCTTGGAAAGCAAAGCTTCCTATTTAGATTTATTCTTAAATCCAATTTCTCTCAAGCAAATGAAAGCATCCTTTTTTTCTCTCTCTTTTTAAAAAACAATTAAGACTAGCCAAAAATCTTTTCTGTGGGTGATTGTGCAGTGATCCTATGCCTTCCCCAACTCTGGCCTTTTGTCTTCTTTCTCCTCTGCCATCTATTTTTGTTATTCTTGGCTACTTTTCTCGAAGGAGCTATTGATTAAAGGATGCAAACTGTCTCAGATCCTGCATATCAAGCTGCTCTTTTTTTTCAAGTTGCTCGGTATGTGTAAAGCATCCATTTTTGCACTGCAGTGCAGCTTTACCCAGATACCTGGTCTCTCCATCTCTCTTTTTTTTCCTTTGCCCTCCCATCCTGCTAAATGGACATCTTGTCAAATCCTGTTTGCACAGACTGACAGCTATAGAGGTCTTGGAGAAAAAGCCAGATCCCTGCACATACACTCTAACAAACAGAATCAAAATGTCAAGGCACAAATTAAATATATCACTGTGCTTCCTGTCAGATTTTCCTAATATCACCTGGCTAAATTGACAGAGGAACACCTGCAACAAGTTAACCTGTTTTTATTAGCAGTTATTTCACATATTTGGTTATGAATATAGGGAATGCTGGGGAGAAAGCTTCCAGTTATTTCCTCACAGGATGAAATACCCTCTGTTCTTCAAGCCAAAAGACAGTCAGGGCAGTGAAGTCACTTTCAAATAGCACCGAAATTAATATAGAAAGAAAAAAATAATTTCACAGTCTGTTGTTAAATTAACAATTCTTTAGGGTGTCTGGAGTTCCTGACAGAATTAATATGCACTCTGAAGCCTTGGGCAGCCTTGGTGCATATCATTTACCCAACAGCTGTAAGAGCCAAGTGCACAGACAAGGAGTGGTGCTTGATTGCAAGGGAAATACTGGAATTATCTGTCTAGTAATCATTTAGCAGCCTTGTTCACAAATAATCAAGAAACATTTGGATTTGGATTTCATCCCTCATTCTTTCAAGACAAATGTAGGAGAAACAGTGGCTGGAAAATGATGTGTTAAGTAACACGGGTAAAAAAAAGGCAGGGAGCAACATACATTTGAGCAGGGAGAAGGAAATATACAATAAAAGTGCAATAAATTTCCTATGGATTGAAGGGGAGTATTTTTATAGCAGCTTTCTACAAATTGAATGCATCTACATAAATAATGTAGCGACACATTTAATTGCAACTATTTATTTTTAAATTTGGCTGGATGATGAGAGAATTTCTGCGTGGAATAATGAACCTTGTGTTTTTACCACTTGCACAAATTTGAAGAAAATAAACTGTGAATGGTATTTGGGCTAAGTCTCAGAGCCACAGAGGTTTCTGGCTGCTCTCTAGTGCATTTGAAAAGAAACCAACATCCAGAAGTGCATCCAAATGGAATGGATGCTAGATATTGGGGAGGCCAAGAGATGGCAGGGAGGAAAATATTACCAGTCCATGCTTCAGTCAGGAAACTCCCATTTGGTCTTTCAGTGCAAAGTGTACCTCTTCAAATAAAAGAATTAATAGTGGACTTCTTACATTTGCCTTCAGCTGATTTTGCTGTTGGTGTTCTCATTTTCAGGCTTTCTTCTCAAAAAGGCTAGGAAACTCTTTTTCCCTCTCAGGTTTTGGTTTGTTTTTTTTTTCTTCGTCATGACAAGACTGATTTTTCATATTCTCTTGCAGTCTCTACATTTCAGGGCTGCTGAGAGGACAGGCAGCATCTTCCTGTACCATCCTTACCTACTGGGCAGGATAGATGCCACAGCACTTGACAAAGCTTTGAAAACAAGGTGTGGAATTGGAGCTGGCAATGAGGAGTGGCAGGCTGTTGAGGGTGGTTGTGTATGAGATCCAAGGCAAGGAGGTTGCAGTCTTTTTTCTTGTGAGGCATAAGTATGCCAAAGCAAGGGTGCACTGCCCTTGCGCCCATGCCAACTGCTCCCTTTTCTCCCCGCTTGCTGTCTTCCAGTCTTCCCGTGAAGAAACCCAACATGAATGGTTTCTGTAAAGCAGAAGGTTTGCTTTGGTTTTTTTTTCCCCAAGCTAACTTAGAAAGACTTTTGAAGTTGATACAGTGCAAGGGTGCAGAGATGCAGCAAAAATTAGAAATAAAAGAAGTGCTGGGTTTCCAGGGCAAATAGGCTTGTAAAGGCAATGCCTGTTTCTTTGGATATAGCTGGAGAGCCATGTGAGCTACATGTGAGCAACAGTATTCCTTTATAATAGTTTGAGAATTAAATCTCCATAAATTAAGCTTTGGCAGCTCACAATCTTAAATAAAAAGCCTGTGAGAATGGCCAGCATTGTTGCTGCAAGATGTGCTTCAGGCTAGTGCTTTATGGTATGGGGAAATGGATTTGGCACGAAGGACATCATGGCAAGGCTTCGTGTAGCAAGAGGGAAGGCAGTGTTTGCTCTGCTTTACTTTTTGCTTCATATGTGAATTTCTGGAACAGTCGCATATGTCAAACAGCTATTTCTGGGGCAAGAACAAAGCCCATAAGAAGAGGCAGGGGACTGGGATGTTAGCAGGACATCTCCTCCCAATTTATGCTTTTGTCTCAGAAAAGTACTTTTTATAGTCTGATAAAATATCTTCTTGGGATATAACTGCTTTTTTTTTTTTTTTTTTCTCTGGGCTTTTGGATTTTTTCTGACTGGGCTGGAGTCACAGCAGTTCTAGCTAGTTCACGGCAAGGATGACCCAACTCCAGCAGCCAAAAGCCACAAGGCTCCCTGCCCAAATAGTACTGAGATTGGCTTCAGAACCAGAAGGTTTAAAGTGTCAAGTTATATTGTTTTATCTTGGGTTTGAGCATTTTTTTATATGCAGCAAGTTTTCCTCCAGAAACAGGAGATATTGTACTGAAATAAGTTCTCTGAAGGATCGCAGTGCAGAAGAAAAGCTCCCAATATTGTCATGCTGACATGGGAAGAGCCAGCAATGCCTCAGGTTGAGGTTGACTTTGTTGAGCTTGTTCCTAAAGAGGAGCTGTTTGGTGGAGTTACTTGGCAAGGCAGATGAACTGTAGTGTTGCAGTGTTCATCTGACCCAAAGGGGTAGTTTAATCAACTTAGCAAATAATCTCAATAATTTTATGTCTGGTTAATTAAACTGAAATGATAAAGGTGTTCTATCTGCATGTGACAGGATAACTGCTTGATGTTTCTGCACTTGGCTGTGTGTTTAGGGCTTGCTCAGCTTTCCTGGTTAAATTTCTTGTCTTCCTTGCACACACTCCTTGGTTTGTGGCCTCCTAACAGGTCAGAGCATCTCATATTCATATCAAGGCAGAATTTAGCTCAGTGAGACCTCCATCTGTAACTCCAACCAGTGTGCTCCAGTGCAAAAACCCATAAGCTTCTGTGGAAGGAGGCATGACTGAAGGGAGGTGTTCCCCAAGAGATATGTCCGTGTTTCTTTTCTGTGCACCTCTCGGCTGCCTGCCTGTGGCAAAACTGGCTAGCATCACCTGTACCTTAAATTTGCAATGACAAAAAAATACCCCAACAAAACCCACACACCAAGAAACACCACTTCCCCAGAATCATTGTTCTGTGCATGAATCCATTTAGCACACTTAGTTCTGTCAACTCTGGATAAATCCTTCCTATCTTTTTTTGGTCAGGACTGTAAAAGATCCATCTCCGTCGCCCTCTGATGGAATTTGAATAGATGTGTCTGGAGTGACATATGTTCAGCCATAAATTACAGAGGAACAATTTTAAAACAAATTGTCCGCAGCCAATCCTGCCGAATTTACCTCCTGAGACAGATGATCATAAAGCTAGAAGCAAACAAGCCCTTAAACATTTGATGCCAGCTTTGAAAGGATCCTTTTGAGTAGGTGTTAGCATCACTCTAGATTGGTGGGATGCTGCCTATTTTGGACCGAATACTCAGCAGAGGAAAGGCTGATTTTATACCAGCAAGAAATCTTGTTCACACAAACGGAGTTGAGCAAGGTAGAGCCAATCAGAGGGAAATATTTTAAGAATTTTTAATTCTCTTTACTGTCTACATATGTACAGTTTATTAGTTCAGGCTAAAACCTTAAAATGTTGGTTAACACACGTGGCATAAATCATCAAAATGAATCCTCCCAATCGTCATATTTCTTAACCACAATGGCTTGCAGTTGTCCAAACCACAACATAGTTAAAGAATATTTCTTTCTTTGCCGGTTGGGCTCCAGATCCCTATGGCAGGCTGAACCAAAAGACTAAAACCCTTTTATTGTAGTACTGTGCCAGCAAACATGTAGCTTTGAAGAGCCCTATTTTCCAGGAGATTTTGCCAACTGATCTTTGCATTACTGTCTGTAATAGGTGTATAAAATGGACACAGGAGGGTATTGGCTGCATCATTTTCAAGTTGGATCCTGTCCCCCAGTTGCCATTAGGGACGATGCTTGTTTTTGCTATGCAGTCAATGTGGCTGTTGAACTCGAGGGAGTTCTGTGGCTTGTCCATCAATCCTCCCCTCGCTTAGCACGGCAATGCAGCTTGAATGTGTAAGTCGCCATTCGCATAACAAAGGATAACCCGCGTGTGTGTCTTTGTGTGCAGAAACCCCCAAAGCAGACTCCTGTGCCTCTTGGATTATGTGGAGCCGGGCATCTCAAGTTATGTTTACAAGCGTGCAGAAACAAATGTGTCTCTGCTGCCTTCTGTGTCTTAAATTGTGTTTTTCCTTTAGGTGCAGCATTGTAAATCATGGCTTCCTCTGCTTAAGGGAAGTAAAATGATTTCAGTTTGTCTTCATTAAAAAACCAAAGACAGTAATTTAGGAGTAATTTAAGTGCATGTTTGTCCCACACCTCGCAGAACAAAGTGAAGATACACAGATTTTTAGAGACAGGGAAATTTGTGAAGATACATATTTTATAGATATAATAGGCAGAAAAGCTGTAGCAACAGGATGTGGACTTCCTTTTTTTATTGTAAGCCAGATAGTTGGGGTTCAGTGAGATCCATCTGGATTTGTCCCTTGTAGCCAGAGAGCAAGGAAGTCTGCAGATGCTGCCTGTGATGAGAGCATGCAGCTGCTGGTCACAGAAATTTTGGGTTTGCTAGGAAATGACACTTCACCTTAAGTGGTGCTTTCTCTAGAAATGTACCAGTTTCTCTCAGTGTTTTTTTGGACAGGAAAGTTTGGCAAAAAGAAAGACCCCCACAAAACCAAAGCACAGCCATCTAGCCCTGCAGTTGTGACACAGCCTGAGGGAGCAAGCCTGCACAGTGCTGAGTGCTTTTGAAAAATCCTCTGTTTCCCCTAGGAGCATTTATTTTCCACAGCTTGCTTTCCTTCTGCAAAATCAAACCCAAATGATAGTGTGGGTTTGCATATATGCCAGGATAAATCTCTTTCCCTGCTCCTCCATCACACTGCTGAGAGTTTAGGCTTGACTCAGGTTTTGCCTCATTGACTGCTTTAAAATCTTCTTTAGAGCAAAGTCAGAATGTGCAGAAATATAGCCCATTAAGATACTAATGTAAGCATGAGCATTTTCAAATGTGTTGTGTTCTAGGTATTTTTATGTCTTGAAAATGTAGTTTACTTTGGAATTTGATGAATTTTTCAGAGTGATGCCATGTGATGAAGTTTTATACCATTTAGAACAAAGACACTAATGTCATTAGTGGCAGTTAATTCTTAGTTTTCTAGCAACTACGGTTATGTCGTAAATTGTTGTGTGACAATTTAGTGAGCCACGTGATAGAAAAAAGTGGTATTTCAGAGGAAGGAACTGAAAGTACTAATTTATTGATATTCTAGTTTTTAAGGTTGTTTTTGTATTCAGAGCTAGAGCTGATTTCAATGCAGAGTGGAAATAATTCAGCCTAAGTTAGTGTGGGGTTGGGCAAGACAGCATCAAAAGACAGTGTTTTCTTAGAACAAAAGCAAAAAAGCTTTAAAGAATATTTCCCATTTGAGATGCATGAATTGGTTTAGATCCAAGATAGGGGCCGAGTCTCTTTTTCAAAGTGCAGACCCTGCAGATGCCTCCCTTGTCCAGCAAGCTCCAGGACATGATTTAAAAGGACCTTTAGCAGGTCTTAGACTGCAGCATTGGGTGCTGGATGTCCTGAAAGATGCTGGCAAGTCTACTGGATTGAAGTGAACTGGCAGCTTCGAATTACAGTGTTTTATTAGTGGGTATTTATTTAATTCCCTTCAAATCCCCAAGGCATGCTACAGGAAGCAACATAGCACTATTGCAGATAGAGAGACCAAGCCTAAAAGAGATATAATCGGGGCATTTTACACATTTTTCTATAGCTTTATAGCTTTGGCAGCAATTTCAGTGTCAGCCTGCAGTTCAGGAAAGCTGTTAAGGAGGGCAGGATTAGCTCTTGGGAGCCTGCTTGTAAATTCTGCAGAAGGATGCTCTGTGGTGGGTTGCTGTAGTTCTTGAAATACTTTTTAGAAGAGCTTGGCGTTCATATGTTTATGCTTGTTGGGAGACATGCAGACAGTCCATTGTGGGTTTCTGTTTTGTTTTCTCTTGTAAGTAAAAGAGCGTGTCAGGAGCACAAGCTGAGGCTTGGAGCCTCTCAGCATTTTAATTGATTCCGCATTGTAAAGACTGTACCTCGATAAACCCTTTTATAGGTTTTGGACACATCTGAGAGGCAGCAGCCCCCTCTTCTCAGTGCAAACACTTCAAGGCATGGCAGCTCTGGGGAACAGGGGTTGATTTATTTGTAGCTTGTTTTTGCTCAGATCCTTCAACTCTCAAGGCATATTCCCTGCACCAGAGCAATGTGCTAATGAAAGCAGAGTTGATGAGCTACAGAGCTGAAAACACACACACATACGCACATATACACATCCCTCCAAATCCTGCCTGTGTTCCAGCTGAGAGCTGCCTCATTGTGGACTGTGGGTCTGTCCATGGGGCAGAGAGTTTTACACTGTGGTTACTTTTAAAAGCCATGACAATTTGAGCTGTGTGTCCCTGTCTGAAGAAGCTGGCAGTCTGGAAATGTAAATGGGACTGAGGATGTGAAGGAGAAACAAGGGGGCTTTCCAGGCTGGGGAGGAAACCTCAGGTTCAGCCAGATAACCTGTGCTCCATCTAGGGTAGGTGTCCTTATCCTCATTAATTTTTGTTAGATTTAGTCCTTCAGCTTTATTTGTGGATTAGTGGCACTGCCTTATGAGTTACACTTGTGGTTTCTGATTACTGTGGAGACTAATTCGGTACTCTGCAAGGGAGACAGTGTAATTCCTGTTTGAGTTTTATTTTCTGGGACATGTGAAAGGTCGCTTTACTGATCCTAGGCATTTAAGTACTGTGAGCTTATCCTCCCAGCATCACAAGAGTGCAAAGAGAGTAATAAGTTGGACTTTTTCTTTATCTCCTGGGGTTTCAAGGCTTATAGGGTCATGTTTCCTAGCTTCTCTCTCTACAGGGACAAAACTGGAATTCCCACTAATACTAATTATGGGATGAAGAGACAGAGTATTCTACAAGCAGCTGGCTGACGTTTCACATTATCCCTTGTTCTTGTGGGACACTTTAACTTGCTGGATGTCTTCTAGAAACTCAACACAGTGGAGAGGAGGCTGTCTAGGAGGTTCCTGGAGTGTGTGGAATACTAACTTCCTGACACACCTGGTGAGTGAACCTACCAGAGGCAGTGCCCTGCTAGACCTGCTGTTTATGAAGAGAGTAGGGCTGGTGGGAGATGTGATGGTCGAAGGCCGTCTTGGGCATTGTGACCAAGGAATTATAAAGCTTTCAGTTCTTGGTGAAGTAAGGAAGAGGGTCAACAAAACCTGCCTTGGACTTCCAGAGGGCAAACTTTGGCCTGTTCAGGACACTGGTTCAGAAACACTCCTTAATAACAAATAGGTCCAGGAAGGCGGGACGTACTTTAAGAAGGAAATCTTCTCCCTGGCAACTGGTGACAGGATGAGAGGAAATGGTCTCAAGCTGCACCAGGTGAGATTCAGGTTGGACATCAGGAAGAATTTGTTCACTGAAAGGGTTGTCAAGCATTAAAACAGGTTTCCCAGGGAAGTGGTAGAATCACCATCCCTGGGAGTGTTCTAGAAATGACTGGATGTGGCACTTGGTGCTATGGTTTAGTTGACATGGTGGTGTTCAGTCAAAGGTTGGACTCAATGATCTTGGAGGTCTTTTCCAGCCTAATGATTCTGTGATTCTATGATAGCTGGGTGGTTTTACTGACATGGTCATGTGAATATGGAAAACTTCAGCTGTGGTCCTTGCTTCCAGCATGCGTAGTCTTGGGTCAGTGTGCAGCGACAGCAGGGGTCAGCTGGAGAGGAGAGTAGCCCTGCCCATGGGCTGCAGTCTTCAGCCAAAGCTCAGGGAAGGGATGGTTCCAGGGATGCAGCTGCAAATCCTTTGATGTTAAGGCTTGCAGAAAATAATCTGCCAAGTAGTCCCAGCTGGTTGATGTTACTGGCTTTTTCTCCCCTCTCCTCCCTGGTACTCACTGTCTCTACTACTGGTCTAGCACATTCAGCATGTTGTTCACAGAGGCCAGTTTTCACTGTAAGAGGACCAGTGGTTCTACCTCCATCCACCCACGTTCCAGGAGCCAGTGTCTTTCAGCATGGCTCTTGTGGGCTCCCCTCTGCAAGGCACAAAGACACTTTCTAATCAAGTTGCTGCTGGTTTAAGGGATCTGCTCACACCATTGCCATCCCAAGATGCTCTTCCTGCCATTCTTCACTGCAGCCATCTCTCTCTGGCCCCTTTGAAATGTGCAGCAAGAGGCTACGCAGATGTTAATGCTCTGTGCATGCCACATTTTGTGGTTGCTATTAAAAATAAAGAGAGTGAAATTGATTTGCTAATAATGGATGTGCTACTAACAGAAACACATCCCACTTGTACCTAACACTAGCAGGTTGTTTATGGCGTATTTGCTGTCTCTAAAAATAATAATTTTTTTTCTAGCGACCAATTTAATTTAAAGACTATTTTCACACATCACTGGCTGTTAATCAGTTAAAGAGTTTTAATATTAAGAAAACAGAAGCAGATCTCATCAACAGTTTAAAACTTGATTTCATTTCTTTTCAGCTGGCTTGCAGCAGATTATGGGGAGTCTTAAGCTCATCTTATTTCTCCTGCTTTCCTATCCCCTTTAAAAGAAAGATAGTACCATTATCTGTATGACTGTACTGCGCTAGTTCTGTGTATCCTTTCAACAGCTGGTGAACTGGAAATACTGAGATAAAAATATACGAAGACTAAAATAAGATTTAATTAGGAATTAAACACCAGACACCCATGTAATTTTAAATAAAGTCATGTATACTTTATGAAGAGATTATAAGATTGACTGTCAGAAAAGGAATGGTAGGATAGAGACCAAAACCCAAGATACGTGCAAGGTAAGTTGTTTTTGGCCCTGTTCTGCTCTGAAACAAATTTCCAAAATGTCGGAGACATTGCCACCAGTGGCAGAAAATGGACAGGGTACCAGCTCCTGCTTTTGGCTGTTGAGCTCAGCCAAGACTCTGCTCATCCATGACTCTGCTCATCCACCTACTGTAATACTTGCTCTGCAGTGTGGAAGTGTAGGGTGCCCCTGGGTCAGCTTTCATCTAAAGAGGGTCTGTTTCATCACCGCATCCCTGTCTGATAAAGGATTGCAGTTTGAAGCATCTCACAGGCTGTCCTCTCCTTTGTGTTGTGTACAAAACGAACACAGGGAAGGATACAGAGCAAAGTGTTGTAATAGGTGCTAGGTATGCCTGAGATACCCATGGAGCTACAGCTGCTTCTGCTCCTGAGCATGGGAATGCAAGTGGGGTTTCCATCAGGAGCTGCTGGTCATGAGAGCCTGGAAGACTGTGCTGGGGGAACACTGCAAATCCCCCTGCCCTCCCCAGAGCAACTGCTGCAGGTGTGTGGATTCAGCCAACACCATTCACTGTGGCACTTCTTGCATATATTTTGATTGTCTATACTCCCCTTTTTTGCATAACCCATCTCCTGTCCCTGAATTCTTCCTTTCTAACTGACACAGGAATATTTCACCTCAGTCTGACAGGATGCTGCTCTGCTGCCTGTCTGTTTTAAGGACTCATGCTGAAATCTTCAGTGTAACATAATGCTCTTGAGTATTCCTCCTAATACTCTTTGAATAGAGATGGGGCTTACCTGACCCATGAGAGCCTGCAGTTTACAGAAAAATTGGTCTAGTCAGTTCTATTTCACACCTCTCATTAAAACATGGGTTATTGGCCTTGTGCATCTCTTGGCTCTATATTTATTCATGAAAACCACACATTCCCTTTGAGCTGAGCTACATATCCTACCATCATCAACAAGCTCCACCTCGTTGAAAATCTATCAAGGAAAACTGACTTGTTTTGCATTTGCTGCTTTGCACAAAATAGAAGCACAGTTAACTCTTGTGCTGTAATGATTTTCTGTCTGTCTTGATAGAACATAATGAGATAAATTCAAGTCCTTTTTTGAGGGCTAATTACATTGAATACACACTAGATGTGCACTGCCATCATTATATGTTGCACATTTTCGTGCTTACATTTCCTCATCTCTGTTGTCTGCGTGTGCAAGTGAGTTTGAGTTGGCTTTGAAATAGAAATTGTGGGCTAGAGAGGAACCATTTGGTGGTCTGCTCTCCCAGAAGACTCTCCAGAGACTGTGTAACAGTCCTTGCTGTAGGTAGGGCAGCATTTGAAGGTGATTGTGAAATAAATAAAAGAACTTACCTATGTGGTGGAAACTGAGGGATGTACCATAAAGCATGAAGGCAGCTTTGTGGCAAGTCTGCTAAAAGCCATCAAGAATAGATTCAGCCCTAGATCTGTTCACTGGTCCTGGTGTCTGGGCACAAACCAGAACAACTGCAGCCTACAGATGGATACCACAGCTTGGGAATGGAATACTGGTTGGATTATGAGCAATTTTGGAAAAAGGATTTTTAAAACCTGTAAATCCCTCCAGTCCAACTAGTTGTTCTCTACCTGTCTTGTGGGAAGAAAGGGAAGCTGGGGAATAGTGTGGGGGGGATGCTGGGTTTGGGGAGGTCAGCAGGGAGATGATCACCTGCTACGGCAGGGGGGAGAGACTGCAGATCCATGATGGTGACCTGGCAGCCTGTGCTGGGCTTGGGACCTGCTTCAGGACTGTGTGGTGCTTGCTGGGAGAGGTGCGTAGTCCAGGCAAGGCTGTGGAGCTGGGCCCTCAGGGAGGTCTGTTGGATGCTCTTGAGCCACACCACATTTGATGCATGAGTGATTTTCATCACCAAAGACTTACCAAAGCTCTGGGAGTTGGGAATTGATGTGCAAGTGTCTCACCTTTGGTGAAGAAACTACTGATGTAACAGGGAAGATGTCAAGAGAGTTCCTCTGGTACTGCAGGAAGCAGAGCCAACTTCAGAAGCAGTTGTCCTAGTTGGTCCATCAGAGGAAAGGGATCACTAGTAAAAACCTATACTTTATCTATGGTGAAGATGAATTCTGTCCTCACTTGCTGAATTTTAACACATTGCTGTGATTGTCTGGGACATTCCTGATGGGATAATATTAGTGCTTTCGCTGTGAACTCATTTTCTTTGCAAGCTAATTACAGCTGGGAAAGCTTGAATGCAGATGGGAAGGCTCTGGGATTTCCAGGTAACTTCACCAAGTCTGATAGCAGATCTGTGCATCATTAATATTATACTGGGCAGAAATATTTAAAGAAATTCAGAAGAAAAAGGTAACAGCACTTTGGAGCTGCTTTAACATGTCTCCATGTCTCTGCCTTTTGAGACAAACAGAAAATCAACATTTCCTCCTTTTGCTAACAGTGCATTTGTAATTCTGTATATAATGGTATGATACAGAGCCAGCTGGGTGTTTTCCTAAAAAAACACATGCAAACCTGTGGCTGTCACTGCTTCTGGTTGAGTGTGCATACACAGGTGAAGTACAGAGAGCTTTTCATAGGTGAAAAAGCACTTGTTTCAGGAGGATGGAAACAAGATATTACTGTATTCATTTCAAATTACTTTAAAAAATAATCCCAAGCTACCCATAGCCATGTATTTGTAAGAAAAAAAGTAGCTCTCAGATCAAGTCTTTGTGCCTTGTCATGCATATATATCGGAGCTGGAAGGAATATCTTGTATGGTGAGCATGCCTGATTCAGGCTATACCCAGAATAGTCTGTCATATGGAGCACTTTAAAATTCATCACAGGTTTGTGGGGGGAAAGACCCTAGGGAAGCAGCCTTGTCACAGTGTCTTAAAGATGTCGATCTTGAGATCCCCTCCACCACTGTGTTGCTATTTGTTTGCTGAGACATTGATTTCTGGGTGTAGAATATCTTAAATAAAAACCGTGAAATGTATTTTACCTGTTTTCCTAAGACTAAAAAAAAAAAAAAATCACAGTAATGTTTTCTAAGGCAGAGCCCAGAAGATGTTACCTCTAATGCATTCAACAAGGAAAATAAATAGCCAGCAATGGCAGATGCTAGGGGAAAAAACTAATCGAGAAATTCACATTCTCTTTTCATGCAGATATTTAAGGATGCACTATCTGTTAGTAGCATAGACTGTTTTAAAATATGCAAACTAAATAGCTTGTGAGTGTTTGTCTGTTTTATAGCTGAAGATATGGGGTTTTTTTAAAAGGAAATGTAAAGAGACTAATTTTATGATGGGAGAGCTTAGCCTGTGGTTCTTCTTTTCACAGTATGCAGACCTGGGTTCTTCAAAGCTTCACCCCACAGTCCATCCTGCAGCAAATGTCCCCCTCACAGCTACACACTTGATGAAGCATCCACATCTTGCCTGTGTGAAGAACACTATTTTAGGAAGGAATCAGACCCACCTACAATGGCCTGTACAAGTAAGCATGTGCTTATAGGGTTGTTTTTAATCCTTTTGAGCTGTTCCTGTACTGTGACTAGACATTATGTTACTAACTAATGTGCTTTTTCAGGCTCTGCACTGGAGTCTGAACTAGTCTTGACACACTTGTAATGTCACTGTCTTTGTCCACCGTGCTTCCAATTACATGAGAAGAGACCTTTCAGTGCTTTTTGCTTCAAAAGCTGGCATCAAAGCCAGGAAGGGTTTTTGTAATGAGCAAATGCTCCGTCTGTCCCCCTGCACTCCTGGGTGGACTCAGCCAGCAGCATGGCACCAGACATCCGTGCGGTACGTGTGCAGGTACCAGCGTGGGGCACGCACGTGGAATACAGCATGGGTAGTGCTTGCCAGCCACAGGCAAGCATGGATACAATCTCCATGGTCCTGCCTCGTGTCATCCCACAGCTTGTTTTCAGTAAACAAGCAGGGAGAGAGCCCTATCTTTCCAATCTGCCTGGAAATGGTCACTCTTCTCAAAACTCTGTGATGGAAACTGCTTCTCCACAATGTAGAACTTACCCCTGGGAGTAGGGGGCGGGCAATGTAGCAGGCACATTGGGGTGCCGGAGTCCAAGGTGGAGATGGTGTAATCAGAATCACTAATTCTACCCTTCTCTTCCCATCCATGAGCTGTCCTGTCAGCTGTATCTTGAAAGTTCCTTTTTCAGTTTATGTTTCAGATACTTAGGGCCACAATTTGCATGCCCCCATCTAGTCCTGCTGAGTATAGCACAGATCTGAGCTGGGACTGTCAGGCTCCAAATGTAATTTTTGTGGTTGTAAATGGAGTTGAACTACTGGTGCAGGAGCAGTTAGGGCTTCCAAGAAACTTAAGCAGTGGAGGAAAAAGTAGGTTTATGGCTCCATACATGCTCAGAGTCACTGAATGATGGTGCAGAGGTGACTTCCATACTGTAGGGAAGTACTTTGCATCATATAGGGATGGTAGCAGCTTTTGTGCCTTTCCTAGTGACTACAGATGTCCTTCCTAGCTTCCCAAGTTTGCACTTCAAAAAGGGAAAGAAAAAGTCTGTTCCTGTTGGAGAGAGACTCTCTCAAAGGAAGTTGCCCTTGGCAGCTCTCTGCTTGCCTGCAGGAGGCACTTGGAGCAGAATTGGGCCCCTTGAACTCTGCCTTTGATTTTCACCAGACAGGGGAGCATGGCTGTTGGAAGCTGTGCTGTAGAGAAGGAGAAGGCAGCCTTGGGCAGCATTGGAATCACTGGTGCTGTTAGATCAAAGTGGTCTGGGGGGGTGAGTCATGCAAGTACTTCCCAGTTTATTAAATAGGTATGCCAGAGTCTTTCGGAGCCATAGCCAGGGTGGGTTATAATATGAAAAACCTGATACCAGCGTTTCTTGATGTTCTTTTTGCCCCATGGCGTGACTTGAAAAAATCAGATAAATGTGGTCCAGCATGGTATTGGGAAACACCCTGAGCTCTGGAAACACTCATAAAGTAGGCTTTTCTGTGCAGACAGAACCAAAGCCAGCAACTGAGAGAGCATTATGCCAGACTCTGGGGTCCACTGTGCCTCCCGCCCACCATCAGTCGTGTTGCTCTCTGCCCTTCTCAGAATGGAAGGGTATGCATCCAGTCTGTCCTGCTGGTGCATTAGCACAGGGAAGGAACTGCCATCCCCAAGAAGATGTTTCTGCATGCCTATGGCCTGAGCAGCATCAGGCAGGGTTCAGAGAGGCACAAGCAAGTGTGGTGAGCAACTCTTCTTAAAAAGAAGGAAAGTTCAAGAGCCTGTCTCCCCCCAGGTTTCCAGTGTAGTTCGAATCTTGTGGGTAAAGGCTGTAATTTCTGACTCTGCAAATGCCATGGGATTTTCTTTTTATGTTTGTTTGGGGGTTTTGTGCTTATTTGTTGGTGGTGGCTGTCTGTGTTTGTTGGCTTTTACTGTTTGGGTGGTTTTCTCTCAGGGTGGGTTTTACTTTTGTTTTGAGAGCTTACTGTAAGCTAGTTTAGAGCCCAGACATGGTGCCTGAAGCTGTGTTAGGATATGGCTTGGCAGGGGACCAAGTCCTTCTGGGGCAGATGAGAAGTTTAATATTGATCAAGGCTCAGCTCAGCTTCTGTTGCCCACTGCAGCCCCCGGAGCTGCAGTTGAGGACATTGCAGCGCCTCTGCTGGCATTCACGCCTACCACCCCAAAAGCAGGGTGGAATATCCAAGCCTTCTCCGTGTGCTTCTGTCACCCTCACTTTCCCCATGCAGCTTTTCTTAGGATTTTGTCCCAGTCCTGCTGTATTTGTGCTGAAGGTGATGAGGAGGGCCCCATGAGCTCTCCCAGCTCAGCAGCAGGGGTAGAAAATTTTGGCAGGGGCGGTAAAGAATAGGTAGCGACGCTAGTGGTTTAAACCAGTCTAGTTATATCTGGAAGGGAACAGCTCATTGTGAACTAAAACACAAGTGAGAGAGACTTGAGTCACAACTGGTAGGAAAACATTGCAAGGGTTTTTTTAATGTTTTGATTATTTATTGTCACAGAAGTTAATAATATTCATAGGATTCCCTCAACAAGAAATGCAGTTAATTTTAGAGAATACATCAATGTCTGTTTGCAGGTCTACACCTGCAGAGTCCCCTTGCCACTCAGTATAGCTGTAAAATCACATTTTTCTAATTTAAAGCGAGTGTTTTTCAGTTCCAAGATGCATGAGTCTCCTCACCACCACCACCACTGGCATCACTAAAGAAAACTAGCTGCTGTATCACTGTCACTTGCTCAGTTAAGTACAGGGCGGGGGAGGAATACATTTTTGTTCAATTTTTCCAGTTTCTTAAGTATATTTTATAAGTAATGATTGGTAATTTTGAAATGAATAGTGCTGTGATGCATTCTGAAATAACTAGTGCTCTCAGACAAAAAAAGAAAAAATTTTGGTCCTGATGGACGTTTGAGAATTCTCTTCGTATTATTATGTGTCTTCCAGGAAGTAATTCCACTTTATTTCTTCTTAACTAAGTAATCCTAGCTTCAGTTCCTTGCACAACATCTTTTTAAAACCAAAACAGTTGCACCCTTTTCTTTCCTCCTCGTGTCTCTGACAAGTAGCCTTATTGTTGTTCAGAACATGTTGGGGAAATATTTGTGGTATTATGACACATGGGACAAATCGAAGACTTCATAGTATTTACTGTAATAGTATACTTGCAAAACATTTACAGTTAACTTTGAGTGTGTATGTACATATATTTATATCTTGAGGGTAATTTCTCTCTTAGGTTATATTTTTTAAAATATGATCATCAGTAAACAACAGGTTTGCTGTCCATCAAGAAAAATACCAATATCTTTGTTTTCAGAAAATATTTGCCTCTTGTCAGAAATTGTGGTGCAAAAGGGGTGAATCTTAGGGTATAAAGCAGCATATTCAAAAATTATATATATATTTTAAAAGTCAGTAGATTAATATCTGTGCCCTTGACAAAAGGAGTTTTGAAATTAAAGCAGACCACCTTCCACCTTAGCAGATCCAGAGCCCCCCCCTCTTCTGAAGGTAAAATACCTTTTTGTTCTCCCAGCTGGGGTTTAGCGGAGTTTTTTCCAAGTACAGTTTCAGGATTCTTCAAGTAGGTCTTGTTAGATATCTGTAGACTACTAAAGACCTTTCTCTGAGGTCCTGTGAGAACCCTAATGTTATAGGTTATAAAGTCACAGCAGTTTTAAAACATTTCCACTGAAGCTGATGTTTTTAAGCCTTCAAGAAGAGTAGCTGACTTTTCTGTACAGAGCAAGTAAAAAACCCTGTGGTGACTTTACAAAAGTAATAATTTATCCCCTGATAAAGACACATTGTCCAGTAAGTATTTCTCGTGCTTGAGTTCTTTACTTTTTCCTGGAGTACTGGCATCAGCAAAAGGGCATTCATCCAGTGGAAGAAAAAATAGGGCAATTTAACTGGTAAAAAACATACAAAAAATCCTCAAGTGCAATACATATAACTCCATACAGCTCCAGTGATGAATTCCGTGGTTTCCGTTTTGTCAGTACAAGTATGACACTGCAGAAAACAGTCCTGACCTGGGCTGTATGATAGTGTCATTAGCTAAATAGTGCTGGATCCCTGGGGTGCAGCTTGGGAGTGGATTGCTCCCTGTTTCTAGGGATCTGAAGGGATCACAGAACAAAACAAAGATGATCTGGCATTTTCTAAGCTAACTCAGCTTTTTTCTTCAACTGCTTTTCCTCTGAAAAATAAAAAAATACATCAGGATTATTTATTTCCTCTGGCAGCGAGTTTCTCATTGAATCAGAATAGCTTGAGTCTAAATCCTGACAGTGTTTCAGTTTATCAGTGTTACCAATTTTACAGACTCAGAGAGGGGAATAGAAAAAGGAAGTGGAGGAAAATGCTTCTGATTTATAAGGTGATTTTATTTTTGCAATACACTGCCTGTTTTAAATAACAAATTTAGTTTAATTATCACAACAAAATGCGAAGATGACAGCCTAAGTCAGCCTGTTAGATTCGTATGGATGTCTAGCTAGTGAAGCTACTTGTCTCCCTCTTTTCAAGGAACTGCTCATGGGTTTTGACAACTTCATTCAAACTGAAGAGGAATGTGTTGCATTGCCTTCCTTCAGAAAAACCCCAGCCTTTGCTGTATAGTTTCTGATGGTGCTGTGACTAAAATCCATCCTGGCTTGCTTTTATAAATTTCCCCTCTCTTCCTCATTCATTAGTATTTCCTGAGTACTGAACACGTGGATATCTCACATGAGACTCCTGCTTGTCCTTTCACATTGTCTTCAGGGTGTATCTGTAGCTTGCCCTTCGTCTGCAACACAAGCCTGTTAAGAACAAAACCCTTGCAGCCCCTTCTGCGAGGAAGCAGTCTTGAAGGTGCCTCCAGGAGGGCTTTGCTTGCCCAGCCGTGGCCTCTCCCATCAGGATGAAGAGAAACAGCTCACCTTCTGCAGGTGCTCTGGTACCTCTGCAGCAGCTGTTCCTCCTTGGATAGCCTTGCCAATGCCATGCTGGCATCCTGAGTGGGGAGGCTTGGCAAAGTAAGCAAGTGCTCCGTGGGTAACCAGCCGTGCTACAGCCTGGCAGGGACCAGGAGGGCTGCCATGGAGTGGCTGGATACGGCCGTGTTTCCAGTGGCCCATGCAGATCACCATCTGCTTTGGGCTACATCGAGCGTCTCGCTTAAGTGTGATTTGGATACCCAAGCTTAGGGTTTCACTGCTGCCAAATGGCTGATGGGAAGAGGCGGGTGCACACAGAGGAAAGATTTGGCATCTGAGTTGAGTACCTAAGTAGTGTGAAAACCCCAGTGTGTGTCTGTTTTTTAGGACCTAGAGGTAGTGATATAGGGGCAGTGGGGTGAGGAGGGGGAATCTTGCCCCTGGTGAAGCCAACAGTGACTTGCACAGGGCAAAGACTTGCTAATCCCTTTGCTGAAGAGCAAGGAGAGCACCAGAGACAATGTGCCAGGGTGCAGTGCTCCTCCTGTTGGGTTTGACCCAGCCTTGTGTCCTGTCCTCCCGCACAGGTGACTGCATCCCAACACAGATCTCTTGAGTGAGGTGAGAGTGCTCAAAACACATCCCTGTTTTCCCAGTTCTTCAGGTGTTGTTGCAAACGGTCCCCATGTACTCTCTGACACGTGAGCAACGGGGCATCTCTTTTCAGCCTAGAGAGTAGTAGCGAGCAGGATGACTGATAATACTGTTTTTACCATGTGTTTTTCTCACTTTACAAACCAGGACCCCCCTCTGCTCCTCGGAGTGCCATCTCAAATGTTAACGAGACTAGTGTCTTTCTGGAATGGATTCCCCCTGCTGATACTGGTGGAAGGAAAGATGTGTCTTATTATATTGCATGCAAGAAGTGCAACTCACACTCGGGTCTGTGTGAGGCGTGTGGCGGTCATGTCAGGTACCTCCCCCAGCAAACCGGCCTGAAAAACACCTCTGTCATGATGGTGGATCTGCTTGCTCATACAAACTATACCTTTGAAATTGAGGCAGTGAATGGAGTGTCCGACCAGAACCCTGGAGCCCGGCAGTTTGTGTCTGTAAATGTAACCACAAACCAGGCAGGTAAGTGGATCTTCAGCCTGGGGGAATGTCTGGGGTGGGAGCCTGAGCCAGTCAGACCCAGTGCAGACCTCCCTTTGGAAAGGGTGGAAGTCTCCAGCGCGGAGGGCTGGACTCTGGCCTCTTCAAATATGGGAGGTGGGAGGTGGGCAGTGCTTATGTTGCACAGGCTATAATTACTGCAGTCTTCACTAGGTTTCCTTTCAGTAGGACACATTTTTAGGCTTTGTGACTTTTTCCTTTTACACTAAGCTACTTGGAGATACCTCCACTTCTTTGCATGTTGGTGTATCCATCCACTAAACCAGAAAAAATAAAGGGCTGTCTTTCCTGTTGGGAAAGGAAAATTTCTAAGAGTCCATTTTGATTAATAATGGCTAAAACATCTTAACTTTACAAACAGTTATCCTAAGAAAATTGTTTTGAGTTACCTTAGGAAATTTAACCCCTCTTCTACACTGTAATGCTAAAATGACTGGGCTCAGGCTGGTGAGGTACATTGTCACTGCTTCTCCAACAAGGTAGGGCTAAGATGTCCCTCATACTGTGTTTTTCTTGGTTTTGCACTGTACAGACAGAGATCATGTAGACTGGTTTATTCCTTTGTCCAGGGCTCTCATTTGTCCGCCCTTCCTTTGCCCAGCAGTTGAAATGAGCTGTCACTTTGGACACAGGCATGGAGTAGCCATTGTCCCCTGTCACTTGGAGGTGTGATGGGAGGCAAGAACATGATTACATCTCCTTCCATGTGCATCAACACACCAGACACATCACACAACTTCTATAAAGCCCCGGAGACTGACCTGTCCTTCTCTTGTCCCCTCATGCTCTCCCTTTGCCTACCCAGCTTACTTCCTGCCATTTAATTCAGGGCTCCAGTGGCATTTATCCACCGTGAAGCCCTTCCAGGATTGTTAACAGGTGGCATTTGAGACTGTGAGGACTGTGCTGCCAGACCACTGGAGCCACCCCCTGCCTTCTCCAGGACAAGGTTTAGCCAGGAAACCCAGTGGGCAATTCAGTGTGACAGCTGGATGTAGATTGGCAGATACTCACTGTGGAGCAGAAGAACACTAGCTGGAGCAGGGCTGCATCTCATTCCTGCTACCCAGGTGTATGTGCACAGGCTTTGCAGCCAGCAGCAAGAAAGTGCGGATCCCTGTCCTGATAATTGAACTGGGTTGTTGAAGTGTTGGACAGATCATTCAGATGTTTCTTGAGGAGAGGAAATAAAGGCATGCTGGGAATGCTGCTGATAGATGCAGCATGGAATCTGCTGGAGGAATATTAGAGGACTGTAGTATGACACCCGTTGAAGGCACCTGTTTAGTGCAGATCAGTGGGTGTCACGGTCCTAATGCTGTTTGCTGTTTTCCTGTTGTGAAGGCTGCTGCCAGTAACTCTGCTGTTGGAAGAAGTATATTTTCCTGTTAGTGGGTTTTCATTGGTATTTCATTGCTGCCACTGGATTTTCCCTGATGTGTGGTGTTAAATCCACATAAATCTCAGTAAATGTAGCTGTGCATGAGGAGATGATACCTTGCTGATCAGTGTAGACAGTGAGGAAATGGTCCTGGTTTGTGACTTACATCCCAAACTCTCCATACCTGCAGCAGGATTTATCCACATAGCTGCCTTTCTGTGCATCAGGCCAAGAGTAACCCCCTTCCACAGTTATCACTTCCAGCTTCGTATTGGAAGGTCTGTCATAGGAAATGGTAAAGCTGTGACAAATGTGTCTCATGCTAAGGACAAGTGGGTAAATGTAGCTTCTGGTTAAGTCTCGCTGTTTACCTTAGTGGAGCCGCAATCACGGGAGATACTAGTGGATCGAGCCATGGGTGTTTAATACCCTGTGTGGTGTTGAAATTGTATCTGTACACTCTCATGTACAGATTGAACAGGAGGTTCAATCAAACTGCTGTGTAAAGAAAGCAGCGGTGACTGTATTTTGTTGTCTCTCTGGCTGGTCCCACCATGCATTTGTGAGGTGAGCCAAGCCTGTCTGCTGGAGCTGTAGCATCAAATGGACTTCCCAGTAGTGCGCTCTTTCAGCACTCCCCCAGGTGATCATCAATTTGCCCATGCCAGAAATAAAGCAGATGGAAAGAGGGACTTTGCAAGTCAGACAAACTGCCAAGCATAGAAAGTAAGTATCTGGTTTTTTAAGGTGCCTCCAAAAAGCATCCTTTGAGGCAAGTAATGGGGTGGTCCATGCCCAGTGGTTTTGGATATCTCTTAAAAAGCCTCACCTTCAGCAGTCCTTTCTCAAGTAAAAGTAGGCTGGGCACATGTGGCTTCAGGGAGTCTCAGGCCACCCACCTTCCCCCTGGAATTCCCTCCAAGAGGTGCAGCTCTTGTGTCTCATTTTTTCCCTTGCAGAGGTTTTCTGATGGTGTGATTATATTTTCACAAAGGCTGGTTAATGAAGTTGAACCAGTGACACAAGGACAACTGCAGCAGTAGGAGAAATCCTGCTACAAGATCTGTTGGCTGCAGGAAATTGAAAAATTGCATGCCATGGGATAGGTCTGGCTGCTGGAGTCCTACTGGCACGTATTCAGTAACCCAGCACTGCAGAGAAATGCCAGGGTATGTTTTGTTGGTTTGGCTTTTGTCCATCCCAAGAAGACCATGCTCATTTCAGAACTGCAAAGAATGTGCAGTCAGTGAGTCTTTAGGTGCACCACCTCTTCTGGGCATGGCAGCTTTTGGCAGCAGAAACTACTTCTGGGTTGGACCCTCAAAGGGATTACTTCCTGAAAAAAAAGTGGGTTTCTCCAAAATAATTTGTTCCCTTTCCTCTCTCCCCTGTTTTAAATAACAAATAAAAGAATTGGTGCTGGCAATCCATGTGGCATTTTCAGACTGATGTAATTTTCCTCTGAACTTTTGAAATCAGATTTGGAAATACAGCAAGGGAGCAGTAAAGTTTTGCGCACAAGAAGAGGCCGATGGCTAATCTCCACCGGTGACCCCAGCATGCTTCTGTTGCCCCAGTCCTTGGGGACCTGACTGTACTTGGAATGAGACTGATCCATGCAGGATGTTGTGGCCTTAGGCTCCAAATACAGGACTAGTTTTCCTGTAATCCTCTTGCAATCCTCAAACCCCTGTTGCTTCTGTGGGATTTTGCTGGTGTTTTTCTGCTGAAAAACCTGTGTCTAGAAAGGGTGAGCAATGCCACAAGCCATGAGAGATAGAAATTGTGCTGGCCTCCATTGTGACTACCCTAGAGCTGCAGCAGGCAGGTAGAGGACCTTCTTCCCTTTGTAGGCACAGGAGTTGACCCAAGCATGGGTTTTCCTTATGGCATTGCTGCAAAATACGTGTCCAAGGGACTTCCCAGCACAGATGGCAGGGAGCCATCTGTAGTGCAGTCTCACTGTGTGTTAAAAAGTGTGCCTCATGCACATGGGCTGGAGCACAGTGAATAATTCATAAGTGGCAATGATAGGATTGAGTTAGCCATCTTTCCCTTGCTCATGGTTTTGCTCAAGTTTTCATATTTTTGAAACCTCCACCTATTTAAACAGTTTCCAGAGAGCAGTCTGTGTGTACTGCTAATACTGAAGTTTGCTTTTTAAGTGACAACTGCATGACCTTTTTTTTTTTCTCAGCGATTTCACCAAGCTGGATGATTAAGGGATGCTGTCGCTCTGGACAGAGATGTGCATCTCCCTTGAGGTCTTTCATCTTATCTGCCCTGTATACAGAAAGCACCTACCGTGACGTCTTGGTCAGAGATGTGTCTCATAATGGGTCCATAGGGAGCAAGCAGTTTTGATTCATGGTTGCCTGCTCACCCGTTGTATCATCGCAGGAGCACACTGGAAAGATGCAACATTTAAAACCTTTCTAGGCTTAAAACCTGCCAGGAGTATTCTCTTTAAGCCAGCCTAAACAGCTGAGCAATTTTCTTTGCTTTTGATGTCAGCAAGTCCCATGCTGGGTATGGCTTCAGGCCATGCTGGCCTGAACTGGCCTGGAGGTGGGGGGTATGAGAGTGGGGCAGTTCTCCTGCCGGCATCCCAAATGCCACACACTCCTTTGCACTTAAAGACCTTCTCTGTGTGTGTTTTCAGATAAACCCCCTGCCTGTTTCCTGTTTCGAAAGTCAGAAGCCAGTGTTCAATCCCCTTCTGTGACCTGTATGGTATTTCTGAGCCTTCTGGGCAAGGAGGAGAAGAAAGGTAGAGATGTGCTTGCTAACAGAGGAGGAGTTAATGTGTCTAATGCCTCAAGGAGTCTGCATGCCTGAGGCCAAACCAGAGATACAAGTTGCATCCTGTGGAGCAGCAGTGCTTTTTAAGCAAAGGTGTTGGAGGACAGAACCTGGCAACCTGTAGCTCTGGGAGGCATGGCTAGGTTCTTACTTGACCAAAAAACCACTAGATGCTTGGAGGAGCTAGAAGGCTCTTGGAGCAGGGAAGTGTGCTGAAAACCTAATCTAATTGCACAGGCTGGGATGCTGCAGTGGAAGGGAGCAAGGGAGAAGGTGTTTTCCTTAGTCAGGATGTGTATAGTCTTTGAAAAGCAGCCAAGGGCAATTCAGAGAGGGAAACCTGCAACATAGAGCTTGCTGCAATCTTACATCAGCATCTGCATGCTCTTGAAACCAAGAGACTGCAGCCCTGCACAGCCTGGGAAGAAGACATCAGAAAATGAGGCAAGGGATGGGAACCACATTTATAGAGATTGCCTTTGGGAACAGATGGGTTCAAGCCCTATAACATTCAGGGTCTGATTCTTCCCACATTAAAGTCTTCACAAGTTTGTTTGGTTTGGCAAAGGGAAGGGAGCACTTTACTTATTTTCTTCAGGAATAACAGAAAATTTCCAAGAGGGTGCTCCAGTAGAGGCAGCATGTTCCATCATCTCACGCAAGAATTAAGACTGGTCTTGCAGCTCTACTTTTCAGCCAGAACCACTGGCCTAGGGTCTGAAAAAGCTTAAGCAGATGCTTACTTCTGGAAAAGTGCCTCTCCACAACCAGCATGTTACACAGGGCTCGTGTTTAAACATCCATTGTAACAGTACTTGATCCACTGGGCTGCATCACCTTCCCAGCAGTGGTCACTAGTGGATGCCATAGAAGGGGTAAGAGCACGAGGCAGACACGTACCAGTGCTCCTTGGAGCGCTCTCCAACCTCCGGGGAACACCTCCTTGTGCTTTATAGACCTTAATGGATTTTTCTTGCATGAATTTGTCTAATCATTTTATGAACTCTGAGAAAATTCCAACGGCTGTAGGCAATCCTTTATGAATTTGGTATGTCTGGTGGTTTAAACTGCGCTTTAGATTCACACTGGCCAGAGAGGAGCTATTAGTGGCGTAAATAGAGGTTTTAGGGTTTGCAATTGCCCATCTCTGTGGAAAGCACTGCCATTTAGAGATGCAGCACTGGCTTCCAGTGTGTTAACCCAGGTATTGCAGCATTTAACCTAGAACAATGTACTCTTAAAAGCGAAGAATGTCTTCCATACCAGGATGGGCTAATACAGGGATATTTTAATATGCAGAGGTAAACTGTAGTGCCTCAAAGACCCTAGTGTCTATTTAAAGCTGAGTGCACCCTGCACTGCCCCTTGCAGCAGGATCTTTCTGTGGGCTGTGAGCACCCTTCATGTCCAGGGAGATGTGAAAATTAGTATTGAGCTGCCAGTGAAGGTTCAGCCAGAAAGAGAATAAATTCATTAGTGAAGTTCCATGCATATGCTGGTAATCAGCTTCAAGAAGTATTTTGGTATATTTTTGAAGCATGGTCACATGCAATCAGAGCATGCAATCGCAGGTTGTAAAAAGCAAACACACTGGCAAAATAAAACCTGAAAGCCAGTGTTGTACAAAAGGTTTACTGTTCGAATTTTTTTGTTGGTTTTTGGTGATGGCTGCATTTATACTGAATGCAAAATCTTCATCCAGCATCCTATTCCAGAGTCATGAATTCAACCCAGCCCAGATGGCTGGGTGTCTGCTACCAAATGAATTATGGATCAGATTAATATTTTACAGTTTTATTTATAACTCCCCAATCAGTAATTGCTACTTTTTCATAGTTTGTTATAAGTCGTCTTGTTATACTTCACATATTAGAAATACATGCTTGAATATTGAGACAAGTTTTTGGAATATGAAAAAATGTCCCCAAATTACAATATGACTTTTAGTTAGAGGTCATTTTTATTCTGGAAGTATGTGAGACAACCCCATGGCTGATATATAAGGAAATTAAAAGGTGAAATAAAAAACATTTTCTTGCATCTACAGACAGACCTTTCAATTTTGACACGAAATCAAAACATCTTATTTATAGATGAAAATACAAATAGTAAGCAATAGTTGTCTCTATCCACCCTCCTCCTGAAAAAGGGAGAAAGAAAGATGCTGAAGATCTCATTATGAGATTCAGCTGATGACATTCATTGTGTGTTGTGCAGTAGGGTGCAGGTTTTACCATCTCCCAGTTGCAGTGAGACAAACATCTTTATGGTGAAGCAACTAGTCTCCTTCAAAGCATGCTGCTCATGAGGCATGAGGTACCAAATGCCAAGTTACACCTGGGAAAATGAATCCATGGACCGCACCCACGTGGTGCCGTGAAGATGGGTGTGAGGGAGAAAGAGCTGCCTGAATACTCAGCTTGAGATGCTGCAACCAGAAGGATTAACACCGCTCTGTAACATCCCAGAGCCACTGGAATCCCCACCAGCAGCATTGCCTCAGGCTTGGGATAAAGTAGCAGATATTGGGCAATCGGAGTCAAGGTTTTTAGAGGAGTGAGCAGCAAATACTGATATTTTCCGAAAAGCATAGAGCAGGCCATGTTGTGATCAAGTGTAGTAAGAGCTTCACAAGGTCAGAGCTTTAAGAAACTTGTGCTTTTGCAGGGCATTACTTGTGTTACAAGAGTGATAGAGCTGGTTTAAAATTTTATTTAGCATTTTTCTGGCATATTTTTAAAGGATTGCTAAGTAATTTTATACTAATCTAATTCTCATCCCCTTAAAACACAGTTTTCAGGGCCAAAGAGTTCTCTCTGTATTGTGCTGAGCACAGTACCTGGCAGAGAGCAAAAGCAAAGCATCTGAAATGGTTTCACTGCCCAGATGACATCAATTTATAGATTTTTTTCCCCATTAATGTTGTTGTTGAATTTCACTGCTAATAAAGTCCCATTCAGCTCTTTAGTCTCAGTCTGCAAGCTGATAATTCCATTGTCTGATCTGTTATTTCTCTGATTTTAGCATTAAAAGTAGTTTTATATTTTTAACAGTCTGCGTAGATGATACTTCTGAAAATAGTCTTCAGACACCAGGACTCCAAAATTGCCAAAAAAGAATGTAAAAATACTTTCTGTGCTGTTAGAGAAATAGCAGTGGACTTGTAGGCATTTAGTAAACAACCCACTTGTTCTCTGGCTGCAGTTTCTTTACCAAACAAAGTAAGCTCTTTATAGTAATCTGCATCAAAAGTTAAATGTAACAGTGGAGGAAACAGAGGAGTTTGAACTTCTGCATTTCTGTAGTTGTGCATTGAGTGAGCTGTGCTACAGAAACACTGCTCAGGGTATAGCAGCTTCACAGGGCATTTCTCCTTTCCCATGCACCCTTCATGCTGATAAAATGAATTTGTAGGAGTGTGAAGGTGTAAGTACATGCATGGCGGCGTGTGTGCGTTTGTGTGTGTATGAACATGCAGGACACGTGCTGGACAGAACACAGAGGTTACCCACCCTTGTTTTATGTGGTGTCTGTGACAGCTTGGTAAAGCTCAGACAGTTCAGGTACCTTTCACTCTTCGCATCCTTGTGCCAAATTGCTACCTAACTGGGCCCACATTTGAAGAGGGTGGCTTTCTGTGCTGCAAGGCTGCCCAGAAGTTCTCTGGTCCCTTTTCCCTTCTGTCTGCTTTCTTTTGCCTTGAGCATGACCCTTCCTCTAATAAGCAGTTTGTAATATTTATTTGTAAATATGGCCAGATTTTTTTCCCCTTGCTTGCTGTTGTGCCTGGTGTCTGCAACCACACAGCAAGCTGGCTTCTGTATCCCAGGAAGGATTTTTCTGTATTTAAACTGAATTACAGGTTCCCAGTATTTTACAGTACCAGGCTGAAGTGCTCTTCTCCCCTGGATTGCTTCTCATTGGAGAGGTGTTGTTTCAGTGAGGCTTGTAAAGTTTTTCCACATTTTCTGTTGTGGTTGCTATTATAATATATTTCAACAGCAAACCCCTTGCTCATTCCTTGAAAGATTTCCAAAATGCTACTTCTGGCACTTGTATTTCTTGCAGAGGGCTAATGTAATAGGAGTAGTAGGGCTGGCTAGTACTTTTTCCCCAGCATACTGCCCCTTCTTTCCCCACTGATGGGGGGACATAGGGACACACAGCAGGGAGGGGAGAACACTATCTGAAAAGCCAAGAGTAGTGTCAAGGTGACAGACCCAGCAGTAAACTGTATTTCTTCTACAGCAGCTGGGCCAAAGTTCAGCTACATGCAAATACTGCAAAAAGCTCAAGAGCTGGAAGGTTTTAATTAAAACACACTTCAGATGTGCTCTTTTGCCAGCGTGATGGAATGCTTTCTGCATCTCCTGGTCCTGGAGGAACAGTCCTGATCAAAGCAAGTAACTAACGGGATTTGTGGCTAGATCAGTACAATAGAAATCACCAGAAGGAAAGCGTTACTATTTATTTATTTTCCTGTTTCTTCAGGCTTGATAATTTCTAGGAATACAGGCTCTGATCAAAAGGCCCGGTGCGAATCGATGCAGAGCACCCACTGGCTATGGTGGTGCTGGGTGAGGGTTTTTCTGCTGCAATGCAGCAAACTGGGGCGACTCACTGCTCTTTGTGCGGAGGGGCCGACCATGCTGGACTGATCCTCTGCGTGCTTTGGCAAGCCTTGGAGAGGGCACTGCTCTGTGGAAATGGATGGGAAAAATTTGCAAATTCTCTTGTGCATTTGACAAAGTCTGCCCTGTGGGTTTTAGCTAGGGGTGGTGGGTGTGCCAGGTGGTACAAGGGGCCTTTTGCATGTGGCCCCTGGGCTCTGCAGAGATAGACAACAGTGCCTGAAAAGCAAATTTGGAGAATTAGGTGGAAAATGCCAGTGGAGGGCACTAGCACTGCTTACTGCCTTGCCAGGAATACACAGCACGATTGCCCACCATGCTTCTGCATCCTGCTGTGCAAAACTTGTGCATCTTTGCTCTCTGCCCCTACACGAGATGAAAGGAAGCAAAGTTGAATCAGGTAAAAGCAGAAAACTGGGCTTGCCCCTCCCTCCTTCAGTTTGCAAGGGTTTATGGGACCGTGTGTGCCATTTCTTCATAGATCCTTTCCAACTTTCTGCAGTCTGCCTCAATCCAAGGAGAGAAAGTGCTGTTCAGCCAAGTAGATTATTAATTATTCTGTTTTCTGAGTTGCCTTCCACACAGTTCAGCATTAGTGTGGCTTATTACGGGGGACTGATCTGCACCGCACCATTATCCTGTCATCTCCAGAGCTCTGCCTTCCCCACAATGGGTTCCTGCCTTGGATCATTAAGCCATGAAGCTCCGTGGTTCTGCCTTGTTCTCCTGGGGGGTGGCACCAAGAGCATGAAATTGTTTGCTGACCTTGCTGGAGACTTATGGTCTGAGTCTTTAAACACCTGGGCGTGCAAGGACAGTTTCCACAGAGAGGTGCTCTCGCCCAGTTCAGTAAACTGGAAGACTGTCGCTGCAGAAATGACTGGGTTATTTAATTTATTGTACATCACTCTGTCCCAGGTGCAACTCGGCCCCTGCAAGGAGATGGAAAGGAACTGGAGGATGACTGGGCAAGGATGCACATGAGGGCACAGACCCATCTTCACCTTTTCCAAAACTGCAGACTGCAACTAGCAAGGCTGGGTGTGCATGAAGGACAAAATGCTGGGTGCTTTCCGCAGCAGGGTGTGTCACCAAACCCTCTGCTATGTGTTGGCTGTGGCTTCAAGGGGGACTTCTGCCAGAGTCAAATAGCCCTGAGGGCTTTGAGTGCTATTTGCACCCCCTGCAGAACATCTCTATAAAGCAAAACAAATCCCCTGTAAAGTAGTCAGTTGATAACATTGTTCATGCTCTAATAACAACTGTGCATCTGTTGTGGCCTCGCACTCTGCCTGTATCTTCTGATATTGGTCAATGAATGAGAACTGCTATTTTAAATTCAGTTTGTATACAGTGTCCAGTTCTTAATTTAGGACAAAATCGGAAAGTTAAATACATGGTCATTATGCAAATAACTGCAAGTTGGCTCAGCTTTCCTGCATGCAGACCTGATGGATACAGCAGCATTGGAAGGGGTACCTAATGTCAGTAAATTGTTATTTCGATGCCTAAAACTTTATGTATTGCCTTCATCAGGGAGGTTTTTCAGCCATCTGGTTCATTGATGGGGAAATTGAGGCATGGAGGTGTGGTGTGATGGGCCAGAGGACACACATCAGGGCTGGGACTCTTCTTGCTGCTCCTCTGCCCCTACTGAACCCTTCCCATGGGGCTGGAGCCTTAAGATGCATTGGAAATGTTTCCTAACCTGTTTGCCAAACTAACTTCAGAGCAAAAAAGAGAGGCTGGACAGAGTCCACTGGAGATGGGCTGTTGGGTTTGGGGTTGCTTTTTCTGAATCAGTTTCAGTATTATTGTGGTTTCAGTTTCACTGCAGCATTACAGATAGAAATGTCAGTCAACGGTGTATTTATCCAAAGCATTTAGTGAGCTGAAGTGTGCTGAATGGCTTGGGGAAAAGTGTGGCATGGGGCCCATTTGCTCCCAGTCTTAATAGCTTGCAAGAGTGAAAATTTCCTCCTTTCCTCTTTTGCACCTTCTGTCAGGAAAGACAATATTTGATCCAAGTCCAGCTCAGTGCAAGGTGTTGCCTTTAATACATCTGGTTGGTGAACTGTGCTTTGTCTGCTCAAAAGGGAGCCATTAATAATGTGACAGTGTCCATTCCATGCTGCTACCAATTCCAGTGCCCAGGCGATTAAATGTAACTAAAATCCTGATCGTTTTGATTTCATATCTAGCAAGAGAGCAATTGCTACCTGTTCAGTAAATACAGTTGAGTTTTATTTGGCCTCTGGCAGCAATAGTATTTAGAGTGGCTTGGCAACTGTTCACTGATGAGGGTCCAAAAAAAGCACTTAACAAAGTCAAGTGATAGCAGTAATAAACTGCTAAAGACACTGACACTTTGTTTATCTGCTTGAGCGCTTTAGCAAGGATTTCAGGGGCTCCTCTTGGTTTCTCTGCCTCTCTCTATAACCTGGATCTTGAGACCATCTGCCAGGGACTGGTGAGGTGGCTGCCTCCCAGCCAGGGGCACCATTGCACGGGGCTGTGTCAGACTTTGGGGTCACACAGCCCTCTGCTCCCTGGTCCCCATGGCTGAGCCCCAAGCAGGTGCCCAAGGGGCTGAGCCAGGGGTTGGATGGGAGAATATCCAAGTATCTGAAATATGGGACTATCAGATCTCCTGTCTCCCTGCCTCCAGCTCCTCTGCCTCATAGAAGTAATGACTCTGTGGACGAGGCATGCCCATGGCTCGTAAACCATTGGACCATGGAAGTTCTGTGCACTTTGCCCTAGCAGGAGGAGCGCTTTGGCAGGCGCAGCAGCCACCTTCTCCCTTTGCTGTGAGGGTGCTTGAAAACTTTAGAGGTGCCACAAGTCAGACGATTTTACAGCTGCCGTTTGGCTGAGTCTAGGAGTGTTTTCCTCTATAAGAGAAGCAGCAGCTATTTTTCACAGAGCAAATGAAGCCACCTGTTGGGTTAACTGGGATTTATTCAGTCCCCAGGCTGCCTTGCACAACCTTTAGGGCCCATAGCAGTCTTTGAAGTACCATTGAATTTCATTGTAATTGTCAGAGTCATTTACTGTGAATGGAAAAGGGTATTTTTTTTTCACTCCCAGGCATGAATAAACTCTGTAGATTGCAGGAAATAATCCCTCTTAAAGGAGAGTTGAAAGTGCTGTCTTTTAATATAAGAAACCTGGTGCTGAGCTGATGCGTAGGACTGCTCCAGGTCTTGGCAAAAGTACTGGAATTTGCTCAGTGATTAGAAACAGAATAAATCAGATGAAAGGAAAGCAGCTGATGACAGGGTAATACATGTGTCAGAGAAGGGGAGGGAGTGGTGAAGGAAAAGTACCTAATGTGGATGACTTTAATTATGTGGAAGGTGGGAAGATTGACTTGCCCGTCCTGAGTGGGGTGTGTGAGAAGATACATTAGTGTATATTCTCTCAGAGGTTGATGAGGTGTCCTCCAAGATGTTAGTAGTTACTTGGATGAAAAAGGGTGCACTTGCTGGCAGTATTTATGAGAGGTTTAATTACGTTTCACAGACTGAGTTCCAATTAGAAGGGAAAGTAGGGGTGAGAAAATGAAAGATGTACAGCATTGTTAAGAGCACGGTGATATATCTGTGGGTAAGGATTACGGTAAACAAGGTGGTTGTAGATCATGGCATCATTTGCACACTTATATTTTAAGGTGCTTACTCCAAGTTCCCTTCCACCACCCCCCTCATCACAAGCAAAATTATCATTAAGGGGTCAAACACAGGTTTCTGTTACTCCTCTTCCAAGATGGAAGGCAAAGATCATTTGCAATTGCTGCAATGCAGGGCTGTTTTGTTTGGGGTTTTTTTTGCTAATTTATTAACTGTGTCATAAAGCAGCACTTCAGAAAAGGCAACAGAGACAGATCACAGTATTTGTCTCCATGCTGCATGAATAGTGGAAAATTTTACTGTCACAGTGCATCCTTTCACATTGTTGCGGATTCTCGCATTTAGAATCATGGAATGGTTTGGACTGGTTTGCATTATCCGTGCTATAACCTCACCTAACCAGCTTCTTATGCAGATGACCATGATGTCCACTCATTTTTATGTCAGGAGGTAACACTGAAAGCGGAGATGTATCAGCACTGGCTTATTTCCCTTTGCACTGTAGTCAACCAAGGACTTTGCCATTGACTTCGCTGCGAGGACAGTGCCTCCATGTCTGAGTGGCTTTGGCATAATTCTTTCATTACATCCCTCTCACATGTCTCAGAAAGAAGCTTCTTTGCACTCTTTACTTGTGGTGTAAGCTGTTTGCCAGTATCTCCACAGAAGATGCAGGTAAGAGGTTTTGTCTAACAGTATCAGCATTAAACCAACAGGCAATACTTTGGATCTCGTGGTGTTGGTAATTAAAGTAAAGGTAAGTCTGCAAACAGTTCATGACAAACATTGGCTGGAGAACAGGAGGAATTAGCTAGTGAGATTGCTTTTGTTTCAGGTACCATCGTTCCTCCCCCTGGTATCTTAAACAGCAGTGAAATGGCTTCAGGGAAGCAGTGGCAGTACTTCAGCAACTGGAAATTTTTTTCTCTCCTTTAATTCCATTATCACACTTGGTAAGCTAGAACAAAGCAAAGGAGAAAACTCTTTGGTGATGTTGAGAACAAATCCTTATTTATTTAAAAGTAGCTATGTCAGGAGAAAGGTATGATGGAGTATAATTGCCAAATTCTTATTTGGTAATGAATATCTTGCAGCCATCTCAATGCTGTTAAGAAACAGGCATAATTGCACATAGGATGCATATATTTATCATGGAAGTTGGCACTTCAGACCATTAGGAAGTATCTGTAGCTTTGCTGTATGCTGCACGTAGATTAATCTAGCTTAGGAGACTTAAGAGCCTGTCAGAGATGCTCCCATCATCCAAGCATTTGTTACGTCAGGTGATAGAAGAGCACTTGGAGAGGCACCAGATGGTTTCCATAGCCCTGATGCAATAATGTTGTGAGTTCCTGATATTTGTGCATTTCCAGAGGTTTACCTGTTGCTGGCTGCAATATTTGCCTCTGCCTGTTTTATTTACACACATTAAAAAAAAAGAAAAAAAAAGTGGTCAGGTCCAGGAGGGAGTAGTGTTCCATTTATGCTCTGTTGTGCAGAGTATTTCTGCATGCCGGCATTGGAGGAAAGACACCTTGACTCTGGGGAGCCTCTGAGAAAAGGCCAGTGAAATTAACTCCAGACACACAGTCAAAGGCATGGGGCTCTGCCACCTTGAATGAAAAAAATTATTGTTGGGAATTAAACATGTTCCCTTGTCAGACCATAAAGAAAGTATAGGTAGAAGCAGCATGTTGCAGAAATAGGCAAGTTTGGAAGTCGTGTCTAGGAATAAGATAGGAACAACTCGCCAAGGGAAGATGATTTTCAGTAAAAGATCATAGCTAGCAGCTCATCACTTAGGGCTTTTTAATTAAATGTGTTTGGGAAGAGATGGACAAATAAGATCTCAGGGGAGAGATTGTTTCAGCCGCAGGCCTAAGGCTGCCACCAAAGATGAGGTTGTACGTGCTGCAGTAGAAGATGTTAACTGCGAACCTCGTAGTGCTTTGTGACCAGCGGGAGTGTCCCTCCTGCACATTTATAGGCTGCAAAAGAGAGTGAAGTGATTTTTCCCAAGGTCACCCAACAGTTCATAAGCAGGGCCAAGAAGAGACCAAAAGCCACCAGGGTCTAGTGGCACTACACTTTGCTGGAGTCAAGGTGGAGACATAAAGGTAATTTATTTATTTGTGTCCTTCCTTTATTCCCCGTGTTTCTTGACTGCTTTTTAGAGCTCTACACAGGAATACGGGGTTAGGGATAGTATCTTGGTGTACATCCGAGTCCCTCCTGATGAAGGACTGAAGTACAAGACCATAAGTAGGATCTCTTCCAGAATGGAAGGGTAGATTTTCTCTGTGTTACAGCTGTAGGTCAGCTGACCATAGGTCCAAGTTGGTCTTCTGTTTCATTCATGGCTTTGTCTAAATCAGCACCTGGAGGGATATATTATATTTTGCCTTCCCACAGTGGATTGAATTCTTGTCTTACTTGTGTGGAAGCTACTTTTGATGGAGTCAGTGAGTAGCTTCTCATGCAGACAAATGCAAGGTAGGGCCTGATGTCTCAGGTAGGTTTGATCATCACACTTTTTTCTTTGGATATCTTCAGAGCTGCTCTTTGTGTTTCTGTTTGGTCTCTAGAAATTTTGTCTCTAAACATAATTTTTCCCCCAGGGTGGTGAGGAAGCAAGATTATCTTGTGCATGGAATTAGAATAATTTTGATTTTTGTTATTTTATCAATGCAGTGTCTTCCCCACATTCTGAAAATCCTTTTGCCCAGCTCATTCAGTACATAGTTGTAGCTTATGATTTGAATGCCTTACTGAGGAAACGATGAAGCAGAGAACACCAGTTTTATTATTGGGTCACTGACTGAGATATTTTTTGAGTTCCCAGAGCTTTATCATAGTCGCCATCCTGGGTCTTAGTAAAGAGATGATCTCAAGAATTAAATTACTGAGATCATAATATACTGCTCTGTTAGACAAGATTCGTGGTTGAGAGAGGATATGGCATTTACTGGACCTTTTAAATGTCACATCCAGACTTTAAAGGCTATAGTCTTAGAATAAACAAAAGAGAACACAGCTAGCTCAAGCAGCTTTAAAATGAGCAGCATCCTGGTGATCCAGAGGGAACCTGTGTTCCATATTTATGCAGCAGCTACAAGACTAAGCAGCCACTGGAAACCATGCAAGGATGATAGCAGTGTCTTTCTTGAGATACCAGGTAAGATGTGCCTATGTGCTCAGCATTCCTTCCATGTAGCAGCAGAAGGAAGTAATATGAAGTTCTTATCAGAGTGATGCACAAGAAGTTAGACAGGCATTAATGGCTTGAGTAATTTTGGTTGGAGTACAGTAAATGAAGTGACTGAATACCACATGAAATAATATGTCTCTGCAAGCAGTTGCTTGGCAGTTGAATGACTGGATGGAATTTTTTTTCCTGTTTTCTTAGCTGTGTGGTAGTTCAAGTGGATGATAATACTGGGAAAAATTTATTTCTTTCCTCAGATGCATTTTCACTGATAGAAGCAGGCCCTCAGGAGGGTAATCCACAGAGCTGAATTCTGTACTCTGCAGTGCTATACAGCATAAAAATGCATGTGGGCAGTTCCCACTGATCAGATGTGATAGTTCAGTATCTACAGGCCTTTTAAAATCAGGCTGGTTTTGTAATTTTTATGAACTGATAAATGTTGCCAAATTGCTTGGAAATTTACTGACGGTCTTCAAGGGACATTCAGCTTTAAAAAGTACACTTGAAACATACATCCTTACTTAAGACTTTTCCTGGGCTTTTTTCTGGGTGGCTCATGGAAGTGTGCATGTGTATATCTATATTTAAAAGTGTCTTTTTCTGTTTTGTTTTTCATGCTCTCAGTAACTGTTGTATTGATTTTTTCTTAATTTTTTTTTCTTCAGTACTAATTTCTAGAACGAAGTTCAGTTATCTCTTAAAATGTTCTATTCTTTTAACCAAGTGGCACGATGGGCAGCAAGTCCCTATGTGGTGAAGTTTGGTAATCTGCCCTCAGGAGTGAATTGTTATTGATTTAAAGGAAGATGAAAAGTCAGTGGTGTTTTGTGGGAGGGCTGAATGATCTCTTTTGGCCTTAGGATCTAGGTATATTGATTTAAAATTATCTTGCTTTACCTGCTGCCTATAAATTTACAAATTCAAGTTAAATGAACATAAAACACATTCTGGTTGAGTCCACTGTATTTATACAGGGTTTTAACTAAACCATTTCAAATGTTGTTCTTTTTATTAATTCTGCTTAGCTGTGTATAGTTCTCTTGGAGTACTTCTCATTTTGGGGGGGGCAGTCCAACAACATTTGTATACTTCACTGTAATTGAATCCTGATGCAAATCCAAGTCTTTGTTATTCTTGCATTCACTGCAGTGACCTTGATAATGTGAATGCTTCACCTTTGCTGCTCCTTGGAAGGCAGTCCTGTGAAACGGGATCAATTACGTGCATTGCTAGGATCCCATTTTCAATACCACTGAATTAAAAACAGTTAGAGCTTGTTAATGGGCTTCCCCCTTGTGTGAGGGAGGGGCAGGGGGAATGAACAAAGGAGAATAGAAGCTGAATTGTTTGAGAGGAGGTAATCTCTGTTTTGTTTCTGCTATAGATTAGGAGAGATCAATTATCATGTCAGAAGGCAGAGAAGCTAATATGCCCCAGAATCTACACACAGTTATTTAATCATCCTGCTTGATGCATAGCATTCATCATTCACATTTTTAATGCCACTTATTGTTATCATCTCACATTTACTCAGGGAGCATTTAGGGAGAGAGAGTCGTGCTAATAGGCAACAACCTGGGGAACAGAATAGTGGAGAACCCATATGATTTGATTTCTGTCTCTTCAGTCTAAGCAGCCTGAGCCCTGGACCCATGCAAACTGTTGTACACATGTGACCTTGAGATGATACCCCTGTGGATAACTCAAGGCATCTTCTGAAGGAAAACCTACATGGACTCCCATCTGCACTGGGTGGGTACTTCTCAGTGGTGCTGTAAGTGGCTTTTTTCCAAGAGCTAACATCATCACAGACCTGTGAAGGACACAGGCAAATGCCTGTGAGCAGCTGGTATTTGTGCAGTGAGCTCTAGTAGCCACCCCACCCTGTCATCTACTGCTTGGACTACTTTCACACATCTTCAAGGCACAATTCCAGCCAGCCACTAGATGCAATGAGCACTTGCAGCATAAAGGTTGGTCAGAGGAGAGTCACAAATGTGCAGGGTGATACCAAACAGGAAGTGTTTTATATATTGCATATGAAGACATGCATATATGTATTTTAATTCCTCTGTGAAGTTTTGGTGGTCTAGTCCACACACTGAATAAAGATGAAGTGAGAGTTGGAAGGACTGGGGCCCTTCCTTAGGTCTATCCAAGTCATTCCCTGGTCCAAGTTGGAGAAGAGAGCCAAGAAGCTCCTCAGAAGGAGGAACCCACAGTGACTGATGTTGAAATGCCCTCTTCTCTTCTAACAGACACAAAGCCGAGGGGAAGCAGGTGATCAGTCTAAGGAGAGCTTGCCAAAACCAAACCTGTAATCCTGTTACAGTGGTTGTGAACCAAGAGAGGAATCTGGATGCAGTGAAAGTTGTCTTTCCTCCATCTTTCTATAATGTCATGGTACAGCCAAACGAGACGATGTCACCAAAGCCTCAGAATACATTAGAGAGTGGAGCTGCACAAATGCTTCCTCTGAAGCAGTAAGTTGCCTGATTCCTATAAGCCTCTTCCTGGCAATATCTAGGAATAGTGAAGCTTTTGTTTCACAGCCAGGAGGTGGATGGACCTAAAATGTGAATTTGTGGCACATTCTTTTTCCCCTGATGCTTCAGAGAGTGGCACTATCAGAAATGAAAGCCAAAAAGGCAGAAAATTCCCACTCTGCTCTCCCGCATGCATATATCTTGCCTGATTTTTGATCAGTCATACCCACAAAGCAGTGAAAAATATTGTCGTCAGAGGACCAGCCACCAACCAGTGTAGATTGGGATGAGCATCATGTTGCAGAAAGCAACCAGTTTGACTACAGTTCTGATGAAGATGAAGAGCTAAAGACATGTCCATTTATGCATCGCTCGTGCGGCCACCATTTGAAACAGCTGAAATCTCTGCTGGGCCCGTTTAGCTTCTGGATGGCAATCCCACCCTCTGATGTTCAGGCTGTTCTCCTGGTACCATAGCATTGCCCTGACCTCCGGAGCCTGTGGTGATGCAGTTAAGTAGACAAGGGCTTAGGACATATCCTGTCAGCAGTAAGGGGAAAAATTGGACTAGAGAGTCTCTGTACAGTCCGTAAATTGGGTTTTCATGTTAGAAATGTTCTGGCATATTCTTGAGTTGGTCTCTAAATCCTTTTCAACACCTTCAGAAGCTAACTGGACTGAAAAAGCCTGCCATATTTTGTCAGAAGAGTCTGTATTTGCTTCCTGCAGAAAAGTGATGCCTCTTGCAGGGTGGGAGAGTCAAAAGCCATGCTTTCATATGCAGCTGCATTTATCCATTCAAAAGGTTGATGTTCATCCTGAGCTTGTGTTGCTCAGTCACGATCTCTGCAGTTTTGCCTCAGCAAAGCAATTTTGCACAGTGCTTGTCATTAAGCACAGAACTAGTGCTTCTACTTGGAAACAGAAGTTGGAGAGAGTTATTAAATTATGAAAACAAGCCTTTGCCACAAATTTCCCTGTAATTTTCCTTTTTTTCACTCACATAAGGGGTTTTTTTCCATGTTTGAGCTCAGTGTGATATCACCAAGTTGCTTGTGATTTAAATAGAAGAATCCAGCTGTCAGGAGTAATGCTTGCAGGTATTCCTTCTTTTCTTTATTTGCCTTACAGCAGTGCCTGCGGGCCAAAGCAAAGATTGTGCTGGCAGCATCTGAATAGTTAGTTCCTGCCCCTCAAGTCTATACAGATAAAGGAATTATCGTTATCTTCATTGCACAACTAACAGTACAGAAAGATGAAGTGACTTGCCCATGGTCATGCTAGGAGTCTCTGGCAGAGCCGGAAAGCAGAATATTGTTTCCTCTGGTCTGATGCTTTTATCCCAATGTCATCCTTTTGTGTGACTAGCCACTTTCAACAATTTAGATTTTTCCATAACGTCTTCTGGCACAAATGTGCCAGGTGGTAAATGGCACTAAATATATGTCTCTTGGATCTCTGCCTTTCAAGATCCTTTTTATTTTTATCCCTTACCTTGTGATAGCCAGGTGTCTGTGTAGAGCCTCGTGTCTGAAAGGATCTCAGGATGTGCTCATCTAACCTGCTTTAAAACCTCCACACGCACAGATGCCACAGGTTCACTGAGTGATTTTTTTCCAGTGATTCATTATTTTTGTCCTTAGAAAGCTGTTCCTAAATTTCATACTGTGCTTGTCTTGCTCCAGAGACAGCATCCTTTTACTTACTTGGAGACTCATGTTCTCTTTTAGTCTCCTTTTCCCCGGGACAGAACAGTCTCTGTTAGGAGCTTTCTTAACTTGTGGGTTTTCTCCAATTCCCTCTTGGATTCCCTAAAAATGCACTGAAATCCCTAAAAAAGTGTTTTTCCTGACATTCAAAATGTGGCACGGTATGGAGCTCCCTCAAGTGCTTCCTCCTTCTCCCCAAGGACCTGATAAATCACTTCAGCCTACTGGGAAGCCATGGGTTGACGACTTGCCGAAGCAAACAGCCCAGAGAAGGTGCATTCCGTGGCAGAGCAGGGCATCAAGACATACACGGGGGGGGGGGGGGGGGTGTTGCTGGGGCAGGGACACCCCGGAGCATTGCCAAGACCCACCACAAGCCCACAGTTTGTACAAGAGTGGCTGATGAGTGGGCGGGGCGTGGGGGGGTACGCAGGGAGGTCACATTCCTCTGACTTGAAGGGGAGAAGAAATTCAGTTCATCGCATTCCTACCATGTGATGTCAGAGCCAGCAAGAGAAGACCTCTGGGAAGACCTTACAGCACTCTCCAGGGCCTACAAGAAAGCTGGAAAAGGACTTTTACAAGGGCCTGTAAGGATAGGACAAGGGGTAATGGCTTTAGACTACAAGAGGGTAGATTCAGACTAGATATAAGGAAAAAACTTTTTACGATGAGGGTGTTGAGTTGCTGGCACAGGCTGCCCAGAGAAGTTGTGGCTGTGACCTTCCTGGAAGTGTTCAAGGCCAGGCTGGATGAGGCTCTGGGTAACCTGGTCTAGTGGAAGGTGTCCCTGCCCGTGGCATCAGGTTTGGAACTGAATGACCTTTAAGGTCTTTTCCAACTCAGACCGTTTTATGATTCTGTGAAGCTGCATCTTCTTAGCTCCTTCCAAAGGGGCGTTGTATCCTCCCATGTTTCACACGGCAAAGGTTACCCTTTAGGAAGCTGAAGGTACACAAATTTACCTTGATAGTATCAAGAGGTGTTTTCCCAAGCAAAACTTTGATTTGTGCTGACTTTCGTAGTTAGCTTCACCTCAATGCTTGGAACCTGAGATTTTAGGGCTAACAGTGGCAGTGGTCATACTTAAGTGCCAAAAGACTGGGCAGGATATCTGAGTTGGCAGCAAGGATGAGATCTGTTCAGTTTTCTCTCTATTTGTCTGCCATTTCCCTTAAAAACAGTGGGAGCCTGGGCAGCATTTGCTCTGATCCAGAAAAGCCACTGTCAGTCTAAAACCAAGAGATTCATATAATCACAGGTACATAAACCTTTCTATTTCAGCTCTAGCAGTTTTGAGGTTTTACTAATCTAGGGGTTTGATCTAGTATTACCTGTTTGATATATTTTTATTTGTTTTTAAGAATTTTTTTTCCAGCCTTCCAGTCTTCATTGGGGAACTCACTTACGGAAAGGGTCTGGATTGTGGTTCTGTAAAGCTGTGACCAGCTCAGGGTTCTGTGACAAGTGGTGAGCTCATGCTTTTCTCCCATTTCTGAATGAGAGGTGAGATAAGAACAGTGGTGGTATTTGGAGGAACCAAATACCGCAGGAAACCCAAAACAAGCTGCAGTGGGAGTTAAGGACTTTGCCTGTTTTTCCCTCTGACCTGGTGTGCCTGTTCAGTAGCTGTTCTTCAAGTGGAAACATAAGGAATTAATTTGCTGCCCCTGACTTCACTAGAGTGTTCAGTAATTTGGCTTTAATGTTAGAATTCATCAGCAAGACTGATTGCTGTATCATACAGAGTGGCAGGCTTGGCAGAGAAGGAAATTTCCCACACAGTTTAAAAATGGTCCATGAATTTGCCGGGTTTAGAGTTTGATAACAACTGGAAAAAGGATGCAGCCAGTTTTGTATGAAGAAAGGAGCCCATTTAGGAATTAAACATGTGAAATGGTGGGAGCAGGAATGCACATTTTACGTTTTGTCCAGTAGCTGTGGTTTGGCTTTGTTTTGTTCTTAATGGCATGTGGTTTTTAAAAGGAAGTTTTTGCTTAAATGCAAATCAGATATTAGGTTACTAAAGATAGGAAAGGCACTCCTTGGTAAGTGTGGTGGAAGCTAGTCTGATAAATGTACTCAGTAATGAGAATTCTACAGCAAAATGCTGAGTCCTGTGGCTATGATCCAGCAAAATGCTGACAGCAGTGGTAGCGCTCATGGACTTAAAATTAAGCATTTTCCAAAAATGCTGTGATGGATCAGAGCTGGAGTCCTTATCACCTTGCTAGGAGTGAATTTATGAGCGTCTTCTAAGTCAATAGTGTTTATTCTTAGGCTTCACAACTAAACCACTAATGGAATAAAGGAAAGTTACAGGTTTTTTTGTGGTGTGAAGAAATCTGGCTCCGGGCTTAACCACCGTTTCCCAGATTTCAGAAAAACTTACTATCTTGATTTCCAGAGGCTCTAGAAAAACAAAATCAGGTACCTTTTCCCTGTGGATCTGCACCCTATAGGAAGATGTTTCTTCATGCCTCTCATCCCTGCTCCAACAAATATTTGCCTCAGACACACATTGGCCTTGAGCGCAAGTACCTGCTAGGGACATCAGGAAGGCCTCTTTTTCTTGAGCTCAGGCAACCTGTGATGCCCTAATGTCTCCCTCTCCCCTCTCAGGATCACGGTGAATTGCAGCTTAATAGGAACTGCCTGTGTGGGACATGGGGCTGATGCTGCTGTAAACACAAATGAATATATGTTAGGCCTGGCAATTGAAAAAAAGTTTCCCAAACAATAAGCTGTGGTCAGGGCCAGTCTTGCCAGGCCAATTTTTAAAATTATTTTTTTCTAAACACCCTGTAGCTGTATGAAGGGGACTTTGTACTCTGCAAAATACAGGTGAGTGTTGGCAAGCCTTCAGGTTTCAAGAGAAAAGAATTACCTTGACTGATGTTACAGATCACGGCGCCCTTTGCAGCCTTCATTATACAGAGTCCTTAAAATTCCTTAAAACTGTTGTACACCAATATTCCTCATAAAGCATTGAATGTGTTTGTTGATGAACAAGCTGGAGCTAATACTTGCCCTACCCTAAGACGAGTGTGCTCAATATTATACAATTTTCTCTTGTGATATCTGGTCATGTTTTCCTCAGGCCTGGTGCCTGCAAGTTTTGTGAATCTGCAGGCAGCTTCCATTATTTAAGAGTACGTGTCTCTCATCCGTGATTGGCAGGAGCCGAGAGCATGTCTGTGCAACTCTGTAAACAGAAGGCAAATGGCAAGAATCCAATTTATTTTTTGAAACCGTGTTCTTTTAAGAGCCTTGCCAAAGGTTATGTGTTTCTTGGAGATTGTGGTGATATCTGATAGGTTCCATTAAATATTCTGGCTCTGTTCTGTATGGGGTGGTGTGCATATGAGGAATGACAAGGCCAGTCTTACCCCAAAGGCTGTGTAGTTTAGTGCCTAGATTTTGTGGTGGCTTTAGGCTCTCCTTGTAATCCTCTTACAGTTTTAATATATGATAGCCCTGACACAAAGTAACTTCCATATGGTAGATTTTTTTAGAAATTATTTTCTTGCTTTGTGGCATAAGCAGTAAATTTTGGAAACTCATGCAGTCAGCAAGAGGGCATAGAGAAAGGAGTGCCAGAGGTGAGATATTGCTATGCTCTCCTGAGTTGCCTCCGCAAAGATAGTGAATCTTAGCAATATTTTGTTAAGGCAAAATACTTTGTGAATGGCAAAACTTCCGTTGGTTGCATCCACTGTCCTTCAAGGAGTATGTGTTGAGTCCTGCTGTCTCACAATTAACAACGTATTTTGATTAAGAGGAAAAGACTGCATACAAACATTTAAAGCTATGCATTTATTTTCATAATTTATACGTCAATAATCAGTACTTGGTCTAAATAAAAAAGGATTTTTTAATATAGATACATTTCTATTTATTTATATTATATTTATTATAGATAATTTTTTTAAAATATAGATTTATTTATTTAATATAGATACATTTTTATAACACAAATTATTGCAGGGAGGATTTCAGCAGTGATGTTTCACATGCAGCAAGGCATTTGTTCTTTTGTTACCATTTTACAGGAGTAGCTAAATATCACTGAGCATTCATCTAAAGATTTACCATAAGAAGCAGAAGGTCCTTATGGGTGGGCCAGTTGATGTTAGCTTGTTGCTGCGGAACAAGATTCTTGGTTTCCTCTGTTTTGTCTCTTTGCTGCTTCTCTTGCAAGCTCCTCTAGGAGGTATTCAGAGAAAAGAAAGCCTTGAATTATGTGAATTTAGTGTGCACACCCTCTCCTTCCCCTAAACACACTGGAATTAATGCAAGAACAGTGGGGCATGGTAAATCTGGAGGCCTTAGACCTCATTTGTGCATAGCCAGGCAAATCTCCTGAGCTATTACAGAGATCAGAAGTAAGAGATGAACCATCATCCTGGTGCTAATGCAAATTGCATGCAGATTACTTCTGTTATTTCTCTAATGTGAATATGAATTGAAGGGGTTTTTTTCTGGTTTGTGTCTACCAACACAAGAGCACTTCTCTTTAGTGGGAGTGCTGGTAATTAAGAGTGCTGGGTTAGTAGAGTCCACAAAACCACAGTGTCCATACTGCGCTCTTTGCCTCTAGCAAAGGTAGTTTTCTAGTATCTTAGGTCCAAGCCTAGAGAGAAGTTATCTAAGGAAAGCTTTGTCAAAGAAAGAAGAGGCTCTTCAACGCAATTAGGCATCAATTTGGGTTTCACTTTTCACGAACCCAACCTTCTGTCCGGCTGGGAGGCAGCAAGGTCTTGGGAGCACCTTGGCCATGACCAGCTTGGCTGTCGTGTCCTGGTGTTGAGCTTAAGGAGCTGTGTAGAATCTTTTAGGGACCAGGATGGGAGCCACCTGAAAGATCCCCCTTTTCAAACGAGATACATCTGGTTGCTTGGGTTAGCCATGGATTCGTGTTACAAAAAGGGGGGCCTGCCTTCTGTCAGGGCCACTTAGTGCTTCGGTTGGGTTCCTCTCTCTTGTTTGACCTGTTTTGTTTCAAGGTACAGATCAGGGCACCTCAGGTTTCAGAGGCATTCAAAATAGGTGGTGGGTAACAGAGACTGCAAAGAGATCTAAGACCTGGCACCTCAGGGGTTCATCTTGGGATGTACAAGATGTGAAGGAATATTACATATTCATTGCCAAAGCAATTTGAAGATTGTGTTCTCATTTTGATATTTGATGTGTGAAAAGGACTAACATGAATTCCCCATCTACACAAGAGATACCGTGAAGATCGTTCAAAAGAAGATGATCTCCATGTATGAATGATGTTTCAGTATTTGGCTCCTACTTGGCAAGGTGTTTGCATTTAATCTAATCCCGGGGCTAAAATTTACCTCCTTACATTATTTAGGGCCTGTGCATGGTTGAAATCCCACAAAAGATCTCAGATAGAATAGAAATGGCATTTAATGCTACTTAGGACATGGACCTTTAATTCCCTGGACTATTTTCAGAAACATTTGCAAACACCTGCAAACTTGGGGCTGAGCCTGTTTGCCTAACTAGCCAGGCATGGTTTGCAACTATTTGTTCTCAAGGGACAAAGAGTTTTGAAACCCATTATCAGACAAACTTGAGTACACTTTGGGATATGAAAAATTGCAGCTCAAAAGTCATAACTTGACTTAAATCCTAAGTTCTGACCCAGGTGTGATATTCACAGTAAAAGTACCCTTAAGGAAGCCACTGGGGGTTAAGCTTCTCTGAAAGTTCCTATATAGAAATGGAAAGAGATAAAACAGTGAAAGCTTCTTTTTTCCCTACCCCAAACAGTGTTTCTGTTTTGACTAACATATCTCTATTAATTAAATTAACCTCCTGCTTGATGCCGCCTGCAATTCCACAGTGCCTTTTAGTGTGACTTGGTGAATAAGGCAAGTCTTGCTTCAAACACTGAAGTCACCAAAGACCTGAGAAAAAGAAATTAGAAACTGAGTGAAAAATTACAATGTATCAGGCTTTTGAAGTGAAACCGGAGTTGCTTGTCTTGTGGTTACTCTTCTAATACAGGTTTTATTTTCTTCAATTATACCTGGTTTTATTAAGTGCATAATTATAACATAACTGTTTGGTTATATGATAACAGGTAAAGGTTATGGCTTTGGGACCAAGTGAGTTGGGGAGCCATTAGCTGTTGTTTCTGCCAGAGTGAAAAATACCAAGACCAAAGTAATGTTCCAGGACAGAGCATTAGATAGACCGTGAAAAGTAGAAACTGGGTTATTTGTTTTGTCTTGGTACAGTGGTTGTTCACCTGATAACATTAGCTTCTCTTAAAATGTAATTAGCATTTATTCCACTAAGCATTATTGTATGTTAGATATTAGTGGGACACAGCACAGTATGTTGTAAATATGGCCTTTGGTGCATAGATGGCTAATTCAGTGCTAATGTCATTATCAAAGGTTGCAGAGGAGCAATGTCCTAAAATGTCTGTTCTTTGTGAAATAACCTCCTGTAGTTATTCAAATGTGACTAATGATGCATCTCCTGCAGAAATTTTATTTATTTGGTATGTCCCCTTATTCTTCTTAAGAAATGGTTAGAAACAGGAGGGGAAAAAAAAAAGAAGAATCAATTTTCTATGCTTTTCTTTGCCTCCTGATTAATTTTTGGTCTCAGGAAAGCAAAAATGTACATTGGCAATTTCACACCTTGTTACATCTTCTGTTTGCTTTCATCACATGCATGGCTGTTTTCATAAGTGGCAAACATAAACATAAATGATGTAATATCCCTCTTTGATCTTGACTGTGTGGCTGAGAAATTAATGCATATGTGCAGAACATGAACAATTCACAATGTACATCCACCTTTTGTTGTGTCAAGGCAGGGATTTGAACAAGACTTCTGTCTGCTTACATAAGAAACATGAGATATTAGAGCTTTATACATCTTGACTCTTAAGTGAATTTATTTTTTTACATGTTGTACTCCAAATGGAAGGGTTCTGTGGCTTGACTTCTTTCTATTAAGAGGATTCTGCCCTTGCAGAAGCAGTGACCTTTGAAAAGCAAGTCTTAAGCAATCCTTTTATTCTTCTGAGATCATATAGCACAGTATCCAGTTGCAGGCTTTTAAGATGGAATGATTACAGGCTTTGTCCACTTGCCTGGATTGGATTACATTTTGTTTGACAAAGAAAACTCTAAAATACTTATACCTTCCTTCCTTCACTTCAGAGTATCGTAATCTCTGTGCATTGAGGATGCAGAGTAGTTGCTGTATCATGCCAGCACCGCTGGGATTTATTGAATTTACTTAATTGGCCTTTATCTCATGGTTACACTTTAACACTTCTTTTGAAGGAGATTCAAAAAGGATGCAGTTACTCCTCTTGTAATTTACTTTGAGAGTTGGGTACTCATTTTCTTATCTTCCTTCCATTTCCCGGTAGAGCAGAGCATTCTGTGAGCCACAATTGAACATGTTAAAGACTTGCACACCCAGAGATTTAAGTCCATGAAGCTGCTCACTAGCCAAGCTTTTTGCACATGCTTTTTAAAGAGAATGCTCTGGCTTAGGGGTGTAGGAAGTTTGATGGGTGTATTTGGGTGGCTGGTGGTGCATTTTGTGTTGTACTGCGCAGGTGCACGTAAAGGAGAGCTGAACTGCCCTGAACCTCCTAGGGAAAGATTTTGCAGCAGAGTTTGGGAGCACTTGCATTGTTTTCTTGGCTGTAAAGTGCTTGTGAGCCTCAGTCTTATAAACACTTCAGGAAACCTCAGTAAAGAAGATGAAAAATCCATTATTTGATCAGGCGATTTTGATACTGGCAATTGCATAGTTTTAACCTTCCCGAGAGGCATTCAATACCAGGGAGGGCTGAGGCCTTCCCCCACTGCTCTTCTCAGGTTTGCTTTTGCTAATAGGAGTTTAAAACAGTTTAATGCTCAGCACCGATGTTCTCTATCCTGCCAGACCTCTGCTGCCAGCTTGGAGGGATTTGGGGGCACTGGAGATCAGTCCCAGAGGGCATAGGTCCCTTTTTCTGAGTGCTTTGGTGGCTCCTCCCTGTACATGTAGCATCTGAGTGGCTCGCAACAAGCGATCGGTATCATCTATTTAACAAGGACTGTAAAATCTCATTTTACTTGGCACCATCACCACACAGTGTTTCCCAGTGCCCCTGAAAACCTTGCATTAGAAGGGGCCTTCATTCTATTTGAATGGTGCTCACTACTCACTCTTATTTTCTCTGACCATACACATGTGCAGGGATCATGCATCTCATAGGCACAACTCAGCTTGTTGTGCACGTGCATGCACAACGCATATTTAGGCACCTGGGTTGATTAATGGAAATTCCTTTGCCAGATGAACAGTTCGTATTTAGGTTGTTATTTGCCTACACATAGCCCAAAAACTTGTAGAGGACATCAGTCAGAGAGGGGTAAGGTGACTTTTGCAGATGAAAAATTGTTGGTGATCACCATGCAGTGCCTGCATAAATAATATGATCATCATTCAAATCAAGGTGGTTTTTACTCGCTCAGTGGAGCAGTTGTGAGCACAGTGGTGGACGCACAGTTAAAAAGCAAACACTGTGCAGCTTGATGCCAGCTCTCCAGCAGAAAACAGCATGGAAATAGCCAACACCTTTCAGGATCCTTCAAGAGCCAAGTGGGGAAAGTAAACAGGAGTGTAAAAAACTAGGGCTAAAGCAAGACTGAGATGTGGGAACTTGCTGTAACAGAGAAGTCTTGCTGCTAGCCTTCAGTCCAAGAATAATTGTCTGGAGCTCTTCCCTTACTTTTTGGCTTAAAATCAGACCAGGAAAAGAATTTTTTGTTGTTTTTATTTTACTTAATGGGTTGGGTTTTTTGTAGTGTTAAGATAATTAGCTAGTCCTGCATATAGAAGAAATTTTTTTATAGTTCCAAATACATTTTGCAAGATAAAATGTGGTTATTTGCTGCTGCTCTTTGCACTCCATTGCCCATATGGCCACAAAAGTCTTTGTCATGGGTCTCCTCAGGCCCCCTGTCGTCCTTGCAGGAGCTGGCCTGTGTGGAGGGTGATTTAAAGTCCCTCACCCAGGCGTGGCCTATTTTATCTCTGGAGAAGCTGCTCTTGGCCCTGCAAATGGGAGACTATGAATTTCTCCCATCCCCTTTTCTTTTCACTCTGTGTTGTTTCCTAATCACTGGCATGAAATACCTGGGATGTTAGGGTTGCATTGCCCATAGCAACTTTTGCTAGAGAGCTGGCAGGGGTGGCAGCAACCACAACTTTAAAAGTCTCTGCAGACATCGGGCTGAATACAAAGGATCAAGCCTGTTTCTGATGCACATGTCTGCTGCAAAGGGCAGATAACCTTTCAGGGCTGCATCTTGAAATAATGAGCAGAGCTGGTATAGCTGCTCTCATGCTGTGGCTTCCCCAAGCACACTGCGAACTTCCGAACTGTGATTGCCATTAAAATCTTTTGCCATTTGCAAGGAATTAGCATCACTATGTGAGCTGTAACACCCCAGTGATATTTATCGAGAGCAATTGAATTATAAGGGTTGTAATATTCCTTGCTTCTAGAAGGGGGGGGGTGGGGGGGGCTGAAAGATGCCTAGGCTTAAACTACTTAAAATACAAAAATAGTTAAGGAGCCCATGTAACCTAAGGTCTTCTGAAAAATATATGCCTTGAAAGCAGGCAAAAGAAAGCAAAACATAATCAGTATGTAATTCTGATAACGTAGGCCCCTGGCACATATGAAAAGAGAAGATGTGCAGTTGATGTGTTTGAAAAGTGTTTGAAAAGATGGGGTTGATGTGTAAGCTGTGATAGTAGTTCATGTTGTTACTTTGCTTGGTGGCCATGCTACTGAAAATCTGTGCAAGTCGAGTTGTTAAAAATGGGCAAATACCACCAAGGCGAAAACAGACCCCACTGATTTGCAGTAGCTAAGGATTGCCTTGTGTTTGCGGATGCTCTGATGAGTTTGACTTTGGCTGAGGCAGACCATCTACTAACAATGGTTTTCATCTGTTCTGTTTTTCTCCTGTCTTGCAGCACCTTCTCCAGTCAGTAGTGTGAAAAAAGGGAAGATCACTAAAAATAGCATCTCCCTTTCCTGGCAGGAGCCAGATCGACCCAACGGCATCATCCTGGAATACGAAATCAAATATTTTGAAAAGGTGTGATGGACTGATTGCTGAGCTTCCCAAGTACCTTCTCTTTATTGTTTTCTTCTTTTAGTCATAATTATTTGAGTCATGGAAGGGAATGGAGAGATTTTATGCATAAATCAATGTCAGATTGATTTTGCAGTAAATGATTAGGAAGACTTGAAATGAGGCTGTTGTTTTCCATTAGTGTGCCACTTCTCTTGAACAAATACATTAAATCTGCATGTCAGATTCCTCTCTGGACTTACCACATTAAGATAGAGCCTGCTCATTTGTTAAAAATAGAAGGGGTTGGGGACTGAGCATCTGTCTCCTCCCAGAAACATCAGGCAATCCCTTGCCTTTGGTATTTCAGTTTCTCACTTGATTTTCCATCCGCTCTGAAAGGAGAGGAGAAGGGGGTTTTGGAGAGATTGTATGTGCTCTGATATGAAGAAGGGGATCCTGGCTTAAAAACTTGCCTGGGTTTTCCAGCTCTTGCTCTCTATTTAAAGGGAAGCAGTCTCCCCACAAAACTTGCCTCTCCTAGTCTTCATTTCAAGTGGTGACTTGTTCTCTTCCTGCAAAATTAATGTCATTTAAATGAAATTGTTACAAATGCACTTTATCAAGGTAGTGTATTTTGAGTGATACGGCCTTAAATCTCTGGAAATCTTAGAATTCCAAAAATCAGGCTTTCAGGATTTGACTAAATAGCAATTTTTTTGCCTTAGCTGGAATTGTAAGGTGTTCTTTTTTCCTCCAAAACGTCCAGGCTTTCTACACGAAAACAAGAGGAAAATAATGAAATTGAGTCACAATTCACTTCTTTAGGGGGATTGAATTTCTATTTTAAGGAAGATATTCCATTAGTTCTGTCTGTGACCCAGGTGAAATCACTAAACATGGACCAGGACTAGATCCTTACTCCTTCTCTCTTCTTTCTCTGACCGTGGAAAGGACCTGCTCAAGCAGTCCATTCAAACAGGGGAAAGAATTTCTTAAATCTTCTCCATCAAAATAAAATCAACATTATTTTTGCAGATGAGGGAGCTTGTGAAATATCACTACATATGTGAGTGACTTAAACAGGGCTGATGTTTTCAAGAAGATTAAAGTACACAGCAAGAATCAGGATATTTTGTTGCTGGAAATAATCCAGTACTAATTATTTTATTAACTTGTTTGAATGACTGTTGGGGTACATTGAATCCTTACCATGGAGTGGCTTGGGAAGAACAGCTTTTAGAGACCAAAAAAATGTAAAGCAAATAATTAAAGTAAAAAATTCATATATTCCTTCATTTTCCTTAGTTTGTTTTCAAACAAATTGGCAGGAGAGGGGACTTAAAATGTTGCGTTTGTAGCCTAGAACTAGTCTCAAATACCTTCAGCCAATAGTTCCTCAAGACTGAGTCCTTTGTGGAGAGGTAGCTCCAGCCAGTCCAAGTTTGTGCTATCTTGATTTATTTTCTTCAGGCTGATAGTGAAGCTCAGTGTTTTCCATAGAAAAGCCCAAGAGTCCAAGTGTTTGCAGAAGCCAACAGTGAATTGGAAAGTTAATTGGCTGACATACAAGGAAAGATGTGACCTAATATTCACTTACTGCTTTTTAACCAGTTGTTGAGATAGGTTTGGGATATTGCTCTTAATCCTTTTTGTTTGTTGCTACTATATTTTATAATTTACATTCTCTCACTTTTCAGCCCTTCGTAAGGGTAAATTCACAGCATTCATTTTCAAGGGGCAGGAATGATTTATATTAGATGTTTGGGAAAACTGAGTTTTGTCAGATTGCATTCCTGTAAGAGGATCACTCCTTAATAAGGAAAAAAAGGCACGTGTGTGTGTGTGTGTGTGTGTGTGTCTGTACACATTTCTCCAAAACAGGCTTCAATTGAGAAATTTTGTAATCTTATATTCAGAAATTCCCAGCACCTTAGCCAGGCACATTGCTGTCTATGGGAAGCTGGCCATTAAATTAAAAAGAAAAAAGAAAAATGAGCTCAGATTCTAAGAGGTATCCAGAAATCTTGGTAAGGAACTACTAAAACCTCTGGTTTAACTCATAACAATTTGGATCTGAGTGGATATTGATGCCTTTTCCTGGTCTTAAAATCAAGAGTCAAACACGGTTAGAAGGGAAAAAGGGATTTTACCTTGGTATTTATTTTAAGGATCCTTAGGTGCACACGTCCAGGTCAAATGCACCAAAATGCACCCCACAAAATGCACACCCCAAAAGATCTGGTATAACATTATAGGTCTTACTAATTAGCATATCTATCAAAGATTCCCCAGTGAGAGGCTTGAATGAGCCCCCCTCCCCAAGGAGCCTTCCCCTGGATGGTTCTATCTCAGTTTACAGAATGTGTTCTGGAGAGGACCTTGGGGTCTGGGGCAGACTGATCTCTACCTACGAAGCTTCTAAAATGTTTAGTCTTGTAGCTGAACAAACAAGTCCAAGAATGTAGGTAAAAAGCACTAAGAATACAGAAGTTGTAAAAAGGTATAACAGGGGTATAAAAGAAAAGGCAAAAAATCTTCATGGTATCAATATGGTGAATAAAAAGCAGTTTCCAAATTTGTAGACCTTAATTTATGAGCTCTTGTCTAGATTATGTGTTACAGTAAATAATTCTAAGTAATTACTTAGCATTTCAACGAAATTTTAATCAAAGAACTGGAACTGTTTCACATTAGAAACTGATGTAGATGAAGATTTATTTCAGCAATTTTTCTTCAAGTTCATTGCTTCAGAGTGCAAAAATTAGGTATTTTCCTGGAGTTTTGGTTTATTATTCCGTTCCCAAGGTCTAATTCGTTGTTCTAGAAATGCAAACATAAAGTTGTACAATGTGTAATATATTATTCTCTTTTAGGCCTACTTACATTACTGGGAAGCCGTTTTGGTGTAAATCAAAATCCCTTTTTAAGGCAATGGGACTTGTTTTATCTTCCCTGTGCCTTGGGATTGATCTTTGTATGATGAACCTTTCCACTGCTCCAGGCCATGTACATCCCGAGCAGTGGAGAGCTGCTTCTGCTGCAGATGCCAGTTGCATGCCTCCTAGAGTCACTGATTATAAAAGAGAAAATCAGGTCTCACATTTTGTATTGCAGAAAGGACCTTCAGAGAGGGGGTTTTTGAGGAAGAAATCCTCAAAAATGCATACTTCAGTCATCTTTTGTAATGTCACTCTGGGGGTTTTTAAGAGTCTGTCTTCTCTGAGAGCTAGTCTTTGTGTGTTTGAACTTTGTGGTTTTTGTTGGGAAAAGGACCAGGAGACGAGCTACACCATCATCAAGTCCAAAGAGACAACAATTACGGCAGATGGCTTGAAGCCAGGCTCAGCGTACGTCTTCCAGATCCGAGCCCGGACAGCTGCCGGCTACGGGGGCTTCAGCCGAAGATTCGAGTTCGAAACCAGCCCAGTGTGTAAGTCTTTAATTACTGTCAGCCCCTGTCTCTGCAATGGTTACCAGAAACAAGTCAGGGGATCGATATCTTTGCAGAGAGCTCTTCCTTTTATTGGCTTCATCCCTTGACTTTGGAAACATCAGGCACATCATCACGCTGCGCTTGACATATCTGTCCTTTGCTTCCTCAACCCACATGGTGAGGCAGGAGATCTTCAGGCTTCAGAAATTCATGGCATTCCCTGCTTAGAAGAGCCCTGTATTTACAGGAGCTGGTGTAAGAGAGTCTGTCCTCTCAGGAGGGGCAGAGAGGATGGGACCTGCTCCTCTGCACCTCATAACGGCTGTCTGCAGAGGATGTTGAGCTCTCCTAAGTATCTACATCTGGGAGGGAAAACCCTGAAACGGTGCCTCTCCGCAAGGGGAAGAGTTGAACCAGCATTAGTGTCTTTAGTGTCTTTTGGTGAAAGTTCCTGTCAAGTTAAAAGATGGTTTCTGTTGGCTGCCAATGCCATAGCCTCGAGAAAAGGAGGTTGACTTGTGATCAGAAATGGAAAAAAATGTGCACTGCAGGTTCAGGACTTCTTCTTGGCCTGTTACATTTGTGGGCTTTTAAATTTTCTTAAATATTTTTTTTAATGAATCTGATTATCCAGGGCTGGATTCTGGAACAGATTCTTTGGCAGGGTGAACTCCTGAGGCATGCAGAGGCTCAGATGCTCTTTCTTCTGTGTTCAGGCACGGCTGTGGGGAAATTTTTTTTGTCCCAAATACAAAATTTTGCCGAGGTGTCAAATATAATTTTGTCCACCAGAAAATATGCCTTCTCTCCTTTAGTTTGTACAGCTGTCATTTATTAATTTTTTTATACTATTTGCATGGAAGAAGAATTTTATGGTGGAAATACTCTGATCATTCCTGTGGGAAAGAGACTATTTTCTCTGTTTTCCTTGGAAATTTCAATTCATCAATACTTTGATTACTGTTACTCCGGTTTATTTAAAATTCATCGTCTTTGAGAAGAAGATGCCCAGTTGTCTTTTCAATGCATGCTATCTTTGAAGTCATAATAGATTTTCAAGGGATCATTATACATGTGCAGATGTAGCTGTGGAGCCAGTGATTAAGCTAATACAGTGAAAATTGCATCACAATGCAAACATTAATGCAATAAGGACAGTCTATTTAATGTATTTCTTATTGTATTAACCATTAATTGTGCCCTATATGTACCAACCAAATCATGTTATGCCAAAAAATTATTCTATACAGCTTTTCTCAGTTGATAACTTTCTAGCTTAGAGTTGTTTGAGTAATAGTGTTCTGGTCGATTAATGAGTAACACATGAAATATGTGCAGATTTGATCTATTACCTATGATCCTGGTCCAAAAATAATGGCACTTCCATAAAGCCCATCATCTAAGTATCTGTGTTAATCAGGACTTTTGGAGGACATCACATGGAAATATTTTTAAACGCTAGGAATTCCATGGGTCATTTAGTCATACCCACATCCCAGTCGATTCCTCATTTTAAAGGCAGAGGAATAGGTACTTTGCCGATATTTTTGAGTTGCTGGCATAGTCAGCGAATACCTATTGCGTGGTTCCCAGTTTAGGAACTGGGAATTGTTCATCTGTTGGACTCAAGCTCTGGCTGAGGCCAGACTTAACCAGATCCTTAAACACTTGATAGGATTGAAATACAATGTAAGCCTAAGTATCTTGCAATATGCATCTCTGTTTGACATTTAAAACCTTAGAAAAAGCTTTTTTTCCCCCAAAGTCAATATTAGTGTCAGGAGTGTGACCAGACTCCCGCTGCTTTCCTGCACATCCTGGAGATTTCGAAAGCAAGCACAGATCGAAATCTCACTGCTACATCAAGAGTACAGATCTGAACTTCTTGTTAGAGCCAAAGCAAATGATTTTTATTCAAGCAAAGATGAAAACCTTTTGGTGGCTGTTCTGAGAAACAAAAACACTCTCCAAGTAGTTTGGACCGAACAACAGGTTTCGTTTCCAGTTCACAAGGTTTCTGTAGTTATCTTTAATACATTTGGAGGAGTTATACAACAACAGCCTGAGAAATGCAATGGAGGAAAGCTATAACCTGTTTTGGACTTCCCTCTTTTTCCAGGTTTTGGGAATTTTTGCATACTTCTTCCTGCTTGGGCAATTCTGCAAAGCACCATGAAGCAGCCAGGGCTTTGATTTTCAGTGAATTTTGTTATCTGAGTGGAAGCTGTTGCTGGGTATATCCACTTGTGCTTCCTCATTTCCAAATGTCACTGAGCTTGTCTAGCCCCAAAAACTAACCTTGCCAAGAGCTGGGTTTTGGCTGGCTTGGTGAACTAATCCACCTGGTACGCGGGGCAGGAAGAAGAACGTATCACCAAGCCAAGAAGCGGTAATGCAGGTGTGTGTGTCCCCTTGACTTTGAATGGCAGCAAGTCCCAGCTTGGCTTATGAATTCAGGCTTTTCACCTGCCATAGATACACAGCAGAATTTATCTCATTTCCCCATCCCTTGAGCTGTGCAAAAAACCACCAATCACTGCTTAATGTTCTCCTTTAAATGTTTTTCTTTTTAATTCTTTTGTCAAGAAAGCAATAAAACACCATCTTAAGGAGCCCCCATAAGTTTGTGAGGTTAATAAAATCTCTGGATGATGGCAGGGGTTTGGAGCAGTTAACATTAAATATTTAATGTATCTGGACCAATCCTTCTGAAATCACTTACGTTGCTGTAGCAGGTCCACCCCGCTCGCGGTTAAGCACCGGAGAGCTCCCATATGAAGAGCTACTTGAAGCCCAGTGCAGATCAATGTTTAATGCCATACCTTTCTGTCTTTCCTTTAACAATTAATATGGGACTATATTCAGTTATTTTATAGCCTTCATAATGTTAATCCTGTGCTAAGGACCCTTTTTTAGTTCAATCATTTAGTTAAAGGCTTCTTCAGTACGCAATCAATTCCTGCTGCTCTCTGGGGTGGATGAAGCTTCATCCTGGGCTGGCACGAGGTTAAGAGCTATAATGAGGTTTTCCCCCACAGAGCAGTGGTGCCTGTGCCAGGGAGCTGGTTTTGCAGGGAGGATGTGAGATTTGTACCCTGGGGTGGCTATATACGTGCAGCGAAGAGGGTGAGGTGAGGAGACTTTGGTTTCTGCTTGGGGAACCCCACATACAAACCCCTGGGAGAGGTGGGCTCCTTCCCCTGCCATGTAGGGCAGATAAACAAGACACAAGTGGTATTAGCATTTCCATTTTACAGCCTGCAGGAGCTTGCTCACCTGCTCTTACTTGACCTGTGTCAAAACTCAGTTCTCAATCAGCTTTCATGACCTTTCTGCTGCATCTTTATCACCAGATCAGTCTCCTGCCTTTTGGCGGGGCTTGTAAGGAGGGCTCCTTACAAGGCACGGGCTGGAAGAGTTTTGCTTCCTTGAATTTTGGCCAATCAAAAGACCAACTCATGTACATGTCTTAGCAAATTCCTGTTTTACAGAGGGCACCTTATGGCAGTGTGATAGAGATGCCACAAGGAGTTAGTTTGTAATTATTTAAAACTTCTTGAAGTGCAGGTAATTCTTTTTATCTTGTAGATTTTGCTTATGTCTGTTAGCAATAATATTCTATAAATGTTCTCTCTGCCTGTTGGGTTTTCATCCAAATGAGAGCCTGTTGGGTTTTCATCTTTTATCTCTGATTTCTAATGCAGCTAACTCAGGGAGAAAAACTTGAGTTCACAAACTCAAAGGCTGCATTCTGCAACACTTTGGTTTCTGAATTCAGCAATGAGATGCAATTTTGTTGGGTTTTTGGCTTAGTGTTGCATGTAGTTTTGTTTCCTTTCCACCCATATCCCTTCCAAACTAGAAACAGACAGCAAAGGGGGAAAACACAAACCATAAAAGAAGAAACAAACTGGTAAGACTTGAAACCTCACTGGCAGCCTCACTAGAAAGACTCTCATGAGTGCTGACTGTCATTTTAACCCTAATCTCCATCTTCTGTTTCTCATCTCAGCAGTAGCTGCATCCAGCGACCAGAGCCAGATTCCTATAATTGTTGTGTCTGTAACAGTGGGAGTCATTCTGCTGGCTGTTGTTATCGGTTTCCTTCTCAGCGGAAGGTAAGAGAAGAAGCTGTGTATTTATACTTCTTCAACTTCTGTAATAACTTTTATCTGACCAGCTGATTAGTGTGATTTAGGCAAAAGCAGCATGTGAACAAAGCTGTCAAGCGGTAGCACTGTAAAACAGCACGAGGGTGGGCTGATTGATCTGTTTGGACAAGCAGGAGTGACAGAGGCACTCTCACAGATGTAGTTCACTTCCCAATGATTTTCATCTGTGTGTAGACTGGCCCTCATTATTTGACTCGATTCTCACAGGAGTGTTTTCACATTCCTTTAAAAATAAGCAGAACATGTTATTACAGGTAAAATATCTTCAGCTCCATATGTTTGCACTCAGAGCTTGCAATGGACTTCGCTCACGCAGAAAACTTGACATCAGGAAAACACTTGCAAAAGAAATGAGGATAAATCCACCAGAATGGCAAATGCCCCACATTTTGGTCAGATCTGGATTTCATTTTTCCTGTGTATGATACTAATGTGTTCCCCAAGTGTTAGTAAATTATACAGAGAGCTTCTCCCACAGAGGGAGACACTCTGCTTCAAACCATCCCATTGACTTCTCATGTGCTTAAACATAGGCAAGTGATGAAAGCCTGGGCTATACCATCTTTGGCAACTCTAATGGAAGTTGATGGAATTTTTTGATGAACAAGAGATGGTGGTACTGGGGCAAAATCTGGCTTGTATCAGGATAAGTTTGTACTGTAACATTAAATTTGTTTGGCAGCCAGCATGGAAGGCACTTTTTTCATATTCTACATGTATACGAGTACATTTTTTTAGTGGCAGTAGTCAAATGATGCAACATCCTTCATGCATTTGTGAAGTACACCAAGCAGTGTGAAGTACTCCACACAGCAACGTGAAGTACATCTACTGATAAGGCTGAATGTTTTCGGTGCAAAGTAAACATTTTTTCTTCTAAGGTACCCATCAGCCCACAGTTGCTTTTATGATACAGGTCTGTCTTAAGCTCAGGTCTAGCAAGGTGGCTGTAAATTACAGGATATTGTAAGCATTAAGATGTTACAGACACTGAGGAACTGCACTGAATTAATTGGTTGAGGGTCTTATTTCCCAGAGGAGGTAAGGTATCAGTCTGCAAATGCAGAGCAGTGAAATCCTGCCAGGCTGAGCAACTCGGTCCCCAGGCATAAGGCATCTGTGGAAGGACATGGACACACAGTTATTTCCTGTCTGGAAAGGTAAGTGTGCTGCTAGACTCATCTCCACTCAAGGTCAGAGACTGACAGCCTCTTCCAGCTCAGCTGTTCAAGCTCCTGTTGTCTGCTTTGAGTGACTTGTTTGGCTTAAAAATGGAAAAGTAAATGCTCCTGTCTGCCTGAGAAGCATGCAGCAGCAGAGAGGAGTGGGGGTGAGTAAATGGCTACAGGCAATTCACACCAGGGCCTACAGGAAAGCTGTGGTCAAAAGACTTGGCGCTGGACACTCTAGACAGGAGTTCAAGTCTTTCCTTAAAGGCTAGAAGTTTTGATTTAAATTCCTCTTCAATCAGAGCAGGTGGATGTGAACCTTGGTTTCCCCCAGCCTGGATGTGTGCTTGTATTGGTGTAGACAGAAGAATGCACGCGTGACCGTAGGGAAGCTGTGGATTTCACCTGGCACCTCTGCAAGGAAGAGTCTGGGGGATGAATGGCAGGTGGAGGAATGTATATCCCTCTGTGGCCATGGGGAATCACAACTGTGTGGCTGACAGTAGCTCTTACTCTTTCCACAGTCGCTGGCAAGCGCTCAGTACCCCACTGAGGAGGATATACCCTTGCAGGTCTCCTTTTCACTGCTACTGTCTCTGGTCTCAGCAAGCAGTTGCAAATCCTGAGCCATTTGTCAGCAGTTCTCATTAGTTACATCCTTCTGTCCTTTTGCCTAATATGCTTTCCAGGATGTGCTTCCTCTTAGCTTTTTATCTCTTGGCATGCTTATAAAAGCCCTTGTGTCCTTTGGCTAGAGTTTTATTGCCGCCTCTGCTACTACCTTAATTCTCCTACCTTGTGCTCACATCTCCCTCTGTTGACCCCAGGGCAGCGGCAGGTTCCTGGAACCTTCTTCATGATGCCACGCTGGATGTCTGGGAAGGGCAGACACAGGGAACTGAGCTCTTCATCCATTTTTATCTTTTCAGTTCTTCCCCTAACTGAAAAGACTACAGTCCCTCAGCTGGAGCTGGTGGAGAAGCCTCCAGCACCAAGGCTGGGTCCATTATTAGAAAATTGGCTTCAAAACCACAGAGCTTCTCAGCCAGTTTGAGTTCCCATGAATTTTAAAGCCCATCTAGTACATTGAGTGACTCGTGAGAACAGCAGAATAAACCCCAAAAATCCAGAAAGATGACAGACAATTTGAAATTAAACAAAGCAAAACAAAGAAATTGCTCTGGTTTGGAAGAAAACGGAGATGCCACTGAGATGTGTCACTCATGCTGCTTTGCCTTGGATATGGATTCAAGGCAATTTGTGGAGTAACTCTCCTGCTGTGACAGCAGGGACAATAAACATGTTCCAAGTCATGGGATAATCCCTTTCTGAAGCAGTTAACCTGTTTCTGGAAGATGTTTTCCTATACCTCTGGAGTGGTTCTGTTGTTCCAGTGCCTGGTTCCAGGGGGTTGCATTTGCTCTTGGCAGTTCTGAAAGTAGTTTCCAGTCATAGGGCTGAGGAGTTTGCTGGAGTCTGCAGGCTTTTTGTTTTTTTGCTAGGTTCCCAAAGGCAGAACCACACCTCTTCCCCTTTTTTTGCTTTCAAGTCTCTGCAGTTTTCTCGCTTCTTTTGAATGAATATAAGTAACAGCTTGGCATTTCCCGTTGGCAGCTGGCCCTAAACCAAAGGTCAGTTGAACAGTAGTTGTGGTGGCATTTCCACATATCAGCATCCATCTGTGGAAATGCACTTTGCGTCTGAAGCTGGAGATTCCTGGGAATTTGAAACTAAATGTGCTTTGCCCTAAACAATTAAGCTGCATTTCAGAGCTGATTTACTTGCAGATGCTCCAGAAAACTTCCTGTAAATAACATGTCCTCTGACCAAGGTCATAAATGCCAAGGCAAATAGCTGATCACTTTTTTGAGTTATCCTGCTCCTTGCATCAAGGGCATATTAATAATATAACAATTGGGATTGCAAATCAAAGAGATTCACTAAATCAGACTGTGGTTGTCTCAGCATAAAAAAGAGAAGTGGATTGAAAATTTATTATTAAACCAGCTACAAGTATTGAATTAAAGAACACCGAGTTGTTACTGTCTTTGTTTCGTTAGGATTATGTGTTCTCAAAAGCACAGTGCATTTTACAGATAGAGCCAAGCTATAGATTTTGCTTTCTTAGCAATGCATGAATTAGATGTCGGTTACCATTATTGTTCCTGATTGAAGCATATATTAATCTAAAACCGTTTACTGACTTTTATTTTAAAGTCTGTGTCGGACAATCCAGTGACAGAGATCTTTGCACTCCACCTCACAGGGAGCAGTAAAGTGTCTCAGTTGTTGTTGTGTGGCATCAGTCTCTTTCTCCCCACAAACTGAGGTAAGGAGCCATCTTTTCAGCAGTCCAGGGAGGAGACCAACTGCTCCAGAGCAGTACTCTACTTTTGTCCTTCAAACCCAGCCCTGTTTGCAAAACAGACAAGGTCTTAGGGTGAGTCTTAAGAGACGGCTGGTCCCTCCAGTCCCCCAAGCTTTCAAACTTCATAGCACTAAACAAAAGCATGAGCTTTTACAGAACAAAGTGGGGAAGATATTAGGTCAATGCTGTGCATGTTTGCAAAAGCTGTTCAAAACAGCTAAGTCAACTGTGCATCTGCATTTACAGCCAACTACCCATTATGGATGACCTTTCCATCTCAAGTGATCTTCCAAAGAACCAGAGGGAGCTTTTCATAGAACTTAGGAAAAAAAAAATTTGAAGCAACAAAAAACTGCCCTTCGCCCTGTGTCTTGCTTTTATGGAAAGTCTCCTTCTGGCAAGGAACTAGCCTTTGAAAGACAGAGCAAAGACAAATCTTGCCACCTGCGTATTGGCAATTAAAGGCTCTTACACCAGCGTATCCATCCTTGACCTTAGCTGATTTAGACTTTTAAATATCCGTGCCTGTGGTCGCAGAGGTCTACTTTCTGGACACAAATATGTGCATCTTGTTAAAAAGTGACTTTCAGGGAATAGAGAGGGTGAAAGATTGTGGTGTGTGTCCTGAGACAGTGTTTACAACCTTCTGTGATGTGGAAGGTCAAAGTGGATGAATTTTTCCACAACCTCCCCCCATCCTATTTTCCTAGTTGTGTCAGGGCTTTTTCAATATTTCCGTAGGACATGGGAGACAGTCTATAGGTAAAGGTTCTCATAGAGAATTTTTCCAGCATGAGTCACAATTTTTGTTAGTCGGGACTTTTTAAAGGATTTTTATCTCTACATTCTTGCCTGCTCTTCCTTCTTCCTGCAGGACATTGTCTCCTGTGATTTATAGCCACTTTATTACGCTGCCTACTGCCAAATATTCCCCACGATTCACCTGACAAGAGGAAGGATTTTGTTGAGGAAGCTCTTGCTCTGCCAAGTCAAAATTCCCATCCACCGAGCGCAGGCAGGGTTTGGTCCTGCTTGTGTTGGGGTCAAGGTTTTTACTACTTCCATCCTATTAACAGCCCTTTGCTGGTACATTTTCCCAGAGAGGAGCAGCACTGGTGTACAGTACCCCTCCCCGAAGGCAAAGTGCTCTAGTGCACCCTTCTGCACAGGGTCGTACCTTCCTAGAGCCGCTGTGGAAGTCTGCTGCCAGTAGCACCGATCTCTAACATCCTGTCAAGATCAGCTTGTCAAATTTGGCTGCTCCATCACCTCATTCCTCTTCTGCTCTAAACACTTTTTGGCTTAGTGCAAACTCGCCAGGCTCCGCAAGCCAGTCTTCGCTCTGCAGTTTCGAGGCGGGTTTAGGGACCCAGGCTAATCTGCCCTCAGATGGCTTTGGCCCAGACAGAAGGTGAGAGTTGACCAAATCTGTAATTAAGCTCCAAGTTATTTCTGAGTTCCTCTGGCAGTGGCCAAGGGAATGGGCTGGGAAGACTGTCATGAACAGATAAGCAACCGGCATTAGCTCTGTCAGAGCAGGGAAAATTGGGGGACAGTGCAGCAGTAAGTGAGAAAACCTCCTCGCCTTCTTGCAAGTGATTTGTTTGATGGCATTGTGCAAGTCCTGTTTCCACTTGGAGAAGGGAATTGGGCTGCCCTTCCAGCTGGAATTTGTAGCAGCTTGAGGCTCCTGCTGAGCAACCCATGTCTATGTAGTCTTTGAAAGTGGGGTTTTACTGTGTCTTCTCTTGGCTGTGGAGCGGGTAGAGAATGAAGAAGGAAGTCAGATTCTTGTCCTTCTGCACTTCTGAATATGTGGATGTTTCACCTTGCTTTGAAATCAGAAGTGTGACCTCTCCTGGGGTTTCGCCATGTAGCGGCACTCGGCCTCTTACCTAGAAAGAAGGTTATCTCTACTTTGTTACATCTTAGACGTAGAAAAGTGTAATGCCAGGGGTCTTTCCAAGTGCAGCTCCTTTCCCTGAAGACATTTCTTTCCTTCCCCGTAGTGACTGCATTGGTATCATCTGCTTGGCCTTCTGCATTCTCAGTTTTTCTCAAACAGTGCAGAGATGCACTTTAACGTGGGAACGAGGATAGCTCAGCAGGAAGAGCAGGGGACTCCTTAAACATTCGTGTATTTTGGGACAAAGTGGGAATATATTCCTAGCAGCTCACAGTGTGTAATGCTGCTTCTCTGATGTTTAGAGCAAGCATGTTGACTCAGGAGTTTCTAGGTGTAGCGCTGGACTCTTGACCTGGAGATGCAGGAAGCAATCATTACCATCACTCAAGGCTGCATGAAGGATTAGAAAAATCTACCCAGGCACCCTCAAGTATTTCAGTCTCTAATTGCAAGCCTCTGAAGAACATCCCATTAGAACAGCTTATTAAAAGCAACAAACGAGACTTTCATTTATCATGATTCCAAGACTTCAACTTACAACTCTTAAAAGCCACATCTATATATGGCAGAGCCTCTCTGAATTCTATCTAGCCATTAAAATGTAGTTTAATTTCAAATGCTCTCTGGGTCATCTGCAGACTTGTGGTAAATTAATTACATTAATTGCAGGAACAGTTGCTGGGGCCCATGATATATATACATTTCATTAACCAAGCCCAGGGTTTGAAACAATGCCAAGGGTGTTGATAAGTCCTCCTCACACAGGTTTATTAAAGTTTGCTCTCTGGACAGTTGGGTTTGCAAACCACGTAAGTGTTGTGGGGGTCACCTTAGAGCTGGAGGAGTGTTGTGTCTGTGTGCCTGAGATAACTGAAAGCAGCAGAGTTGGGCTGGCCAAGGAGCAGGGCAGTGCCAGCAGGCCACAGAGGTCCTGGAGGTGTCACTGCAGCTCCAGGCTCCTCTACATTTTCTCTGCCCATCTGCAGCCCTTTCCTTGAAGCCAGGGCTAGAAGCAGGTGTCACACCTTGTTTCAAGCCAGCTTGGGTTTTGGAGATGGTGTCGCCTCAGCGCCTGTTCTTTCCCAGCAAAGGGGATCTAACGCTGCAGGTGTTTTCTCAATAACTTTCACTGTTACCTAGACATGTCATCTGTTACCCTGCAGCAGATCTGAGGGGCTTCTGGCCAGGAGCAGCCCCGACAAGCTCTCCTCATAGTCTGCTGGTTGGTTCAGTGAGGCTGGAGGAGACTTTGCAGATAAAATTGATCTATACAGTGCTTGGTTCTACTCTGCTCTCCAATATAGATCAGCTTGCTGGCTAAAGATCTTAAAACCCTGGAGAGGTCCAGGTGTATTTCATTAAACAGCACTTTAATCTTGTTCACAGCATTTGATCTTGTCTGGAAGGCTTTTGCTTTCAGCTTCTCAGTTTCTAGACTAAGAAAGCCCTGCAGGAAATGAGGAGATGGGACCTGGGCCCCTCCTAGAAGCCATCAGCACCCAAATCCGATGGCCACAAGATGCATGATGGCTTTGCTTGAGTTTAACATTGGTTTGATTTGCCACAGGATTTTTGTATTTTGAAGTTTATCTGCCAAATCAAGCCATTTTGTTAACACAAGCAGTAATAAATCTTCCTTTGTCCTGACTGTTCAGACCAATTAGTAAGTTCACTTACCTGTCTGAGTGCTCGTTGGACTGGAAAGTGGATTTTATTGTCTGCTGATCCAGTGTAGCTTGTTTCTAAGCGCTTTAGATTTCCCATAATGCTAAACCTCAGAGTATTTTGACCATAGGTGCACAGCCAATGGGTTTGCAGGAGCAAGGCTGCATTGAGGTACCTTTCTCTTGCACTTGAACTTTTTTTTATTCTGTATAGAGTGAGATCTGAAGTGCTCTGGATTCAGTGCAGGGAACTGATTTTGTCTCAGAGCAGCCCTGTTGCTGATGAGGCCTCAAAGAGTTTTCTTTGTTTAAGGAAACAGTGAGCTCTTCTCATTTTAAGGAAGTGTTTGCTTTTCAGATTAATTGAACAGTTGTTTGGGAAACTTTGACTTTGCATGCTGAGTGGTGTGGAGGTGTGGGAAGGTCTGGTGTCAGCAACCATTAGAAAATGCCTGGAGGAAAAGGGCCTCCTAGCAGAAACATAAGCTAAAGGGTCACAGCCAAACTGATCTTCTGGAGATGGCACCAGTTCCCTGCACTCAAATCCGGCATGGTTAAAAGAAGAAAATGGTAAAATTGACTCAAGATATGTAGGATTCCCTTTGTGTGCCTTTGGGTTTTGGATCTCTGGTGTTAACTTGGTGTTAACTTGGATCTACGGAGTGGTTTAGTGAAGGCTGATCTGCTTCCATATTAGGATGACTGAACAAGCTGGGGCATTATGAAAATAGAAAATATTGTCAATTATAGTAAGAGATATTGGCATTGCTGTTTAGAAAATGTTAGCAAGTTGTTTTGCTGATGCAAAAGGAGCTTAGAAGACATTCTTCACCAGTTTTAATTTAAGTAAGCACATAATCCAGTGTATAATTTTGTAAATCATTGCATGCCTGAAGTTATTTTGCAACATAATTTAAGGCAATGCAGTTTCAGAATGTTAATTTTATTTAAATAAACTATTTTAATGTATTTAGGCATTGTAATTCATACTGTGTAAAAATCTGACGTGCACAGAATTTTTTTCAAGAATGATATGTTGTGATGACTGAGGAGAAATGACGAGTGAGATCTTCAGCTGACTTTAACTGGAGTATACCAGCACCACTGGGCTCTTGCTTGTGCTGAAGTCTTGCCTGTTGTTTCTTCTGCACTATGTTCTTTTCCAGGATGAACTATCTTAATGGATTTGGTAACAGAAAAATTGTCTGTGCAAGTTCTTTGACAAGAATAAAGGGCAATTACTGAGGTGCAGCCAGCACTGGGTTGAGAACTGATGCCAGGCAAACCCGTAGTCTGAGTAAAGTAGTGGCTGAGCAGCCTTCAAAGGCAAGCTGTGGGTGCATGGAGTGCCTCTCAGCTCACCCTATTTTGAGTTTATTTAGGCTGAATGCTCTCAGACAACTCACAAGGTCCTGCTTCCACAGATACCTAACGTGTGCTGATACAAGAAGATGCAGAAAGGGCTCTGTGAGTACATACATAAGGGTCTGCAAAGGCAGGGCTCGTATTCATCCAGTGCTTTTCCTTTTTTAAAGGCAATTGTAATTGTACCACATTCATGCTTCTGGAAAAAAGTCACTTTGCCTGCTTCAAGGCAGGTGCTTAAGTTTAAGCACATGGGTGGCCCCATTAATCCTGACGGTGGTACTCAAGTACAGGAAGCACATGGTTAATTGCTTTACAGGACCAGGACCTAGACACTCTCCCCAAGGCATTTTTCACCAACAATAGCATACTCCATGAAATTTTTGCAGCCCAGGGTGTTCCGGTCCATATAATAATTGTAATAAGAAGGAAGAAATACATATAAAAATGTTGCAAATGTATTTGCACCTTGCCAGGGCGGTGGGATTATTCCTTATCCTGGGCCTTTTTGTTTGCTTTTCAGTTGCTGCGATCATGGCTGTGGGTGGGCTTCTTCTCTGCGTGCTGTTGCCTATCCGAGCCTAACATGGTCAGTGTTCCCACCCGTGCTGGCTCCTACTTCGTGTCCTCCGTCCGTGTTCTCTGTGCACAGTCTGCCTCTCCCTTCCTTTCTTGTATGGGCCTGGAAATCACTTTCTCATCTGATCTCTGTACCCAGCTTGTCTATCTCAACAACTGGAAATAGCGTGACCTGAAGCAGAGTGTATCTTCAGCAAGAGCAGGGAGCTCAGGGGGAAAAACCTGCTATGTTATGCCATGATCAATCCAGGTGTCTAATAAAACATCACGTGTGCCAGACACCCATCAAGTTCTGCTTCTGGTCATCCAGATGGGCTGGGGGGGAGGTGATGTGCCCCCAGAGAGGAGGCAGGGGGAAGGCGGGAGTGGAAAGGTGTTTAGTGGCATGTGACATGCATGTCAGTGGAATGCACTGTATGTCATCGACATACATGTCAGTGTGTGACATACACAGCAATGACATGGTGCTGCTTGCCCACGATATGCTCCAGCAGCATTGGACATATCTCTGCGGGTGTCCTGAGGTGCGTGTCCATGCTGCATGCTGTCCTTTTCTGCCACCATCTGGGCTGCCTCACCACTTTCTGCTCTCTCGTACTCTCCCCTCTTTTGCAACTAGTCAAAAGAGGGGTGATTTTAATTTCTGTTTGTTTGACTGGATACAAGTTGAGTTGCTTCTCAAAGAAGAATCGATTGTAATATTCATGTGGGCAGAGATTTTCCTAAGCCTTGTAAGAAACGCATGTAATCACCATCCCCATCAGATAGCTGCTTGAGGCCACAGAACTTCTGAGACATCCCACATGCACTGTTAAGCTGGGAAGGTTTTTCAGCATAGCTGGTGAAAGGTGTGGAACTCTTTTGCTGTGTTTTCTGGGGGATGCTGAGGCTTTGCATGGTGGTAGCTGAGTCATGGTGCAGTCCCTTGCTGTGGGGTACAGCAGTCACTAAGGTCAACCATTTTGGGGTCCTCTGGTGCTGTATTTTTATTTTGATAAAGGCGTGAACCAAGGAGGAGTTTGGACTTTGGATTTGGTTTTTATTCCTGATGGAGCATTTTTGACTTGGTTTTTGTGACTTCTCAGTGCTTAAGAGCAGAGTTAGCAAGCAAGGATGCTCAGCTCAAAGTGTGTGCCCGTAAAAAGTTGTTCTGGTATGTGGGCCACTGTTTTGGCAGTGATTGCTCTGAAAGAAAACCTCACAGTACTTCTATTGTCTGCTGTGGCACCAGTGCATGAGCAGTCCCTCACTGCAAGTCATGCTTCAAATGTCCTCAGCAAGGCCCCCAAACAGAGCGTGACAGCAATGGAAAATACTTCTCAGAGAAGACCAGCATTAGACTGGATGGCTATGAAGACAAGAGACTCACAAGGAAGACTTGGCTGACCTGGAAAACACCCTCTGCGGGTTTCCTCCTAAGCTGCAGGGAGACTAATGTGGCAGCAAGCTGGGAGGGGGAAATGGGAAGAGTTACTTCAAGGCACGGATGCCATTGGCCGTGCTGTCGGAAGGCACGACGACCTCTTTGGAGAGATTTATGGAAATCACTTCAGAGGGAGCTTCCTGCAAGAGGGGAAAACGGTTTGTTGAAGTTATTTTTAATTGTTCTGGTGGTGTTTTAGGAAAGCAGGGAGTCATTCAGCGCAAAGGCAGGGAAAGACTAAAGGCTAAAAATACCACTGCTGGATTTGTGAAGCTTCCTCTGTAAGGGATCCAAATTAATCAGCGGTCAAAGACAGGATCACACAGTGTAGAGGAGGACAGCAGTGCTGGGAAAGCAGCTGAGAAGACTGTGAGCCTGCAGCCCTTTGGAAGGGAATCTGCCCAGTTCCTCTCAGGCCAGCCATCTACTGTATCTGTGGACTGAGCTGAAGGTCTTTGCTTGTTGTCACCAGACCTTTTACTGCTCTTTTGATCTTCTGCAGGAGGAAAGTGAACAGAAAAACAGAAAGCAACTTCCAGTGTAGAAGCTGTTCTGTTTACACCAGTCCCTTGAGTACTACCTGCTTTTTTATACTGAATTTATTCTAGGATTGAAGGCGGCAAAGGCAAATGCTGAACACAGACTTACACCACTAGTGGTAGGCTTTTGCCTCTGGCTCTCAGTATTGGTGTTGTTTATCAAGGATAAAGCTATTTACTGAACAAGTTATTGTCTCCCCACACGAGCTGAGGCAGCAGGATCTTGGCCAGATGGATAGATCCATGTTTGTTTGTTCCTCTGCATGGAACACGATCCTGCCCTGCAACACATATGCAGCTTTATTACTTTAACATCTTGGAACAAATAGTCTGAAATAAGCACTAACCCCTTGCAAACAACAACCTTGCAGTCCTTGCAAACCTCCTGTAAAGTGACAGCTTGAGGTGGGTTGGAAGCATTCCTCTAAGTTGATTTATTGTAAAAGACATGCTTCTGAGAGAAGGTCTCACCCCTGAAAAAAAAGTGGTGGTTTGTCTCCGTTTCAGAGAAGTGTATATGCTTCATTTATCTCATATTTAAGAGATTAAACACACGTATAAATCTCTGCAAGACGGGGATGGGAGATTGCATGCTGCTTCAGGCCACAACCTGCTCAATGGTACTGACTGCACCTGGGAAGGTGAAGTCCCTTTCCTCATCAGGGATGTCTCAATGCTGTCCCCACCTGCATTTCCAGTCATGCCTTGACTGTGTGCTGAAATGCTTTGGCCTATGCCTGTAAAAAAAGTGGTGGAAAGATTTTTTGCACATCACCACCTAGGGCTTGACATCCAAGGTCCAGGTTCACAGTCCCCTGGCCGTGTCTCACCTTGTGACCAGAATGGTGGCCCTAGCTAGGGAGATGGAAACTCCTTCCCTTGGGCATTCTGTGGTTTTCAGGGGAATGCCTCGAGTGGCCAAAGGGCCGCACACAACCCAGCAAGGGTATCCTGAAGCACAGGGCAGAAACAAAATAATCTCCATCAGTCCAGGGAGAGCATGCATCTTCCTGCCTCACTTCTTGAAGGCTTTTTCCCCGTGAATTGGCTTCTGTCATGCAAGGTAGTGGGCATTGGTTTCCCAGCTGGGTTCTTCATCTTTCTACCTGTCCGTTTTATATTTTATAAACCTATATAGGGATCATTTTACAACTTCACTTTTATAATCTGCTCCATAAATATTTTATGAGCTGCCTGCCAATCTGCAAGTAGTTTTTAAATAAGACATGATGCCTTAAGAATATTTAAAGTCTCACTTTTCTTTTTACCTCTGATACTTTTATTGAAAAACATAGAGCTGTGCAAGAAAGACATCTGCTTTCTACATAGAGAAACTGGGACAAATCCACAACAGGAGTAAATTAATTGAGATTCAGGTGTGCTGCTGAATTACGTTAACTCCTTGGCTGAGTGTCTCCAGCTTGGTGGGAGATGAAGCAAGTGTCAGGATCTTTATGCTTTTGCTGTGCGTGATATAGAAAAGATATTGGAAATCTATGGTTTGTACAGTGATAATAAACTAGAGAATGAGTCTTCCATCAGAGCTTTTGACTCACAGCTTTGCCAATAAATATTAAGAGCAAATGCACATGCAGAAATGGATTATTTCACAAACAATTGAGAGCTTTTTTTTTTCCCAAAAAATATATTGCAAAGCCACAATATTTAGATACTTTGATCTGCCAGTAAGATTAACGAAGTGACTCAGGACTGTTAACCTGAAATTGCAGATTTTTATGGGATTTAGTTGGGAAAGAAAGGAGAAAAAAATGCCTGTGTGTGTTACTTAAAGCTTCTGAAGGTCAAGAATGGAAGAAGCGCGGTTTAGCCCCAGTCAGCGTGGACTCTGGCCAGTTAGAGAAAGTGTGCAAAGGGCACAAGTGATGGCAGGTCTTGCAGCAAGCTTTATTAGTGACACCCAACTGTTGCTTGACAGTCACAGTCACTAGCCACTAGCTGCCATTTCACTTTGACGTGTCTTGTCAAGGCTTGTTTTAACGATGCTTCGGGCATCCCAGAGCCTGATGTCGGATGCTAATGTGATGTGCTGCTGTATGTGTTACCCAGCTCGAGAGAAGGGGGCAGCTGCAGCCAGCTGGTTTGCACTGGCCCTTGGAGTGTGCCTGTGGGCAGTAAAACACAGACCATTGTGCATCAAGGTGTGCTTGGATCACTGTAGGCAGGGAACAGTGTGTTTCTGTCTCCTCCGTATTTATGGTCCAGGAATCAGGAGATGCAGGTCATAGAAAGGATGATGTTAAAAAAGCATTTTCACAGGCAAAGTGCTCCAAACCTGAAGAAGAGAGAAGGGCATTTGCTCCAAAAGGAAAACAGAAGAAATATCGGATACGTGCATTTGGTAGAAGGATGAATTGACACATTTGTGTATTTTTAAAAGGAAAATTGTGTCATATGCCTCCATCTGGAAAAATTAGTTCTGCAGAAAACTGATGTAACTTTGGCAACTTGCAGCAGAAAAAATTGGGGTTGCCAGAAGTGGGACTCGATACTGAGATTCATCTCTGCAGTTTACTTAATTAAAGGGGAGGTCATATGATGAAGAAGAAGATTCCATTCTCACTGAGGGTTTGTGAACACCAGAATGTGCTTTGAAATGAGCCTTACTCACACGGTCTCCATGTACACCTAGTGCTTAGGTTTTGAGTTGATTATGCAGGACGCTATCTCAGGAAATGGCACTGCTGCTTTAAGAGCAAGGCAATGAGCACCGACATGCAGATAACTGAGCCACATCTCTGGGCACCTCGGTGCTGTTCTTGTGGGGTTTGCATTCAAAGTGTCATGGTCTCAGCTTGATTGCTGCTGCTGAAATCGTGCCCTGCATGGATAACCTGGCTGTTTATCAAGTGCAACCTGTTTATCTCCCTGCCTGTGTCCCCTGACTGCCTGCCAGCCTTCCCTTGTCTTCTTGGTCCGTTTCCCTGCGCTTGCACAACCTTTGCAATCTCTGTTTTTCCTTCCTCTCCCTGTGGCACAGGTCTCCCTTTGTCCCCAAGGTAAGCTTCCTCTTCCCTGGAATAGCCCCAGAAGCTCATGTGGCTTTTCCCCTCCTCAGCTGTCCGGCATCCAGCTCTGCTGGGTCCAGCTCAATGGTGGGATCTCATTGTGTCCGGGCTTTTGTTTATAACCCCGATCATTTCACAAACCCAGTGCCAGAATCCTATAGCCAAAAGGCTGCTTGGCCCCTTCATCCGGGTAGACAGCAGTTCCCTGTAATAGGACTTCATGCTGAGGGCATGTTTCATGCAGATGCCTGTTACTGCCTCCTCCTAATTGCAGTTTTGTTCCTGCTAATCATATGCTCCTCCTCGCTGTGAGTGATGCTGGAGTGCTCACATGCCCCTAGCTCAAAAATCACGGAAGCAATGGAAGAGAGGTTTCTCAGCTTTAAGTGGCTTTGTAGTAGCCTGAGGCTTTCCATGAGGTGTGCCAGCTAGTGATTCCAGTGCATGCTGGCTGGCTTGTGGGTGTCTGTTCCAGGTTTTTCATTCTTCCAAGCAGTGTCCTTCAGTCTCATGTTCATGCGGTTTGCTGGAAGGATGATCCGGTTCCTGTATCCAGTTATGTTATCAGGAAAGACGAGCATATACATGTGCATCCTACATACCTCATCCCATTTTTTTAAATGTATGTGTGTGTATAGGAATTCTTCCTGCCTATGCAGTTATCCTGGGGCTTCCTGGTTGTCGATGTGAAGCAGATCTCAGAAAAGCCACCAAAGCGGACGGTTAATGCTAATGCAAAACTATCACCTAGAAAACCAATGGGAAGAATGAAGCTGAGTCAGGGAAGGGCAACCAAAAATTAATAGGAGGATGCCCTGGAGGAGATGTGACTTCCATATGACTGTGGTTGCAACTCCATGGTAGGATTCAGCACTGTCCTTGCACTGTCTGGTGCTAAGGTGTGAGCAGGACAGGTCAGGCAGCATGCCTTCTTCTATCTTTATTCTGCTGGGCAGTGGGGATTCCATGAATGGCAGCTCCCTTGTGGAAAGACAGGAGATGTACACGAAATGCTGTGCAGAGCCAGTGATATGTAGGAGACCCCTGAAGACAGTGAGGCAACAGGTTTGGTTTGGCTTTGTTTTAAGCCATTATTTTGCATGTGTATAAGGTGTTAATGTTTACACAAGGCCATTTTCTAAAATAGCATAATTTGAAGTTCTGTGCAAATGCACAGTGCATGAAGGGGAGTATACAAGACGGACAACACAGTGCCTGCAAAAGCTCTGCAATCCAGGAGATTTTGTTTCTGCAATTCTGATGTTTCATCCCATTCCTCTTCCATTGTCCTTCCTGTTCCTGCTTTCTTTTCTTCTGCGTAATAGCTGCATTAGATGTCAGGTAGAGTGGAGATGTTCAGAAGCATCTGTGGGATTTGGAAACACAAGTCCAATTGAAAATCCACGGGCCTTGAGCCCTGAATCCTGTTAGGGAAATTGCTAGTTTGATGAGCTAAAACTGGGACAGCAGCAACAGAGCCACTAGAGAGGTTGGATTTGTCACTGCTCTGGGTTTTTGTGCATTGTGCGATTTGAAGTAAAGAATGCCATACCAGAGACAAAAATACTCTTCTGTTGTGTTTTTTTTTTTCCCAGGCGATGTGGCTATAGCAAGGCTAAACAAGATCCAGAAGAAGAAAAGATGCATTTTCATAATGGCCACAGTGAGTAAAGAGCAAATGTACATGTGCGGGTTTGGCTTTCTGTGGTAGTGAGAAATTCAACTGAGAGGTGGTTTTCTGGAAAAAAAAAAAATCTGGTTTTGCTGGTAATTCACAAAAGAATTGTTTGTGCAGTAAGTCCCCACCCGCCCCTGCTGCAAGCCCCACAGAGAACTGAACGTGTGCTGAGCTGTTCACACCTGCATGTTTGCAGCAAATATTTCTAGTGAGCCATTTTGGTTTGTTCCTCTGTCTTTGCTGTGTGAACAAAGATGTTACTAGTTTTTCCTGGTCAGCACATAGCAACTCAACATTTTTGGGGTCTGGACACATCAGTCCAAAATACCTGTTTGAAAGCCTTGCTTCACCCCAGCCGGTTGTGAGGACCCAGCCCACTGCTACTCTTTGGCTTGGATGCCTCTGCAGAGGTGTGAGGAATAACACCTATTTCATGCACCTAGGAAGCTTTCAGAAATGCCATGTTAATGCCCTTGAATAGAAAACCCCTCTGCAGTGATGCTAGAAAGTAAATCTCGTGGTTGTTATCAGTCCTTCTTTCATCAAGAGCTGTGGGATCTAGGGATGGGTAACAGTGAGGTGCCTTTTGGGGTGGAATAGGCAAACATATCATGAGTGAAAGTCAAATTTCCATTAGTGCTATGTAATGAAGGCAGCAGGAAGCAAATCAATTAAGAGCCACAGTGTAATGTAGCTGTCTCATTAGACTGATGAGCAATTCTTCATGTGAGTAGCCTTAATGATTGTCAAAACAAACTTATAATATGGATAATGAAAATACTTTTTCCTCTCTCAAGTCCTGGAGAAAAAGCCTGCTATTGATTATATTTATACTGATACAACCCACAGGCTTTGTACTGCAAATATGCAGTTCTTTTAAATCTCAGTAACTCTGTCTGAAATAATGTGGGCGATTGATTAGCTGATGTGTGACTGGTAGGGCATAATTTATTTCAGCTCTCCATCAACCCCCATCCATCCAGCTTGCTTTGCAAGTTACTCCTGTGGCATTTTGCTTTTTATACTTTTCCTCCTGGTGTACCCTCTCCAGTTCCAGAAAGGGATCTTTTTCTACCAGACACCGGACCAACCCATTACAGAGCACCAAGAGGGATTTTTAGCTGCACATCATTCAGCTGAGCACTGCTGTGCTTCTCTAAATATGATGAAGTTGCACCTATGTCACGTGCAAACTAAATGTCATTTTTCAAGAATGATATGCATTTTCACCAAAGAAATAAATTTCCAGCAGAGCAGAGTGCAAGGGACAGGAGTGTGTAATGCCCATTTTCTGTGATGTCATGTGCCATTAAATGTGCTTAATTTGTGTTTGCAGTTAAGCTGCCTGGAGTAAGGACCTACGTTGACCCCCACACCTATGAGGACCCCAATCAAGCTGTCCACGAGTTTGCCAAGGAAATTGAGGCGTCATGCATAACCATTGAAAGAGTTATTGGAGCTGGTATGGAAATGCATTCCATGACCCTTAGCAACATGAGGTGTTGGCTTTCTTAACATGAGCGATCTGTGAAGGGCCATGGAATATTTGAGCTGTTAGGTACCCTGGAAGTGAAGGTGAGCATGTTCCAGCTGAAGTTTGGGACAGACCTGTCATTGTCGGCAGTTTTGAAATTCAGGAGCTGAACTGAAAATGTCAGAAAATGGTCGTCATATTTGGATCCAGCTGAGCTATTTCAGTGGACGCTAAGGGAAAGAAGTCACTTAATTTTCACATTCTTTTTACCATTTTAACCTTTTTATCCCCCAACATTAAGGTCAGTCTTGAAGCAAAAATTAAGAATAAGAAGTCACCTGGGACATTAAAAAAGCACAAGCCAAAGTCCAAAGCTTTAAACTTCCTTGGTTTAAAGAAGAAACTCCCATTTTGTTTCCAGTAAAGCTGTTTGTTTAGACTTGCATCCAACCTTTGGAGTATTTTCTATTCTCTGAAATTGTGGGTTTGGACGTAATTTCATGTTCATCAGAAAAAAAGTCCATTTAGGTTACTTTTTGGAAAAGGTAGTAATAAAATTGTAAAGAGTTTATAGTCTATAAAAATATACGTTACAGTGAAAGGCTGACAGCTTTCCATCTGTGTAACTTACCAAAGGCAGGTTAAGAAGCAAGTGGTTTGAGTTTACAGCTATCTGCACAGGACAGTGCTACAGGATGTGACAGGACTCTTTCATATAATAGACAAAAATACAAACTGAGAAAAAAGCCCAGTGGAACATAAAGCACAGCTCTTTAAATATAGGAAAATTACATTTTTACTCCTAGTTTTCTTGTGCCTATGAATTACTTGGCTTGTGGTACAGTGGCTGTTTGAGATGGTCATCAGTGTGATGTTCAGCAGTCCATATCCATGAATGCAGGGCAGCCCGTCGTGCTTCTCATCAGCCAAGGCTGTGCTGCATCCTGTAAAGAGAGGCACATCATGTGTTCCCTTGACGTGGTGTGATCCCATTCTTCCTGATTTTCCTCTGAAGGTGAATTTGGGGAAGTCTGCAGTGGGCGGCTGAAGCTGCAGGGAAAGCGTGAGTTTCCAGTGGCTATCAAAACCCTGAAGGTGGGCTACACAGAGAAACAGAGAAGAGATTTCTTGGGAGAAGCAAGCATCATGGGGCAGTTTGACCACCCCAACATCATCCACCTGGAAGGTGTCGTCACAAAAAGTAGGTACAACTTGCTGTAGACTGCTCTCTCTTTCTCAAATAAAAGTGAACTCCCCTTGCCTGAAGCGTTGCACTTGATAGGTCCAGCCAGAAACAGGTTCCCTAACACTGTAAAGGGGGTTTGTGCCCAAAGTTTGGTTTTCATCCAGCCAGAATGGATAGATAATAACTAAAATGGTAAAAAACTTCAACTGCCTCTGGAGAGCTTGCCTCACCTAGGCATAATGTGCATGGGCTAAGAGAAAACCCTTCTTCAAAGGCCCAAAATTAAATGAGACAGAAATGGAAGATGGCCAGCCTCATGCAATGTGTGGGTGATGGGGACAGCAGCAAGCCTGGGATGTCTGAATGCCAGTGGAATGCTCGATTCCTGCCTTGCAGGTGGTTCAGCAGCTCATACCACCTGCAAAGTGCAAGAGCATTTTCAACATAGCAACGCCAGGCCAGCCACTAAGTTTTCCAAGTAGGCTTGCCTCTTATTTCTGCCTTTATTTGTTTCCTTTTGAAACCATATCATCCTCAAGGTGAACAAAGATGTTCCAAGTAGTGGGAAGTGATTTCCCTGGCAGGTACATGAGGAAGATTTGCTACCAAGAGTCTGGGACAAAGGGGAACCCATCCCACACCCCGTGATGATTTCCAGCCATCATATTTTGAGAAACTACTGAAGCAAAGCCCACAGGAAGGTAGTACTGAGCCTAGTGATCACTCCCATGGTATGCAAACAAGAACAGAAGGTAGCTGAAGTTTTGCTTTCCAGAAGCAGGGAAGAACAACGGGACTGTAGGTGTAGATTACAGGAATGTATAAAACCACAATTAAAAGCAAGCTTCCCCTGGGATCTGCTAGAGATGCCCCTGATAATAGCTGCCCATGGTGCTGGCATATGGGAGGGATTGAGGGCATCCCAGCACAAGAGTTACTGGGGTCTGACTGCTCAGTTTGCAAAACAACCTTCTGTAACTTTTCCAGCCCAGTTCTTGTCCAAATTACTGTATGCACTAAAGATAAGGGCAGGGAAAGGGACAGCACATCCAAATGTGCTGAGCACAAGACTGTTGGTGCTGTGCTGAGGCCCTGGAAAATGTGTAGAGCTGTTGTAACTCATCCATTTTAGAGCCTTGGAGGATCTACTTTATTTGCATCAAGGATTATTTTGTTGAACTACTCCTTTATTTTAAGATGTATTTTAAGTGAAGAAGCACCAACCTCACAGGTGTGAATGGCTGTCTCCCCTCTTGTCTTCACGTTTGGTAGTGTCAGAGTTTGCTTAGCTATTGCTGTTCAGATGGTGGCATCTGGGGCCATGTGCTGCTCTCAGTACCATTTGTCAGTCCTCAGAGGAAGCATCTCCAACATTAGTTCTTTTTCAGAGCTGCAGTAGAGAAGGTACAGAGGCTCTAGCTGTTTGTCTTTGTAACCTCCACAAAATCAATGCTGTTTTGTAATCAACAGCCTTTTCTTGCCTTTTTCCTTGAAATTGCATTTCCTAAAACTTAAAGAAAAGAGAAAATAACCAAAACAGATTTCTCCCAAAAATTTATAATAAATATCAAAGTCTCTTGGGGATACGTTGTGTAACCCTTAATACATAAGAGGTCCAATTTCTAGCCCTGCAGGGATGTGGAATATTGGGCAGGGTGATGATTATACATCCATGAAAGCTGCTGCTGGCATCGGCTTGAGTCTTTCTGGCTGCTGGGGCCTCAGGGGATGGTTGGGAATCTCACTTCTAGTGAGAATGTGCCTCCCTAGCAAGCTGCCTTTTATATAAAGTGGCCATCTGCTCCAAAGGCTGTGGAAACACAGGGAGCTCTGCTTCTAAATTGGACTTGCAGCAACTGGAGTTCAGATTCAGGGAGTTATATGCACCCAGAGCTTCTCATTATCACAGTAAATGTTTGTTTACTGCACTCAGAATTTTTTTCCAGCAGACATCTGTAGCATCTTCATAGCTTTTTCCTTTTCTTTTACATGGACCAAAACAACCTTTATGAATTGCAAAGTATTCTGCTCTCTCAAAGTATTTAATTTCTTTTACTCTTCAGTGTCTTAGTCATTGGCCTTTTGTAGAATCAGATCTTTAGGGTAGAATGTCTTTTCTGCATCATGATTTACTTTGGAAGTAAATTAAGTTAAATTAAATTAGGCCATTTTTAATTCTGAATGAGAATATCGTTATATTTAACTAATATAGTTCAAATGCACACCTTAGTTAATTTGGACTAATCATTGTTGCCTTGCAGACAAACCCTTAGCTATTTCTGCTTTACAGAGGTAGTGACAGTTTTCATTTGCATCCCATCTGGTTGCGCTGATGCTGTGCACATTGCATTAATACATTGACATGAGTGCCATCAACATACATTTTATGGCCATGTAACGCCAGCAGGAGGAAGCCCTGGTGACACAGAGAATCAGCCCAGCACTTTGGAAGGGCTGATGTTTACTTCTAATTTACTTTGTTGAAAGTTATCTATTTGTGTCCTTATTTCCATGCTCTTGGATATGGGGCTGATTTATTCCATGACTGCTGCCAACCTGCAGCAGTCAGATAATGAAACATAAGTGCCAGAAATCCTACCTTTTTTCCCTCTGATGGCATCCAAAGGTCTGGAGGAGGTCTCCCAGGGTGGTGGCATAACACGACCTCATCCTCACTGCAACACTGCCTTGAAGTGTCAGAGATAAGGAATGCCATCCTACAGTTGGGTGTTTAGCATTTAAAAACAAAAAAGTTTTTAACATTTGAGATATCCCTGGGGTTTTCTTCCCTGCAAAGCCACTGACATCTTTGCCAGCCAATACCAATGGCCCCCAAGATCTCCTTCCTCCATCCAGCCCATGTTGTGCGTAGACAGGTGATTATCATCCTTAAAATGGGGCCCGTCATTTCATTTGGGATTCAGCAATATTTTTCATGGTCCCAGGGTGCATTTCTCATATCAAAAGCAATATTTTGGGCAAGTTTCAAGCTTGGGCAACAGCTGTGATAGTAACTTAAAAGAATTGAAGAAGCGCAGGTCCTGCATGCTGCAAAGGTAGTATTTGCACAGCAATGAGTATTTTGATTGACAAGTTCACAATTGCCTTTGTTATGTACATAATTAAGCGGTAAATTAGGCAAAATAGTTAAGGTAATCAAAAATGGGAAAATTAAGATCTATCTAAATGGTAGGACATGCGTTGATTTTTAGTATTTACCTTCACGTGCATGTTATGACACACAGCAGCTCTCGTTGATCATTTCTATAAAAGACATTTACAATGCACTTTACAAATAACTGACAGCTCCTCTTTTGTCTGTGCTGTGTGCTAGCTAATGGAAATTGATTTAAATAAAAAATAATTTACATGTTCTTCTAAGATTTCATTGAATTTACAAGGGCTGGAGCACACCACAATTATTGCTACGCCATTGTGGCAAGCTAGCGAGAAATTAGATATAAGAACTGAGCAAAAACTATATATAATTATCGTTAAAATGACTCGGGCATGAAAATTAATCAAACAGATTTGGAAAAACATTATTATTCCTGTCAACAGTAGGAGACCAGGTCTTTTGTTAAGAACTTTGATTTCCGCTTGCACTCATTCCATACTTAACTAGCTTTTGTTCTGCAGCGTAAATATTCCTTTTCTTACTTCCAGATTTGTTTACAAGGGTAGTCACATGGAGTTACTTGAATTACAGGGAATGCAATCCCATCCTTTCCTGGTCTTGGTTTTGTTGGCTACCAAGCTCAAGCTTCAGACCATCCTTGTTGCTCTTGTTGGGCTCCTGTTTTTACTTCAGGGTGTGAAGCTTGAGGGAAGGGTCCAAAGAGGTTGCTGTGTGCAGTTTGGCCTCTGCAAGCTTCCAGCTTGCTGGTGGAGACAAGAATAAGGTTGCCTGGGTTCAGCTTGCCACCTCTTCCTCAGTCATCATCTAAACATTTTAGGGCTTGGTACTCCACCCATAATATGGTATTACTTTTTCATCCCCTCCTCCTTAATTTCCCTGCTTCTGTATATATTCTGGGAACAGCTCTTGTCATCCTGCTGGGACAGCAGTGTCTTGATGCAGATTTACTGATGCACGACTGTATATCCACATGCAGATGCACTATTAAAAGACTTTTTTATTGCTCATGTTTTTTAAATAAATTCCTAACAAACTAATGCACTTTTTTTTACAGGCAAACCAGTAATGATAGTGACTGAATACATGGAGAATGGCTCTCTGGATACATTTCTAAAGGTATTGCTTAGATTCTTTCTCCAGGGGGACCTAGGGATTTGGTTCAGGTTTGGGTTCTTTGTAGATGGTTAATATCAATGAAAATGTTTTCTGGGTGTTGGTACTGTCTGGAGGCAGGAGTAGCTCAGTTGTCTCTTTGATCTGCATTTACACAGCGTCATGAAGGACCTGGTGCATGCAATGATACAAACAGGTAGGAATAAATTGGAGGATATTATGTTTGTTTTAAAAGGCAGTTGACTGCGTGGAAGGTATTAACTTATCGTGCAAAATGTCATGTGGTTCAAGAGCAGATCCGTACTGCAGCATAGCAAACTTTGACTTGTCAGAGTTTTTCTATGAAATGTAAGAGCTAGAGAAGGGAGCGTGGGGGAAGTGGTTAGAAATGCAATGTGGCAACATGGGGAAGAGCCCCTACCCCCTCAAGTATTCATGAATCCCGGCAGGTAGATTTCCATGCAGGTTGGTGCCATTCAGTTGCCTGACTGAGAAACAGCCCAACTCGGTACTCTTATACACATGTGTTCACTCCCAGTCACAGTCTCTTCATGAGTCACCAGTAGAAGCACCTCGCTCCTTGATCTCAAGTTAAAAGAGCTACATTTCCTTAGCTTTGTCTCTAGAGATCCTAATCTAAACAGTGAAACTTAGAAATGCTTCATGGTCAGAGCATGAGAGTAATGAATTATTAATTTTCCTGGTTGCCTTCCTTGGAGACTTGCCTTTGCATTTTTATTCATGCACACACAATGCTGAGGGTGCAGAGGCTCTCAACTCATCAAGTGTCTCCTTCCTTTTGCAGAAGAATGATGGGCAGTTCACAGTCATCCAGCTGGTCGGGATGCTACGAGGCATCGCGTCAGGAATGAAGTACCTGTCTGACATGGGTTACGTGCACAGAGATCTGGCCGCCAGGAATATCCTGATCAACAGCAACTTGGTCTGCAAGGTGTCAGACTTCGGCCTCTCCAGAGTCCTAGAAGATGATCCTGAAGCAGCATACACAACCAGGGTGAGTTATGGGGATACCAAACTGATTGAGCTTAAGAAAAATTTATTTCTTGCCACATTTGGTGTTCAGGCTCTCTAGCAAAGAGGTTTCTACAAATCCAGAGCCTCTAAACTGTGCAAGAGGGTTTGATCAGGTGATAACAGTTAATCGTCACCAGATTAATTTTGCAAACTCCTTTAATTTATAGTGGGGATGGCCAAATAACACAGAGCTTTACTAATAACTCTTAAGTTTAAGTTGGGTACACGAGTCAAATAGCAAACTTTGTGAAGTTGCCATGCTTCCAAGCTCTACTCTGTCCTCTTTGGTGAATACCAAAGGGAAGAAAGAGCAGTTGCTTTGCTCAGGCACCCATCCAGTGATGTAAGCCATGGTCTTCTGAACAATTTGACCCTTTCAAAACATTAGTAAGTGTGTAATGAATGCCCATTGCAAGCAATGCACATTGCCCTCAGCATTACCCTGTTGAGAGTAATTTCTCCCAACCCAAGAAAGAGCTTCTCCAACCTCAGTGCTCTGCCCCTGGCTCTGCCCACATGGCACTGGCACTGAAGAGAGGGGGCAGGCAAGACCCAGTCTCAACACCACAGGCTTGGAGAGAGGCTCCAATATTAATGGCAGTGATTGGCACACCTTGGACATGTCTTATTACTGTGTTTTTCCAAGGGTGTTGTTTTATGGCTAGTGGGAGCTGTCTTGAGTCATGTTCCCAGTTCCTGTGGAGATCTTGGAAAGGCCTTTCAGCTTGCGTCAGTCATGGCCCCGTGATGGGACTCAGTGCACAGCTGGACTGGCACTTCCCTGCAGGCAGAAGGGCTCTTGGCCAGCGCTGCTGCAGCTCCCATGTGCTGCCATGTGCTAATTGGCACTGCTGAGAGTCTAGCCCTTCACTTAAGGCATGTGCTGATGGGCTTGTGAATAAGTAATTATGGGAAGAAGACACTTTTAAAAGTTGCTTTGAAAATGTGTTCCAAATCCTGTGTTTTTCCAATAACAAACACTGTTAGAGGGCATTCAGGGAGACCTTCCAATATTTAGCTCAACATGGAAAAGAAGGGACTTCACAGTAAAATATTTTTTTATATAAATCAAGGGAGACAACTCTTTAAACCCAATGAGAAAAGTATTCCTTAATCCAGACTCTCCTTTCCCTCCCCTTTCCCTTCTCAGAGCTGATCTGAAGTTTGATTTCTAAAATGATAGAAAGGAGAAAAGGAAATGCCAAAGCACATTTGACAGCTGTGGCATCATTTTTAGTCCCACAGCAGAGGACAAACAGGCTGGTCTTTGCACACACAGATTTCTGTGCCTGCTACACAGATCTCTCTGCAGGACCAGGAGCACATAAAAAGAAAAAAGAAAAAAGAAAAAAAAAAAAAGGGAATTACTTCCACAGCAATTTGCATGAAGCCCTCATTAGATCAAAGTCTTCCTCGGCTTCAGAACTGTCTGTTCCTCCCCCGCTCGCTCTCACAATTGGAGGAACTGTATTCCCTTACCAACCCGTGCAACATAATTGAGATGTTGATCCTATACATGTCCCAGCATTCAAACAACATTCAAACAACAAACCTTCAGGACAGCCAATTAGTAGGCAGCCTACAAATGCTTATGGGCTGAGATAATGTGGAAAGGGGCCCCATGCTGTCAAACAGATTTACTTTAAAATTCGATGTCTCTTTCCAGAGAGAAAATAACATCCCTTGGTGCTCTAAGAAGAGCCATTTCAACTTTTTTCGCATGTTCTCTGCCCTCCTCTGCAATCTGTTTTTTGGGGTTTTCTCCATTTCTTTTCTGTTTAGGGAGGGAAGATCCCCATTCGATGGACAGCGCCTGAAGCGATCGCCTTCCGCAAATTCACGTCAGCCAGCGATGTCTGGAGCTACGGCATTGTAATGTGGGAGGTGATGTCCTACGGCGAGAGGCCTTACTGGGAAATGACAAACCAAGATGTAAGCACGTGCCAGAGCTGCTGTGTGATGGGACTTTGAGGGCTCAGCATTCATTCTGCAATCAGAGAGGCAGAATAGGGACAAGAGGAGGAGAGCTGCTGTAAAAATGGCTTTGCTCCCCCATGCCAGACAGAAATGATCCTCCCGTTTGATGCTCTTTTTTTTTTGCAGCAACCCAGAACAGGCTGTGCACAGAGGGAAATGTGTCTGCACGGAGGCAAGCCTGCTTCCCCCAGCAGACCGCTGGAGCTTCACTAATGCTGTTAGGGCTGGAGCCTGTCCCTCCTCTGCTTAATGACAAAGGCCTGCCGGGGGATAGATGCTGATAAACTGGCAGCATTTCAATTGTGTGCTCAAACCCCTGCTGCCACGTAAAGCAGAAACTCAAGAGAGTCATGGTAAGGGCTTTGTTTCCCAGCACAAAGGCTGGGTGATTTGATCTAGTGACAGCAGTCCACAGAGCTGCATATTGGTTGTTCTTGCATCACTGATCTCAAGAGAATAGTTTTGCTCCGGTTGTGAACATCTTGTAAGTCTGTGCTTACACAAGTTCTCATTCATTTGTACAGTACCCTTCAAGTTGTGTCCCCCTGCTCCTGGGTTCCAGTGCCCCCTTGAGCCTCTCACCTCGAGGCCACCCTCTGAAGCATCTCCAAACAGGGAGATGCCTGGGAATACTGTCTCCCACCTAACTGCAGCTCTAATCCCAGCCTGGGTAAGGATCTTTTGATCCTACTGCAGGGCTGCATTCTACGCTGAGATCACCATCAAAATCTGTGCTTGTCTAAGGCTAAAAAAATGTAAGCCTGGGGTAGCCAGATTTTCTAGGTCTCTCCTTCTTCTTCACATTCTGAGAACGATGGTTTTTGAAGGCAGAGAATGGTCTGAGAATGCTGGCTAGTCATGAGGTTAGATTCACCATGAGGTAGTCGGGCAGCCCTGCTACCTGTGAAGATCCTACTGCTGGATGGATTTCCATGGGTTTCCTCTGGTCACACCACCTGGTGTTCCATCCTTTCTGCTTTTTTGTGCAGTGTTCCTTTCAAGTGATTTTTTGCCATTTCACTGGCAGCAAGGGCTCTGGCTGAGCATTCTGCTCTTCCTGCATTTCGTTAGCGAGTAACATCAGTGGATGTTACTACCTGCCATGCAGAGCTGCTGTTCTCATCTCACTTTGAGCCCAGGCTTGGAAATCAGCAGTACCTTTGAGACGGTCACGCCACACTTCTTGCCAGGGACCTGAGCACGTTGCTTGGCATGAATGCCCCACTGCTCCTGCATTGCTAAGGCTGTCACATTTGCAGGAAGTTCAGTAAAGCAGCATGTACCTACACAGGGATTTATCTTAATCAAATACGGGGACTGCTTCCATAGTCTGTGCAGAGAATGCAGCAATTGAGAGCCAAGCTTTTTCAGTCACACTGAGCACTGTAACTATCTTTAATGCTGATGCACTGGCATAGCACAGATGTTGTTCAGTAAATGCCAGGCTAAGATTGAGGCTGGTGCCAGCGAAGTAATGTTCTGTGGCCAGGGGAGTCCCTGGTCTGAATTATACCACTATGAGCATCCAGACTTTACAGAACTGTTCCAAAAAGCCCAAATGCCTTTGTGTTCTATAGGGCATGGGGGGAATTTCACACTTGCCTGGTGTGAAAGCAGAAAACAAAAGACTACTAAGATGTTTATGAGAATCATTTCCTGCTCAGGCTTTGCTTGTGTAACCTCTGTGCTACTTGCCTCTGCCCTTTGCGCAGATGGCAAGTGCCTAGATGGTGGTGGCATAGGAACTTAATTCGCTGCTGTGGCATATTTCTCATGCAGCTCCTGAAGGCCTCCTCTTCTTCTTCCCTCCTCTGCTTGAGAAGAGTCAATGGTGTTAGATACAGCATTGACTTTTGTGCAGAGGAACAAGGGGTCACATAAATTTTGGACTCTGTTGCACAAGAGTTTCTTGTTGCATGGCTTGTAATTAAAGCACATCATTTGCAAGCACAGTTGATGATGAGCAAAATTATTCTCACTGTGTTACAGATGGCTTGCTTTAAAGGAGGTGCAGTGCAATAGGGCAGGCAAGGTTGTAAAGCTACAAACCACATTTTAGAGTCATGCTGGTTTCTGGATGGCCCTCTAAAAATATGCTTTGGCTTGACCACAAGGTAGGGCTTTGATGCAGGAATTATTGAGAGGAATATTGTGACCTCTGTTGCAGAGGTCGCTAACCTAAATAATCACAGTGGTTGATTTTTAGTGTTCAGACTGGTGAATCTATGAAAACACGGCTGAGTGTTGCTTTGGTTTCCTGGAAATAGACTATCCCAAATTGTCCTGTCCTAAACATCCAGTTCAGTCACCCCAATCCATAACTGAATAGTTCTTATCCAGAAGAGGAAGAGAGACAAAAATGCCTCCTTAGGCACAAATTCTAGATCTTCAAGTCTTACAAAGCAGAACACACCAATGAATGAGCAGCAAATGTCCCATTTTCTTATTTTCTAATCACTGTGGTGGCTCAAGCATCTCAGTCTTTGTTGTTTCTGTTTTTTGCTCCTCTTACTGCTAGATGCCTGAAGGCACCTTTAGATGCAAGAGTGTATTTCAGCGTCCTAGCTTCTTGCAGTATTTTGATACCATTTACATTGTATCACCAGGACGACTGACATCCTGTAAATTGAGTTAACGCTATTGATTGTGATGTTACTGCCAGGAATATCCAGCACGCATAACCCCGTTGCAGATATAGTTCAGATATTCTGATCTGGTGCCAGATGGTCTGCTCCCCGTCTTGCTACTATTTTCCTTCTGCTACAGTTGGAGGATGACCCATTATTGTTATAAATACAGATGTGGACACAGCAAATAACATTCTCGTGGCTGTGCCACACTGAAGCTTTTTTCTTTATAGGGCAGCTGCAAATTTGGAATCAGGGACCTGCTGAAAAGCATGGTGTGAAGAACAGAGAGTACAGATAGCACAGTGTGGTGGGGCTGGGAGCAAGAGCCAGGCCATAGAAGAGATTGCCTTGCAAGTGCAGGTTGGGTGGAGAGCGGTGCAACTGCTCCACCGACAGATGAAATCTCAGCTGGGCGCAAAAGGACTGCACACGTTGTGGCCCAGATCTTCTGACGTGCTTTTTACCCGTGAAGGAGATCGTAAAGCCTCACCTAACTACTTCTCTGCTATGTACATCCTTAGGGAGTTTGAGGCTCCCACTACTGCTGCTCAGCTGGCCTGGCTTGTTCCTGCGACTCTTCCACTTAACAAAAAGCTCTGTGATGGAGGACAATTTAAAAACAATCCATGCAGTCCTGAATTTTGGAGCCTTCTGAAATGCAGTGCCAGCCTTCCTGTACTCGTCTAGGGACTAAAGAGCAAGAGAACAACTCCCATGCTAACCACAGAGCCTTCTTTTTCAGCACAGGTTGTTTTGAAATTGTGAGGCAGTGCCTAGAATGAATGGCATCTGAGGTAGTCCTTGGAGTGGACAGTGAAGAACATGCGGTTTTCATGTGGACATAGCAAATACCTGCTTCCAGCTCCTTTCGGTCACGGAGTCTTGGGAGTGGAGGGTGTGAAGATGAGCTGCCGGGACTCCCTTGGCACAGACACAGAATCTTGAGGCTTGAAACATGAGCTGCAGTCTCCTGAAAATTGTAATGCTTCAAACTGGGAACTGCTGGGCTTAAAGCCCTGCCACAAATCTGCCCCAAACTGGGGAAAACAAGTTGCCTTCTTCAATTCTGCCCTCATTTATTCATTTCTGCCTTTCAAGAAGGCGGGCAACACATATGCATACCACTTGTTTGAGATATAAAACCATAGATGGTTTGTATTTGAAATCAGTGCAACAACTCCCCTGGTTTTAATTTACATACTCTTGGGCTGACATTTTAAATTCCTGGCAGAAATGTGGCCACACTAAGAAACTACTAGACCCAGACAGTACTGAATGATATATGAGATGGTTGTTCTGCCTCTGCCTTGAATCCATCCATCAATTAGCATTCAAAGTCTCTTTTGAAATACAGTCAGACTTCTATTACTGTAATACAAATTTGTGGTCTAGCATATGCCTTTTCATTTAAAAAGAAGCCAACATCTGAATAAACAAAATCACTGCACTCCAAGAAGATGCCAGAAAGCCCTGTAGGCTCTTTTTCATGGACTTAGAATAGGCTCCAGGAGTTTCCTGGTATATACTGTAGAGACCACAACTGAGCTTTGAACAAGTGCAACCAGGCAGTCTGGCCCCCTGGTTGCAGCAGTGGCTCAGCTTTCTAGATTCATTTTGCAATGACTAAAAATTAAGTTATTCAACTCATCCCATGGAAAATATGAAAGATAGAGGGGTTTACTGAGTTTGCCTGTCCTGTGCAGAGTTGGGGGGTGGCAGGATTTTTCGTGAGCATGTTACTGATACCAAAGTTCTACATTAAAGTCAATTTGCATTTGGGAAAAAGACGAGGGGAAGAAAAGCCTTGCGTTTTGTGCCCTGTAGGTGATTAAAGCCGTGGAGGAAGGCTATCGCCTGCCAAGTCCCATGGACTGCCCTGCTGCTCTCTATCAACTAATGCTCGACTGCTGGCAGAAAGACCGCAACAGCAGGCCCAAGTTTGACGAAATTGTCAGCATGTTGGACAAGCTCATCCGTAACCCGAGCAGCTTGAAGACGTTGGTTAATGCATCAAGCAGGTACAGACTCAGCCCAGAACCATTTCTCAGAGCAAGCTCCTTGTCTGAATACCCACCCCTAGGGTTGGATTCCCTCTGATTATTTAGCCTGCGTGTGTTTGTGGGTGGATGCTCCTTCAGCTTCGTTATGTCCAGGGGAGTTTGGCTCAAACTTTTTCTGTTGCAGTTGGCAGCCAAGTGAGCAATTCATTTACTCTAAATGCAGTGCTGCTACCACAAAGAAAATTACCGTAGTCTGTCTTTCACAAACAGGAGCTTCAGCAGTACTTTGCGTGTGACAAAACTACCTGTGCTCCACCGCAAGGTTAGAGAAGGGAAGACCTGACTGCATGAGGTAGACAGTAAATACTGCTCCAATTATCTGCCTGTTGACTTTATCTTGGTAATACAAACAAAGAGTGTCTCTTGGGGAAACTTAGGATGTGCAAAGCTCATGGATGTCCAGGTGCATCCTTCCACAACTATTCCCAGGCATGCTAGCCACCGCTACGAGTTGTGAGAGTCTTGGTAATTGCAAGAGGAGGTCTCTGTTTCCCAAAGTGCTGTACACAAACCCTTTGCTGAAACCACATCAAGTGAATAGAACAGCCAGTTTGTATTTAAGCATGAATCTGAACAGCTACACAGCTACAAGTAAGGTAAA
>NW_024582059.1:5577720-5616617 GCF_017639235.1 Corvus kubaryi
TTATGTCCCAAACTAGTATAATGAATAAAACCATGGGATAGAGGCAGGAGGGAGAAGCAGGAAGTCTTGCACACAAGACATGTTGTTATCTAGATCTGGGTCTTAAGACATCAGAAGGTGTTTGGAGCAGTAAAGGGACAGACCATATCTCAGCAGTGGCACCTCAGGAAGATCCACAGTAGGATGAGGCCTCTTCCAGTTGCTGTGGAAGTTGGTGGGAAGCTTTCCACTGAGTAATGCTGCTTGTTTGTGTCATCTACAGTATAAAACCTGCAAGGCTGGAAGGAAGCCATTCTCATGACTTGGAAAACTAACCACAGAATCACCATCTGCTTTGGAGCAGGGACCTTCCCCTTCAGAGGGATGGCCTTTGGGACACCTTGTTAAGGGGTAGGTTGGTGAGAAGAAGGGACAGGCTAACTCTTCAGCATTTCAGCATCCTGTGTCATTCTGAGAGCAGTGTTAAATTGCTCCCTTCTCCCTTCTCTGAGGTTTTCCTGTGGCTAATTAATTACAGAGAGAATTCAGAGCCCTTTGTGGGTAGTTTGTCAGCTTGGTGCTATGAGTCAAGAGGAGTGCACCTCAGCAAGTTCTGGAATGTGGGCTGGGCTCCATGAGGCATTCCCAAATTTGGTAGTTTATCTGGATTTGTCTGGGACACTTTGCATCCTCTCTGTGTGGCCAATCCATCTTGCTTTCAAGACAGCACATAGCATGGAACATGCAGCAAGCAAAGAGGGTAGTGGCAGCCATCACAGAGTCCCAGGGACCTTGAGTTGTTCCTGAATTCACCAAATTGAGGCAATATTGCAATATCTTTCCTCCAGCTTGCCCTTGATGTTGTAAACAACAGCAATGAACAGAGAAAATCAAAATGAAATCCTTCCTATCCTATTTTATGTATAGTAACAATGGTGACAAGAATATGAAAATCCAGACAGCATAAATATTCTCCTTCCTTCTTAATAACCAAGAGACTGAAGAGATAACTAAGTATAAATATACCTTTGACCTCCAGACTTCACAGTTAAGCCCAAACTTACACAAAATATTAGCCCAGAAAAAGCCACGTCCTTCCAAACAGCAGGCACATTTTTAGGCATGTCATGGGTTCATCTCCCTACCATCTCTTTGGAGGCCACTTCTCCAGGAAGGGTTTCCTCCTGCTTCTGTATAATCTCGTGGCTCAGGCTCATGGCATAACCACTGTGGAAATTCAAAATACTCAGTGTTCAGCTTGCAGGGGTTTGGTCATAGCTTACCAAGTATCCCCTGAGGAGAGGCTGTCTTATTTGAAAAACCTCAGGTCTGTGGGCAAGCTCAGGTTGTTTCAGCAGGAACTGCTCTTATTTGTGGTTTATTACTATGCAGTGAGCTGGAAGAAATGATGGAATTACTTCAGTGACCAATCATACAGCTCAATAACAAATGCACTGGCACTCAGATGAAACTGAGGGTCCACTGGCAGACACACATCTAGCAGATACTGGGCTGAAGAAAAAATAGGTTTGTAGATAATTCAGAAGCATTAAATTGGTGAAATTAGGCCAGAAGGAATTCAGCAAGCCCCATTCCTTGTCTTTCTGATTACTTAAACAGTGCAGTCCGTGTTCCATGTGTTTGCCTTCTGCCCTGCGTATAGCATTGCGTAAATCCACCCATTGAAACAGTCTTAAAAAAGAAATGGAAAAGATTCATAAGAAATTCAAATTAAATAGCTGGTGTGTGAAGGAAAGAACAATGTTTAAAGATCAGTATAAGGGCCTCAGGAGTATTTGCCATTTGAGGCCTTCTGTAATTTTGGTGCAGTATAAAGCAATCTTTTATTTGTGAGCTTTTTGGATGTGTTCCCATGTTAAAATTGTGTTAAATCTTGGACCTCAAAATCACAAACAGCAGAGAGAGGTGATAATGGGAGGACCTTCATAACCACAGGCTTCAAATAAGGAAGAAATTTTGCTTGTTTGTTTGTACCAGCTGTCAGCTTCCAGGCTATAAATCATAGGGACTCAGCCAAACCTTGGCTAACCCTGACCAGCCCTCTGAGCAGACTTCAGTTGACAGTCGCAGCTGGTTTGGGCTATTTGTGGCTGTTGTGCTTGCCCACAGCAGGGCTTGAGTAAAAGTCCAGTCTCTGTATCCTCTTGGCTGCCCTTTCCCCATGACTGAGCCTTCTCATAGTAAGGCAGGACTTTTCCATTTTTTCCAGATTTTATTCATGGTAGGATCTTGGAGTGTGCAAGACAGATCCCTGGGACTTCTCATTTGAGAATGCAAGTGTGACAATCACTGGGGAAACAAGAGCACAAGACTTGGACTAAAACACCGGCAAGAGATGTTGATGCTGGTATACGTGGAAGGTGGCAGTCACTGGAATGTGCAAGTGCAGAAGCTCATATCTGAACCTTGAACCTACCTTCCAGTTTCCTTTCCTTCTCAAAAGCCTTTGAATTAAGTCGGTGGTCTCATATTCAGCTTCTGCTTTTCCTAAGCTACCAAGAAGATCGGATGGGAACTTAAATGAGTAAACAATCCGTATGCTAGGAGAAGACTGTGAACATGTGTTGGGCTTACTTTCCTGGTGCATAATTATTACAGATACTTAAGTACCAGAAAGGTTGCACAATACCTTAATTACTGTGTTTAGATGCAGCCTGTTCAATGTAGGAGTCATATGGCTCTACTTTCTCTTCAAGGTGTAATTTGAACAGTCATTGCTGAGATACATGGGTGGCCAGCATGCACTAAAGGGTTCAATATGGCTCATACAGATCAAAAATGGGTATTCTGCATCGTGCTTTTCAAGGTGGGCTTTGCACTTTGTGAGCTTGTGGCCTGTTGTGTAAAAGTTGCCAATCGTTTGAAGAAGAAAGAGGGCAGATTCATATCCATGTGCAATGGAGATTCAGTGATTCCTCTTATAGGCACCTTTTGGTTGTTTCCTCTTAGTATCTGAAATATATATGCTTCTGCACATACTTGTACTACCAAATCTGATTGGTATCCAAATTTTTAGGGGAGTAGGAGGAAATTTTCAGATGAATCTGAGCAAGATTCTAGGATGGTGCACTACAAACATATCTGCTACCTGGTGGTACACCTCAGTTGACTGCTTGTTTTTCCTTTGAAAGCTTGAATGAAATTAAAACAAAAAAAAAAAAAAAAAAGAGAGAGAGAGTGAGGAGATGGATTCAGTTTCACATAAATCTCACGATGCAGGTCCAGGAGAGGGGGTAATTCTGTCTGGCTTCAGGGGTCTGCAATCTAAGGTTGCTGCTTGGTGCCAACTTAACTATTGGTGAGAAGGGGGCATTGTAGGAAATGGTGTCTGTAAACTTCTTCTCTCTTTTCAGGGACTTGGTTCACCCCAACAGCATATCTGTTGTAGGTGAAGAGTTTACTGTCCTTGTCCTTTCTCATCACTGTCCTCAGTAAAATTAAATGTATAAACCAAAGAACCTCAAGCCTGTTTCAATCCCCTAACTCAGCACTAGGGCTGCAGAAACATCTGAGGATGCTGAAAGAGGATATATCTCAGGTGGCTTCTGAGTTCTCAGCCTTGGGGAGCAACTGGTCAGAGCCAGGTCTAAGGAATTTGGGCAGAAGGATATGTAGACAAAATAGAACGCAAATGAGCTGTGGCAAACAATTCCTAATAGAGGTAGCCAGGAATGTAGTAACTTTACTGGACCTTGTGGACTTACTCCAGCTTCTCTCAGTCATGCCAGTGCTCTCAGCCACAAGTACATTCAGCCATCCCTTAGGCTCGTTCAGAGGAACTTAACACCTACAGTTTTGTTGCTCTCTTGGAGACAGTCCATGCTCAGGATGCCAAAATGGGACACTTCTTAGACCACAGATAGGTTAGTTAGGACTGATTTCCTTTGGGGCCCCTCACTAGGAATATGTCTTCTAGACCCTACTACATGGCATAGGCCTAAAGAAAACATTGGTGTCTCACCTCATCTGATTCTGTTTGCTTAGCTGGCTCTTCCCTCAGCTATTTTTTTTCTAGCTGAATGAATAAACAAAGCCACCCAGTTTAAATATCTGTGTTACAATTTTTACCTGAGCAAGAGAACATTTCCCAGTAGCTATAGCCACGTGCACAATACCAAGGACCTGTGGCAATTAGCAAGTGTGGGGAGAGAATATTGGGTCATGCTGAGGCAGGTTTTTCAGTAATTGTATAGGGGCAACAATTAGAAGAGGCAGGAGACTCATTAGGTACTCTAATCCCCCAGAGTAGGCAGTGGATTGCAGAACAGCCTTCCAGTCCAAATGATTGCTCATAGCTCATGATGTGCCTGAAGTACAGTGAAATAAAACCTCACCATTTTCTGAGAGGCAACTTGTGTGGGTGCACACCAGTGGTGGGGCTGGAGGAAGCTGTGTGGGTTCTCTGACTCTTTTAGTCAGAGCTCTCAGCTTCTGCAAAGCAAAGGGACCCAGGTGCCAGACTGCCATCAGCCTTCCTTGATGATTTCATTTGTTCCTCTTCCCCTTGTACCCTAGTCCCCAGCTCTTTGCCCTGTGGTGACGTTCACAAACTGCAGTGCTGGCAGCTCTCGCAAGCAGGGCAGGTGAAGTCAGCTGGGATATCAGAAGATGTACAGGTGATGTACAAGGAGGTGCTGAGAGAGCTGGGTATGCTCAGCCTGGAGGAAAAGATGTGTGATGGGGAGGGATCTAGCTGCTGTCTGTCTCTGCTGAATGGGGGATTACAAGAAAGACAGATTCTTCTCCATGCTTAACAAGTCTCTCAGCCCTTCAGCTTCTCTCCTCATATGGCACATGCTCCAGGCCCTGACCATCTTGGTGGCCTCTGCTGGACTTCCTCCAGTTTATTCAAACTTCCCTTGCACTCGACTCAAATCTTGAGACAGCATTTCAGATGCACCTTTATCAGTGTGAAGCAGAGAGGAATAATAACTTCTCTCAGTCTGCTGGCTGTGGTTTTGCTAATGTTACCTAGGGAGGAGTTGGGCTTCATCATTGTGGAAGCCCACTGCTAACTCACATTCAACTTCTTGTTTGTCAGGACCCTCAGGCCCTTTTCTGCAGAGCTACTTCCCAGGCATCCAGCCCCCAGCCTGTCCTGATGCAAAAAGCCACTTCATCCTAGGTGTAGGAGTCTGCCCTTGCCTTGGTTAAACTTTGTGAGGTTCCTTCTGGCATAGTATCCCAGCCCACTGCAGTCCCCCTGAATCAAAGCCCTACATTCCTGCCAACATCAGCTGCTTCCCCCAATTTGGAGTCATCCTTGAAACTGGAGAGAGTATGCTCAGTCTCATAAATGCAGCTGATTAACAAGATGGCTTATGTATTACTATCCCCTAAAAATTCAGATCTAAAAGAGGTAACAAATGCCTTTAGAACAAACTCAAGGGGTTTTTTTTCATTAAGTGGGAAGAAATATCTATCTTCTGGAGATATTTAAAGTATTGAGATTTTTTAGAGCCACAGGATCCTGAGGCCTCAGGGTTTCAGATGTTGTAGGAAATACCATGAGACCTCATTACATGTTAACAATTAAGCTTATAGTTTAACTACATGCCTTTTGCTATTTTCTGGTTTTATAGTCATCTGCTCTTTGTGGGATTACTATATGTCCCAAATATATTGCACATGGGCTACAGTGATGTGCAGTAGGGTCACAGGAAGGTGAAAGCTGTTTACTATGCCTCTGCCCTGACCAAAACAGGTTCCTGTGATTTTCACAAGTAGGGCATTTGTTCTTCATGGAAGAGCTTTCTTGGGAGTGGCACTGCTGCTATTTTGAAGCTCCAGTTCCCGGGGAGCTTTGGTCTCTTTTTTCTGAAAGAGTCTAGTATCACCAATGGACTTGTTCTTATCTCTCTGCAAAAGTGCGCTGCTTGTTCATCATGAAGTTAATGAGGGATGCACTACCAAGGACACTCCAAAAGGAATTGTGTTTGCATGTCCTGAGATACACTTTGGCAGTGTCTGAGGCACTGGCCATAATTAGGACTGCCACAGGAAAAAGGCCAGCAGAGCTAGTGCTGGAAGGAAAGATGTGAAACACACCTTGCTTGAACATTGGAGGTTGACCACGGCTAAGTATGGAGGATGACGATGCATCTGTGGATATGCACTGAGGACACTGGCAAAAACCTTCATCTTGCTGTCTTCCTAGAGTAGGGATTTTTGTTGCTTTTGGGGTAGGTTCGTTTGGTAGACAATCTTAAACTTGCTTAAGAGCATTGGAATTGCTCTGTAGCCCACGGAGTGTTCCTATCAAGGCTGAATGACTGCAGTGGTTGCCTCTGACTGCAGGAGGCTGGATTAGACAGCCTGAGAGCTCCTGCTGTACATTCTACATCAAACCAAGCAGAGCATATCAGACTCTTGTATAATGAACAAGTGCAGCTCTTCCGAATGAAGTTCCATCAGAAGAAGTTGTGTCTTGGGGTGTCCCCAAGACCAAGCTACCAGGATCCACTGACCAATGCTGAATTGTTGCAGCAGGAACAAGAAGTACTGTTTGCTCTCTCATTACATGCATATAACCTATTAGCAAAGTTCTGTCCTAGGCTCTAGACCATTTCACAGCTGTCTGCTGACCTGACTGGAATGAAAACTTTAGTGGCTTCTAGAACAGATCTTCTCACAGATTCGTTCCAGATGGAGAGAAAAATATGTTGGAGCATGTGTAAGCCCCTGTATATCAGAGGAGAAACATGTATGCCACAAAGTTTCCAGACTGACAGCTCGCAGGCTCTCTGCACATCCTCATTGCCACAAAAAGAAAGGTTCAGATGCTTCTTTGAAAGGCAAACAGGTATATGGCAGACTCCATCTTGCGTAATACCTAATAGAAAGTCTGAGCCACCTCCCAAAAGATGAGTGTCATGTCTCCCCACCTTTGATAACACATTGTTGACAAATAGCAGGTTTGCCATAATTAGAAGCATAATAACTGGGAAGTGCAGCTCAGAACCAATTCAGGCGTCTAACTCTCTCCAGCTGCTATTAAAGCTGATGTCTCAGGCAATCAACTGCAAATGGGTATTATTTTCTAATTGAATCCACAGCTCCCTACATGTGAGATGTGAATGAATGAGGTAAACACACGTGCAGCCAGCAAATCTCACAGCTCGCTGTCACCCCTTCAGTGCCACTAACATGGTCCTCACTCATCCCAAAAGCTGTAGGGACTTCACTACAATTTTGTAGAGGCCTCAGGGTCCAACACTGTTAGCCAGGGAAATTACATCTGCTTTTCTTCTGATGTTTTGATTAAGGACCTTCTTAAAGCTGCATGGATATTCTGCAGGCACAGGGGACTTTGAAACACACACCCACGGTGAATATCTGCAAGCCATGCAAAAGGTCTGAGCTAGGAAATATGAAATAGCTATTCCAGCTTGATAAATCACTCCACCTGCTTTATCTGGTCTTGGCTCCAGCCCTCGTTCTGGTGGAGGCTGACCTGTCTTGTCAAAACCCTGTCAGAAAGGAACTTGCAAGAGATGCTACATTGTTAGAGTCCCAGATTGAGCACTGTGGGAACAGTAGCAGCACCAGACTGGCCTGTCCCTGTTGGAGTGCCACAGATATACCCCACAAGAAGTCTGCCAGTCTGTTCTGTACATGAGCAACAGAGGTGTTTTTCTGCTTCAGTCCTGGTAGAGCTGTGATGCCTGTGTGGATGGAGGGCTGTAGGGTTGGTGTCCCCTGAATCTTGCAAGTGCCTCATCCCTTCTGGGAGTGGTTTAGAGCACAGGAACCATGTCTCTGGTAAAACAGTAGTGTTTGCCCAGAACACGAGGAAGGAAGAAGATTTAATTAGAATTACATGGCAGGGCAGCTGCTGAGATTTCATATATTGTGTACCTTTCTCCTTTCAGCCTGAATTTGTCCATTGTCCATGTCCAGCCTCTAGATTCTCTTTTGTGTTTGCCTATAAAATTATAAATCTCAGCTGTCGGAAACCTTCCTTCCATGTACATGCGTGTAGAGGCGTGTGGTGTCTTTCTAAGATAAACAGATGAGCCTCATCCACCTCCCGTTGGGAGAGAGGCTATCCAGCCTGCATCCTACCATTCTTGCCACTTTCCACCTCAGTGCTTTCTGTGAGTCAGCAAGCAGAGTGTGACTCAGTGAAAATACTCATAGGGCAAAACAGCCATGAACTAAATTCAGTGCTTGCTAAAGAACGTGCAGGTGTTATTCTGGGGATCAACAAACCTTCTAATGATGATGCTGGGTGGATTCTGGCCAGAAAGGTGTGCTGTGCTGAAGGAAGGTGGGAGGAGAGCCTGGAAGCAATGCAGCAGAATTTGGAAAGAAGAGTTGGCTCCACAGAGGGACAGCTTCTCAGGATTCACAGCAGAGCAACAAGAAGAGCTATTGGAGGAGGACTAACTGTGGTACCCCTAAGTGGGAGAGCTGCATGTACAGTAACTTGTCCCTTGGAGTTGCCTCTCCAGATCAGCTGCAAGGTGCTACCATCGCTCTGAAATGTCAAAAATACCTAGAAGCAGACCAGCTCCCATTGTACCATGGGGCCTGGCAGGCTCGTTCTAGTCAAAACACAAGGTGCTCCATAAGCAGGGAGCAGGGCTTGAAAAATCCGCAGGAAAACCCACCTCACTGTAAGGCAAGAAAGTCAGGAGAGAGAAAGACATACAGAAATGCCTGCTTTGGTGAGATCCTGATGTGAAAGACCTGATGCAATCACCTCAGCAGAGTTCCTGTTCCTCCCGGCTTGTGTGTGTTTCCTCAGTGCATGAGACATACATTCAGAGGGCAGCACCACTCCCTCCTCTACCCTTCCCATGCCCAGGAGCACTTCTGACCGTGAGAAAGTTCTGACATGCAAAGAAGACTCCCGTAACAACGCCTTGCTTGCTGTCAGCTGAAAGCAAGTGACACCCTCTCTAATGACTAGTTTCAGAAAGAAAGCAAATACACAAGGATGCGCTCACCTGTCCCAGGTGATCGCTGCTGTCTCCCACGGGTGAAATTGCTGGGGCTTTTCAACACATGTGTTGCTGGCTATATCACCAAGGTGAGGTCATATCCTAGCTGGGGGATCAGAGGGGCCTGAGGGACCTTCATCCTGGCAGATGCTGCTCTGAACATTGTGCATCAGGTCACTGCTGTGTAGTACAGAGATATGTCCCAAAGACTTCCCAGTTCTTTGGTAGGAGGGTACAAAATCCCTTCAAGATCATCCACCAGTGGGGGAAGGAGCAAAAAGTATTTCCAAATCTTTCTTTTTCCATGTTTTTGAAGTTGCTGCCCCCTAGACTAGAGCCAATACTGAAGACCCTAATGCCACCTTTGCTTCCTGTCCCCTCCATACTTGGCGAATGGCCCATGGGAGGCTCTGGCTGGCAGAAGCAGAGAGAGCCATGTTGCACATGTGAGGGTGGTTTGGTAGCCTGGCTTGTAGCGTCCAGAGGGAGTGTCTGCCTCTGTTGATAGCATTTCCAAAGAAAGGAGCCAAATCCACCCACATGGGTCACGGAGACTGTGTTTCTGCCACATGCCTTCCCTCTCGCCCAGCCCTGGCAGGGCCCTGTTGTTCCTCACGTGTTGCCCTGCATGCGGAGGAGACCTGCCAATGCCTGCCAGGCTCTGTGGCCCATGGATCTGCTTTCAGATCCAAAATATCTGTCCAATCCAGGATTTCTGGGGGGTCAGACTGGGATTTGGTCCTTGACTTGGTTTGACAGGAGGAGTGAGAATTGTAAAGTCTATCAGTGACTTTAGATCCTAATAATAGGATTGAGAGGATATATTAAAAAAAAAATCAGTAACATGTAGGATTGTGGTTCATGAAAAATGCAAAATAGAAGGGGGCTTTCTTGTCACATTTTGTGAGGTTTTTTCTGTTCTTTGGACTTCCCATGGTTGTTTTCCCCATGGCCATAGCTTTGTAATTCTCTGCAGAAGTAAAAGCTTCATCATTTCAGCAACCCCTCCAGATGTGTCAGCCTTTGCTCCATCCTCAGGGGTTGATAAGCACTTAGAAAACACAGAGAGAGCCCAGAGTGAATGACAAACAGCTGACTTCCAATGTTTATTCATCTTCTCAAAACCTGAGGTTTTTAAAGAGATTTTTCTTCAGCCCTTCCAGAGATCCCCATGTGGTTTTTCTTGCTTTGGGTGTGAGCGCAAAACTCTTCTTTTAGGCAGGGTGTATATGCTTTGAAGCTAAACCAATAATTACCTTAAAGGTTCAAAGTGCTGCTCTTATTTCTGCAGAGGGGGCCACACATGTGTACAAGGGCAGTCAGGAGTGTGGGTCAGAACAGAGACCGTAGAAGTGTCCAGGAGAAGCAGTGGGATCATTTACAGCAGCAATGTCTCCCACTCCCTTATATCCAGATCCAGTGATGTCCTTAAAAATTAGTTTAAATTTAAGTGTCTGGGTCAATTAAAAACAAACCCATGATCTAATGAGCTGCAAACCTTATCCCAGCAGAGCTTGCAGTGACATGTCACATTGGTCTCTGCTTTCCAGAGAAAGCAGCACACAGGGCAAGAAAATCCCCTGTATCCTCTGTATCAGAGGTCAGAACTGAGTAAGATCTCAGCAGTCCTGGTTTTTGGTGTAATTTGGCTGAGGAAATACCAGTGAAGAGGTAAGGAACTGCTGAGCATGACATCCAGGGCCTGTCCACTGCTTTCCCTACCTTCGGTGCATCAGCTATCATGGCAACTGGGAGCAGTTCCTCAAGACTGGAAGACAGCAAGTGCCACTCCTGTCCTCAGGAAGATATGGCAAACTACAGGGCAGCCAGCGTCACCTCAGCTAATCCTGGAAATAATTTCCAGGCTCATGAAGGACAAGAAGGTGGTCAGGAGAAATCAGCACAGACTTATAAAGGGGAAATGGTGCTTAAGGGACCCAACCCCATTCTGCGATGAAGTGCAGGCCAGAGCAAGGTGCTGTACCAGCTGTGAGCTGGGTCGTGTCACTTGTTTGCATGATTTATGCATCTTTGTGTGGGAGAGGATGCAGTGCTTGGACCAGCCAGTGGTAGATCCCAAGGGATGAAATTTGGGAAGCTGGGATTGTTGGGGAACTGCTCACATAGGGCTGGGCCTTCCCTTCACTCATCTTGCAGTGAATGTGAATGGGTCTGAGGAAATTTCATCTCCACTTTGCCTCCCCAACACCTTATTGCTGGGGCTGGGGCATGGGTCTAACCTGTACTCTGGCAGTGGCGGCCGTTCACCATGAGAAGTGGGGCAGTGCTTGGGGGTGCTTCCAGCCAGGTGGATTTCAGCAGACCAGACTGGTAGGCATGTTCTAAGACGATTTCCAAAATGTCTACAAACTCATCAGTCAGCTCCCATGTGGCTGTTTGTCTACATGAAAAACAAGCCAGCTTCTGTATCTCAGTGGGTTTGATGTTCCCATGGCAGTCTCTTCTTTCAAACACCTCATCTCCATTCAGTGGCTTTCCTGAAAAGATGACAGGTTTTCCAGCACTGTGGTGGGGGAGAGAGAGAGCAAGAAACTGACCCTGGGTTTCCTCTGCCAGCCCCTTCCAGGCTGTGCAGGGACTCGAGACGTGCACACAGCACAGACTGACACCAGCTCAGCCTCTTCTGTTTGGTGAGAAGGAAGAGAAACATCACACCAGGCTGGGGTTTAGCCTTCTTGCTGGGCACAGAAGAACCACTCCTGCAGGTGAAGGAGTGATTTTCTTTCTGTCAATTTGCATCCTTCAAAACTTATAAACCTTCCTGTTATCCCACATTAAGCAAATACTCCTGGTTTTGTTTTGAAAGATCCTTTCTTCTCAGGTACCCTGTCCTTGTAGAGCCATTAGCTGGGCATCCTGCACTTTTGCTGATTTACTAGACAAGGTTTTGGGGCTAAATTATGGGTTCTGTGCTGCCCTGCCAGCAGCACAGTGGCAGTGAGCAGTGTTGCCTGCAAATCGTAGAGACTTGGATGGCACTTATTTAATTTTTTATTTTTATTTTTATTTTTTATTTTTCATTTGCCTGAGTCTAGTCAGAACAAGGATGCTGTTACTTATCCTGAATGCTGAGCTGGCTGCACAGACCTGGTATTTCTCTGCTTCCTCTAGAGAACGTGATCTGGCAGTGGTAGTGCTTAAAGCACATCAGCCAGAGAAAAGACAGAGCAAGAGACAGCTCTTGTAAAGCAGCCTGTGACCCACATTGCAGCCTGCTACAGAGATGGAAGGTGTCCAGCACCACCACAGCTAGGGTCACATTTCTGTCTTTTCTTTCACAGGTACACTAGAGCACACACAGAAACTTGTTAAACAGGAAACAGTGTCCCTGGCATTGTCAGACTTGCCCCATCACCAAAGGACAGCACATATGACCCACACACTCAATCCCATGTGTGCAATTCCAAAAAAAAAATCCTGAATATTTTCAGTGGGAAGGAAATGTTGATGCTACAGCGGAAAGGCCAGAGGTATCTTGGACAGAAGTAAGGGTGTTTCAGAGCTGGATAGAATTATTCCATGAAAAAGTCATCCATTTTCACATCACCCTCATGCCCCTTATTCTGACAAGAAAAAAGACAATGAAAGCCACTTTGAACAATGTAGTCATCTGGTCCCACATTTCTCAGCAGGCATCATTCCTTCCAGTCCTGGATTTCATTTTAAAGAGCTCAAGAGGGTGAAAATACGCTGCAGCTGACACCCCTGGATAAAATAAAGAGGTGGCTGTACACCCCAGCATAGATGGTCACTCCAGAGTTAAGTCACCTGTAAAAAGGCAGTGGAAAGAAAGAAGCACTTCTAATGCTATGCAATGGATACTGCATCACCAAGGGGGTAGTCTAGCTCAAAGGTGGGCCTAGAGATAAAATCCACTGATGCATCCAAAGACAGTGCTGGACCCGGAAAAGATCTTCAAGTAAATTGGTCCTGACTTCTTTTAGTTTGCTTTTTACCCAGAGTGGGAGCAGTCACTGGTGCAGTCTCCTAGGGATTCATGAGGTGCAAATCTGTCCATGACTACTTTTTCAGCTACACTCAACCAGTCAAAAATAAAGGTGTGAGGTTCAGCCAGGATCCCTTTAAAAATATCTTTTCCCCCTTCAGTTAAACATCCATGCTCCCTGTTTGTTGCTCACTGATGATCATTCACCCATCTGCCTTCTCCAGCACTGATTTTCTCTACATTGACTAAATTCTGTGCAAAATTTTGAGTCAAACTTGTCTGTTGTTTGGTCAACAAATTTGTCTGTCTGTTGTCAGGGTCATCCCACCCCCTGACTGCTTTTGAGTTGAATCCTGGTTTTGAGCACGTGTCGCTTCTAAGTCAACCCAGCTGTTGTCCCGGTGCCTCGATGAACTGAAATATCTTAACCAAAATGAAAACCAACTTGTTCATTAAGAAGACATGCCGTATTTTACTTAACACTTTCATGTAGCACCAAGATTTATTGCTGGAAATCACCAGCCCACCATATCCATCTTCTTTGTCTCATTTTGCATGCCAGGATCTTGAATCTTACCAGGAGGGCAATTCGTGACAAAAATCTCAAGAGAGAGGTGGCAGAGCATATGACTGGAGTCTTTCATAAAAGAACAGCAAGGCTTCATGTTCAGGGGAAACATCATTTTTCTGACAATTGATTTTGGTATGAATCACAGAAAGCCTTTCTTTTTTCCCTAAATTTTCTGGTTTTTCTATTCAACTATCCCTTGCCTTCCTTGCAGGATTTCTTCTGTACATGTGCCCCAAAGGCAGGGATCTGGCAGTGACTGCCAAGGTTTTCAATCATGTGCCACCCCAGTTTTGGATTTGGTGAAACTCTAAGAAACATTTCAGATTTCTTAGTAAATACACATTTTTCCACGAAGCTGAGTAGCCCTCTGCATATACCTGAGGTATCATCAGCACACACAGGCACACCCATGCACACTGATAATGCACAGGTACTCACACAGTAATTAGAGAGAGCTATTTTCAGATGCACAGAGATTTATTATGGACAGTGAAAAATAAAATAAACAACTATTAACAGCAAGCCAGTAGAGCTCTCTTAACTCTGCAGGAAATATTTGTCCATTCTGACAGAATGATAGGCTTATACTAATGCTCAAGCCAGTCTGCTAATACAATCATTTTGTTTCCACAGCTCACTTCCGTGATAATTTTAGGGCCAAAGTCTTGCTTCCTAGGTTTCATTTTCTGGTGCATTCAACCCCATCCTTTGGGGTAGATGTGGGCAGTTCACAGGTTTGTAAAATTACAGAGGGTTTAGGTGTGAAGTCTGGGGATCTCTCTGCCCCTTCTCTCCCTCTCACCCTCACAGCCAGGTCAGGTCTGATGGTAGATGGTCTCCAAGGATGGAGGTGCCACCATGCCTCCAGGCCCCAGTCCAGGACTGTTCTGCTCTCCTGCAGCAGATTTATTTCCTCCTACCTTGTCAGTGTTTGCCTTACTTCATGTTTTTGCCCTGATCTCAGCTGCCCTCTCATACATGTGCTGTTCCCTTTTCTTCTAGATCTAACAACTCTGGCTGGGCTGCCTTTCACCCCCTTTCTCTTAACTTTGGGGAGAGGAGCTATGAAGCTGTCATAGCACAAGGTAGATTATAGTCCACATCCATTGGAAAAAGGAGAAGCAAGGAATGGCAGAGAGACCACCACTGAAATCTGTTCAATGGTGTGAAGATCTGAACCCAGGATGCATTTAATCTTCCTCTTCTATCTGGGCAAGCTATATTTTCCCATTTGGACAGCTCTGTATATAGCCTGATTTTTCTAAAATGTGAATCATCTAGGTACGCTTGTTAAAAATGAGGTCATTTAATTGAAATGCTAAATATGGCCTAGGATTCGATTTCTATTTTTACCACATCTCTGTTTAGGACAAATAACATTTTTTCTTCCTTTGATGGTGAGAAAAAGGTTCCTCAGGACATATTGTGGAGTTTTTCTGTCACTTACCAGACACTAGCGTGAAGTCTAGCACTGATAGAAGATTCACTGCTCTGGTTTTTTGTAAGATCTCCATTTCTGTGCTGTTTTTTCAATACTTCAAGCTCAGGTTTCACTTCTGACTACAAGAGAAACCAAATTGTATTTAAAAAAAATAAAAATTAAAAAAATAAAAAAGAAAAAAGAGCACTTCAAACAGCATAGGGTTGTGTACACTCAGACCTTCCCGCTTGACTGGACAGACCATATCTGGCAAATGGTGACCGAGGAGTCTGTGAAACCTGTGTTGGGAAAGGAAGCTGTGTGACTGTATTTATATGACTCCTTTTTTCCTCATTCACTGAAAACCCAACGTCTCCTTGATGCAGAAGAGCTGCCTTAGTGTGAGAAGCAGGGATGCATGGCTCTGAGCCCAGGGAGGGGGGACAGCAGCTCAGCCAGTGCCAGACACGCTTTCTGGCTGCGCAGACAAGTGCCTGCTGACTCTCAAGAAAGAACAAACAGAAGATCAATAAAAGCTACAGACATCTAGCCTAGTGCCCGAGACACATGGGGAGAGAGGGGTATCATCAAATTCAACATTTCCAGCCCAGATCCCCAGCATTTGACTGAGAGCTTTCATGTCTGGCTAGATAACTGGCAGGACCAGGACTTGTCCTTAGCAGCTACCAAGCAGGAATTAACAAAATTACCCTTCAGGAGGAGGTGGCCAACAGGGTCTTGATGTCCTCAGATGTTGACAGATTTTTGGATTCAACATCAGGAGTGTCTTAAATTCAGTGGAGGCCAAATGCAGACAGCTCACGTGGACGATGGTATTGGAGGAATGACAGGCCAAATATTGAAAAGGGGTTTGCATAAAACTTAGTGTCTGGAGCATGTGCAACTTGCTTCCACAGCTGAATATTCTGAAATCAAACCAAGCTCTAGAGCTCAGATAAAACATGAGCATCTCATCTACTTGCTGTGTGTCAGAGTACAGATGGACAATGGAGGAAGATGAGAGGATGTGGACTTCTCTCCTGCCTAGGATTACAGAGTTACTCCCTATTATCCAGGCTAGTTTTCTCGGCTCCTCTCAACAAGGATGTCGCAGATAAAGATGATTAAGACAAGATGCTAAGTAAAAAAACCCACTGGAATAGCTGGAAAGAACAAAAGACCAAAGTGTTGGAGATTTCTTCCCAGGCTCTAGAAGTGGTGCATAGATACCCAAGCACATCATGACAAACCTGGTCTCCTGCACAGGAGTGATGATGAACTCCCTTTCTTGGAAAGAAGAGCCACTAAAACTGTGAATCATGATGCATTTCTTCCCGTTCTGTTCTGCTCCCTGCATATTTCCCCCCATCAATATACCCTGTATATAACTCCTGCTGTTGTGATCACAGGCATCTGCAAATGTGCAGATGCAGATGAACAGCAAATCCAGCCCTGCTGCAGGTAACAGGAATTTCCACCCCAGCAACAGCAGCTTTATTAATTCTCCAAATCACACTGGCTCCGGATTAATTACGCAAGCTGTGATAGCGCACATGGACTCTACAAGCTTGTTAATGATTCATGTGCATTTTAGCCTCCGGGAAGAAAAAATCAACAGGAGATAGGGGTGGTACCTTCAAATCAGAGGGGCAGTTCAGCCAAAATGGCATAGCTTTCTGCCTCCTCCCATTAGCCATAGATCTTGCTCCTGGGGACTTCAGTAGAGCTCACAGATACACTCCAAAGAAACAAGAAATAATTTTTTTCTGTGCAACTTTGTTTGTAGTCTTATGATATTGCTACCTTTTTTCTTTACAGGCAGGAAGTCCTGTGTAGGTATGTGGTATTTGCAGGCCAATATCTCACGGCCACACACTGACATGAGAGCAGCGCTACTCAGCGCATCCATCCCCTCTCTGCTAAGGGCTGGAAAACAAATCTCTAGCAAGAAGTAAAAGCACGGGGCTAGAATGTTGTTGTACTATCCCAGGGTACTGTCCTGGCCTCCAGGTGTGTGCAGCTGAGGGAGTTCCTGAAGCAGAGGCTCTGTCTTCGCAGTAATAGCCCTTGATGGATTTTTCTGTCATGAATTTGTCTAATTGCTCTTTGAACTTGTGTGAGCTTTTAGCATGCACAACATCCTGTGGTTCAGTGTGTCCATGCTCTAACTATGCACTGTGCAAAGACGTCCCTTCTTTGGGAACTGTCAGCTAGTGTCACTTGCTTCTCCCGACCCCTGTACCATCCAGCCCATCAACATGTGAGCCAAGGAGCACAGGCCCAGGCCTGCTCCTCCCTGTGGCACTCCTCCTGCCTACTCTCCTTTAAGAGATTAGCCACAAGCACACACGCAAGAAACTCTGCTGTGTCCAAGATAAATTTTATATGGCAGGGGAAGTTAATTTAAGACAATTGATCAGTTTTGCTAGCTTTGGATCTGGACATCACTGTGGGTGTGATTCAGTCAAGTGCTAAGACTGTGCATAGCTCTGAGTCTAAAATTTTTCCTTTTGTGGTCTTACTGCCTAAGTCAGCTTTTGTAACAGCAATCAGCTTTGTGGAATGAGCTTGTCAAGGACAGGATCACCAGAATATTTATAGGTACTAGAAAAGGCAGTCTTTGAGCCATGAAGGAAATTGAATTGCAATGGAACATTTTATTAAGAACAGTCCCTTGTGAAGGAAGCCCTGCTCCTGATCCATGTGTCTGGGACCATACAGAGACTCCTTGTAGGTCACTGCACTTACAGACTCCCTAACCGTAGCTATAACGTGAGTCAGAGTAGTCACATCCATGGTTTGCTGATGGGAGATTGAAAAGCTACATGGTAGGTGATTTGAAATCATTGATAAGGATAATGATTATGATTATGGCTTAATCCTCTTTTTGCAGACTAAACCTCACATGTTATTGGTGCCATCAGCTACAAGCAGCCCCTGGACACTACTGCAATGCACTGTGTGCCAAGTGTAGAGCTGAGCTGCTGCAATGCCCTGTTCTGTTCTCATCAGGAGTAGGATCAGGCAAAGGGAAAGACCTGTCTTAGAAGGAGGTTTCTCAACAAGCCTAAATATCCATTCTCTTTGGAAAAGGTGGTTTTCTAATGTTGTTAAAAGGATCGGCCTGGCATTCACAGGTGATCTCTATTAAATATATTGATGTCCTCCATGTCCCTGGCTTCCTCTCCACACAATTCCTCTGCCTTTTCATTGTCTTATAAACTTGAATGTTTTTACAGAAAATTTGTTGTAAATCCTAATCCATTTGCATAATTCAGGAGGCTTTACCATGTCACTGAAGATGATTCATTGACCACATGAGCTTTTTGGAGCTTTCTGGGGACACCTTCAAGGATCAGGCCCTATTTACGTGCATTTTTTCATTTCTCTTAGTGGCAGAGGAAAGAATGGACCCATACTGCTGAATGTGTCTATGGTATCTCCCATGATTAATGTCTTGAAATAGCAAGAAACTTCTGTGAGGTTTTCTAACTGGTTACATTATGTATCTATCAGCTGCTCTGAATTTTCACAGAATCACAGAATGGGTCAGATTGGAAGGGACACAAGGCCCTTTACCAGAGCCGGAGACAGCTGTGCAAGGATAACTACATTTTGTGGGCTTGAGTTTTAGGGATTTTAGGTTCTCTTTTGTATGACTCAGTTGTTTTTCCAATAGGTTTGTGAATGCTGTGCTGACTAAACAGTGTCACAGATGGGATGAGCTATAGCAGGGAGAAAGAGAAACATTCAGTTTGGGGATTTCCTATTTGTGTCCCCTGGCCAGGCTGATGTGCCCACCTTGCACCTCAAGGAGAATCCTGCCCCCCTGAGCTCCTGCCTAACTCCCACTGAAGTTTAAAACCAGTGTTTGGAAATTTTTTCTTGCTAAGGGCAGGGCAAAAGACAATCCTCATGTGAGAACAACCCTCAGCCTCTGTGCAATTCTGGAGCAGGAGCCCTTACTGGACAGATGGGGAAAGTCAGGTAAAGACTGAGGGTATGACTTACCTGAAAACACCCAGCAAGCCATAGTGCTGTCCTCAAGCAAACCAAGACTTCTAATTTCAGCCAGCTCTGGTTATTTATATTGTTATATGACCCAAAGCAGCACAGACCAGTGGTAGAGATACCCCAGCTGTAGCCAGAGAAGCCAGCTTAATTGCATTAATAATAAACTTCCAAAGAAGACTTGCATGGAAAGCAAAGTGTTGGTTAAGTGGATAAATTTTCTTCTGGTCTGAAGGATGCTAAATTAGCCACCTCTTCCTGGCCCATCTTCCCTGGCAGGTCGATGTGGCTTGTAACTTGAGTAACGCCTCCAGCCTAGCTCCCATCCACAGCACAGCCCTCCTTCACTCAAGAGTGGTGGTGCTTAACTGGGGTATGCTAAAGGCAAACCTTCAGCTAGGCTGTTTTAACACCACACACCCTCTGTCCCAGCCCAGGGCTCAACACCCTTACACTGGTGTGAAGGCCTGTGGGGAAGGTCAGGTTTCAGTAGCTCCTTAGACGCTTAGTAACTCTGGACTTGATTCTTGCTAAAGGTCTCCCATAAGATGGGTAATACCAAAGAGCCAGTGTCTCAAAGCAGGACAGCTGAAGTCCTGTTGTGGCTGATGCAGAGGAGCAGGTAGCCGCATCAGATGATTCATCTGAGCAGTCTTAGGAAGATGAGTCACTGGCTGGCAGTGGCTGGGTCTCTTTCCCTTGCGTCTGACATGTGAGGTGGCCTTCAGTGTCCCCCATGTCCACAGATGGAGCTTTGCTGGTTTCCTGAGACAACAGGGTGAACTACCTGTGCGTTGCTGCCCTAGGAGACAACAGCAGCCTGGAGGTCACTAATTTCTGGGTACTGCCTTGAGATCTCTTCCCATGCTGTGTTTTCCATCCTAGGGTGCAGAGGGATAGCACACCCCAGGGTTTGAAGGGAAGGAAGCATAAAATCGGAGATGAATTGACTCCTATACCAACAGTTCACAGGATTGAGAGGGCTCTATCTTGCAGGGCCTTTACCAGTGCCTGCACACCTCTAGACATGGCTAAGCATTTTATTGTCTTTAATTAAGTGAGCAGGAATTCTCCAGTGACTTTTCCCAGAGGTCTGAATTAATTACCTGCGTATGTGTGAAAAGAGTGTCCTGCCTGAGTGTGATGAGTGTCTGGGTGCAAGAGAGCATTGGCAGGAGCCCTGTCCCTTCACTTATTCATCTTTGAGTCAATGCTGTGGCAGGGACTGACTCTGCCTGTGCATGGCTCTAAATTGAATCAGCTGATTTTAATTTTCTTCATCACCTTCCCTTTCTTTTGTCTTCTTCTGTCTTTCTTCTGAGGTTCACAGCTGCTCTGTGAGGAGCCATGTGTCACTGTGTGGCTCCATGCTGCATAAGGAGCTGGCAGATGCAATCCTGGTTCATTTGCCCCATTATCTTGTTACAGGATTCTTTTACGGTCGTTACTTCATCCAGCCCACAGAGCAGCTCTGCCATCATCCCAATGAGACTATTCCAGTGACTGTCACACCAGTGATGTCTATCACTACAAGTATTTTCCCTTGGGCAGGAACAGCCATGGCAGCAAGGACCCCCGAAAGCTCTGTTTAGTCCCTGTGTACACATCTCTGTGCACAACTTACCTGGTCATACAGGCACACCAGAGCCTGGTCTGCTGCATATAGACCCAGTGCTGGCATGTTCAGGGAATGCCTTGTGAAGGGATGCCTGCAGCCAGCAACTCTGGTGGCTTAGACAACCTGTGCTGGGAGGTCTTGGTGCTGCTGGAGGCCAGGATGAGGCAAAATCAAAGGAAAATTAAACTTCCATATCATCCAGAGAGGCAGGGAGATGGAGCACATGGAAAAAGAGGGTGTCCTAACACACTTTGGAGTGCAGCCTAAGACAGTGATAGGAAACAGGCTGAATACCGTGACACCTAGAAAAAAGTGCTTATTTTGTATTTTAAATTACTCTTGAGTAACATTACCAATGCAGCAGTGCAAAGGAAACTAGAAGCCACATCCCAGGAATGGTGATATATTTGTACTGTCTCCTGACAGCAGTGCAGAGCAGAGAGCTGCAGCACTATGTAAGCCTAGGTTCCCTCCAACTTTCTCTTGCTTCATCTCCAACCCACTGCTCTGGTGCCTTGAGGTGCATTGTTTTGAAACACAGTTTAGCTTGCAGTGTTTTTCTGCATTCAAAAAGCACACCTGTCTCCCTGGGTCAGGACAGACCCTTGCATGTTGATGATCAATGTGTCAAGGTTACAAAGAGATCTCGTGTTTCAAGACAAGACAGGGCAGGTTGTCTCTACCTGGCTTCAAAATGGGGGTTACTGCTAAAAGGAAGTGGTGACATGGGACATTTCACCCTTTGAAGAGTGCAGTACACAAGGACACAGCAGGAGCAGGAGCACCATTTAGCTCCTCTCCATTCTCCCCTGTTCCCAGAACCTTTAAATCAGTCGCACATATCAATTAAGTACAGCTTACACACCCTATGAGGCAACTAAGTGCTATTTTACTTCTTTTATTACAGATGGGGAAATAAACATGTAGAAAGGCCTGCTGACACGTGGCTTCAAATCCTCTGGCAGAACACAGACTTCGCCCATCTCTGCTGCATTCCCTGGGTTGCCCTCGTCCCCTGTTGCTCCCCCAGGTGAGATAGGCTCCCTCCAGCCCGTCCCCGCTGCAAAAGTGCCTGTCTCCAGAGCATGCTCTAGGTCCTCCCACGTGTCAGTGGCTGAGCTGAGGGCAGTCCCTGCAGGTCTCTGTCACACCCACACTCTGCTTTTCCCAGACAGAGAAGCAGCACCTGCTGACCAGGCAGCCTGTGTTTGGTCTGTGCCTGCCATGAGGGGACCCGGTGAGCACTGGTGTCACTGGCAGAGGCAGAATAATTGGTTGTACTGATTAATTCTGGGCCTATTGGGGGTCACATATTAACAATAAACTGGAAATGCCAACTAGGCTGCACTCGTTCGTGATTGATTCGGCACGATTTAATTAACCCAGGCTTATATTTGAGCGTAGCCCATTAGCATCTGGTATTAAATACTCTCTGAACTGCCTGAGCTTAGCAGCTACCTTAAGGAAGTAATTTGACATCTATTCAGGAGATTTAATTGTGCCATTATGTGCCTGTGTATGGTACTGAGTGCCATTTAACCATTGCCCTTACTAGCTGATTAATTACCAGGCCCAGGTGAATAAGTGGGGGAGCTCACTACATGGCTCTCCATGGCTGAAGCAGAGACAACACTGCAAGCAAGACAAATGCCAACCTGTTTGTGTGTCATGCAATGGATAAGTTGGGATCTGCAGGCAAAACCTGTTTGTTTTACTGGAGAGGCAGAAAGTATTAGGAACTGGGATGAGCCAGAGAGGAGCAGTGCATGAGGTAACTCAAGAAGCTTTCCAGCTCCAGGGCATTTTGGAGAAAGAGGCCAGCACTTAAAATAGCTAGTGCAAATGAATTTCAACACCAACAGACTATCCCCAGGGAGGGGGAGCATTTTAAGCGACATGTTATGGACTCCTGTGAGCCCCAACTGCCAGGATGTCTCTTTCCTCTTTTGCTTTCTAGTCCAGGGCTCCCAGGGCGAATGAGATGGATTGGTTCAGTGGCAACTGCTGAGACTGAAGATGCTGTGATGGAGATCCCACTTTTGGAGTCACGCAGAGACTCAGTGAGCAGGGGCATGGTAGCGGGACCCTCCAGCCGTCCAGCTGAGGCTGTTATTCCTGCAGGCAGTCCCACTCTTTGTGTTTCAGCCATAAGCAATGCACCTGCTGGAGTCTGTCGAGGCACTGGCCTTGGAAGGTCACCAGCTGACACCCACTGTGGGGCAGAACCGGCTCCAAACATCCCTGCCAAACACGAGTGGGTCCTGCCCCAGGCACGTGGCTGCACGGGCTGTGGGAGATGGGTGGGAGTGGGGTGCAGCACCTTGGGGCTGGGGCCAGCCCTGGAGGTGTACTCACAGCCTCCCACTTTGGGGATCCGACCCAGCAGCTGAAGAAGAAGCACAGTTGGCTGGTGTATGAGGGAGGGTTAAAATTCAGCAGGGTCCAGCAAAAGCAGGTACCCACTACTGGGCTGGACACCTTCTTCCCATGTGCGTTCAACTTTCCTGCTCAGATAACGTTACCCCTCCTTTAATTTTGTTGGAAGGAAGCAGACAGCTATTTGGCAGGTCACAGGAGAGCTCAGCATCTCCCCGAGCCTTCAGCAGCCCATTTCCGGCTGTGGTTTGATCAGGTTTCTATATTCATCACTGTGTTTCCTGTGGGGGCATTTCTGATAAGCTCTGCACTTCACATCCTGTGGTCTCCCCCTCGCCTCTGGCACTCACAGGATGTTCGCTGCACTACGAGCAACCAGGGGCTGGTAAATTACTTGCCAAAAATGAGTAATGGCTGGGTGTTGCAAGCATCATCCCAAGGATGGGGTGAGTGGCGTGAGCTGAGACACTGGCAGGCAGGGTGCACTCCAGGGTCTGGGGGCTGGAGCCTGTGCTAAGGACATGCTGGGTATTCGACACTATGCTCTATGGACTGAGAAGAGCCCCAGGAGTTGACTTCAGCACAAATTTTGCTCAGCCCGCTCTTGGGTGTCCCTTTGACTTGTCTGTGTGGAGACACCCCACTCCTGCTGCAGCCGAGGGGGCTGGGCTGAGCTGAGCTGGGGGTTTCAGCCTGGACTGCTAATGTACAACGGGAGAAGCAGGAAAGTGCCGGAAGCAGGGAAATAATGCAAAGAGAAGAATTATGACCACATTTTCAGATGAACCCCATTCTCTTCTGGCAGGTCCATATATCAGTGAATTCCACTGATTTCTTCTCATTGCAATTCCAGTAATGTTATTTAACAGTGGAGCTAAAGTCATTTCCAAAGGGAGATTTAAGGAATTGATGTGATTCCCAAATTGAAGCCTGGAGAAAACCATACGACTTGCTCACTTAATTGACTTTCAGTACAATTTTTTATGTCTCACCAGTGAAAAACCATCATCTTCCTTGGAAACCTATAATATTTATGTGGGATTTCCTTGATTTCTTTCTTTTTTAATCAAAGCCGAAATTTTGTTTTGCTGTGCCAGTGTAAATCCAGGTCAGTTTCATTAATGCTCCCAGACCTGGCTGAGTGCAGTGGCTTGTATGTCAGTGACCCTGGGCACGTCTGCACCTCCTGCAAACGCTTTGCTACGTACTTTCAGATCCTGAAACAAGGAATGGGTTTTATCCTTGTAAGTCACCTGGGAAGGAGTTTCCCAGCTGTGGACTTCAGCAATGGGGCACGGTGTTAGGCTGTGGCTGGGAAGGAAACATGGTCAGCAGTCTGTGTGCCCTGCTCTGGAACAAAAAGAAACTTAATAGAATGGTTGTGATCGGACTTTAACACAAGCTGATCTTGGGAGCAGAGGGAAGGGGATGAAAAGAACATTCCTTTTAGTTTATGAGGCTGCAAGTGTCATAGGTACTAGGTTGAGAAATTTGGCATTTGAGAGATGTCATGTCGGAAGTTGTTGTTCCCCTTAAAAAAGAGGAGAAAAAACCTCATGAAACAGCTTCTCATTTGTCAGAGATGATCATGGGAAGAGTTGAATAAACAACCCCTGATTTCCAAACAAATGCAGTCTCTAGTCTACACTTTCCCAGGGTGTAACGAATAGCTGTCACACCACCCAAAATCTTGGCGCAGAGAGTCAGGGACTTAGCCAGTGCCAAATATTGTAAGCATTTGTGGAGGAGTGTACCTTGGCCAAGGGAGCCACCTCTTCTGATGGGAGCCAGGGTGCAGCTAACTCCGGCACGGGTTTAGCCACAGCCCTGCCTTCATCAGCACATTTCCAGCACAGGCAAACCCCTGGCATCCCAAATCCTTCCAGAATCTGGGAGACGGGCCTGGCATGACTTTCAGGGTAGCTCTGGGTGGTTTCATGCTGGGCAGCATGACTTTGCTGCACAGGATGGTGGACATGACCAGGACCTACGCAGAGGTCAGTGCCTTGCACACGTGGAGCACGGGCACCTCACTACCCTGTCGGACCCTGCCAGGGCTGGGTCCCACACACCAGGCAGGTGTGCCCAGCCTCACCTCCTGGCTTGCCCGCAGAGCATGGATTAGAGCACAGACACCAGTAATTAGTGCCATGTGCACTGAAAACATAAACAGGCCATTTCATCAGCACCCAGCCCTCAGCCCTCGCTGTGGTCAGATGCCTGGGAAGCCGCTCGCTGAGATGTGTGGGTTCATTCTCCCACATTTTACAGCCTGGCTCCATTGCTCTCAGGGTTTGCCAGGGGCGGGGGACAGCCAAAAGAAGGTGCCACTTTATGGCTGCCCTGTTGTAGGGGGTTTGTGAGCATCTTTGGGGTACACAACAGATAGTGCATGGACATGGACCTCCTACAGCTGTCAGCAGCTGGCTAAGGAAGGTTTGTCAGTCTAACACTAAATGTCCTCCATTCAGAACAAGCAGCGCTCAAATTGGGTCTGGGATGATCTGGATGTTGCCGTGTGGGATAGGTACTGTCAAATGGGGCTTTTGTAGCCCTGAGGTAGAAGGACTATTCCTTGTACCTTTAGCAGCCAAATAAGCACAACCTTCCCCTTTGCTGCCCCTCTTAGTGGATTTTTTCTGAGATCCCACCATGCCCTGTGGGTAGGCTTGGATGTTTTTGCTGCCCTGCACCTGAGCCATGAGGGCCATATCCACTTGCTAGAAGTGTTGAGACAGCTGAATCTGGGATCCTAAAACACTGCAACAAAGCTTGATGAGAGTCAAGTAAGCCGGGGACTGGCTGCAGGTGCCAGAGGCTGGGCAGGGGCCCTTTCAAGCAGCCACAGAGGTTCTGCACCAGGAGCCAGAGAGAGACAGGCACACAAATATAGTTCAGGACAGAGGAACAAGCCGTTCCTTTGGCCAGCAAATGGAGGTGAAAGCAAGACATGATCTGGTTGCAAGGCAAGTCCCCTGCAACATCCTTCAAGATGTGAAGGCTGAGGAAGTACAATGAGTTGGACATGGAAAATACAATTGGGATGGACATTTCACCCCTGGGAATTTCCCTTGGGTGGCGGAAAAAAATGACAACCACCATGCACAAAATGGAGCATGTGACTATTTATACTGCTGCCCAGGGCTGTTCCTGTGCCTGGGATGCCATTTCTGCTTTCTGCCACTAATCTGTGTTTCTCATCTCTCCAATTCAACTGTGGTTCGACACAGTACTGCTCCTGGCTTTGGAAAAGGAGAGGTCCATGCCAGGCACAGCACTGAGGGGGCAAACAGCAACCTGGTGGACAGAGCTACCCGAGCACGTCTGAGGTGCTTTTATTTTGGGCTGTGTGAGTGTCCTGACTCATGGTAGTACCTTTTCACAGACAGGAGCCTGAAATTGGGAACAGCCTAGTGAAACCCATTAGCAGGCAAGCAGAACAAGCTGTCCCATCTGCTGTTTATTCCTTTCAGCTTTTCCCAGAGGGAAACCTAACTATGGGATAACGGCTTCACAGCCCCAGACCTCGAGGCTCAGCTCGGAGCTGCTAGGAATCAAAGCTTCCTGCAGAGCTCAGGCAAGGCCCCCAGGACCTGCCTAGCGGAGCCTGGATGATAGTGGCCTGGGATGGTCATAATTTTGTGCCTTCAAGGGAAGCCCAGGGCTGAAAAGCTTCCTTGCTTCCATGTTATTTCACACAGGAGAAGCCCAAAGCATCACAGTTCCATGGCTGCGCATATGTGCATCCCAGAAACAAAAGCTCTGCAGTCAGCCCTGACAAGCCAAAAGTGGGTCAGGTGGAAATGCGGGAGACCAGTGACTCATCTTGTGGTTGACTGGGCAATTTGGGAGGAGAAAAAAGCAGCCGTCTCTAGGAAATGGAGCACGTTTCCAACCCTTTCTTTTCTCTGCCCCAAATCCTAACATCTCTTCCGTCAACAAAATGATAATGCTGGAGTCAGCCCTTAATGCTAAAGAGCACTGTCCCTCAGAGGGAGCATCTATGGCCTAAATATGCCAGCAAGGCTGAATATCTGTTTGAGTTGAAGGGTTTGCCCCCTTCCCCCCTACCCCACACTTGAGTGAGAGGGGCATTCAATTGGCCTGGGTGGGTGGGTGGGTGTCTGGGCTCAAACAGATGCATCCCCTCACCATGACATGCTGGCCCAGAGGTTGCAGGACCAAGGGAAGGTGAAAAGGAGCTGCTGGCTGGTGTGGCTCTGGAGAACATCTCTGCTGATCCTGGGGAGAAAGCACACAGGGTGTCACTGAGGGACGTGTTTTCCCCGACACCCTGACATCACCTCCGTGTGTGGAACAGCGGGGGGAGTGCCCACAAAGCCAGGAGATTACAGCTGCTTGTTAACAATATTTGCTCATTACATTGAGCAAGCAGCGGTCAGTCTTGAGCCTGGCTGGCCTTCCCTGCTGGGACGTTGTGTCTCGTGGCCAGTGGCCACAGCAGCTATACAACCTCCCTGCTGGTGCCTGCAGTCATGCCAGGAAACTTCCCACTGAGCAATGAACAATGCAGGATGGCATAGCTTCTGGGGGAGAAAGGGACAAAGAGGACATTTTGCCTGCCAGGGATTTCATACTAAGGAAGAGATGCTGGGGGGGGCAGGTCTGCAGCCAGCACTGCTGGGCAGTGAGGAGCAATTTGTGCTGCTGTGACAGTCAGATGAGGATGAAGAGGGTGTGTGGCAGACAGGGCTGACCCTTGGCTGTGTGATGGCAGACTAAAAGCTGAGTCTGACATGCTTTGAGCGGATGCCATGAGGAATTGGGCCCCTCTGCTCCCCCTCCTACAGCCCAGGGCCCCCTGCACCAGGGACGGCCTTCAGGGAAGGGGATGTGGCCACCACCCACTTCTTCCTTTCCAAGTGGGTAGGAAACAACACTACTGCAAGACAAATTTCTCCTGTGTCAGGGAAAAGGAAATGGACTAATGCAAAACCAATCCATGCCGACTAAGCGTGCCTTTGCCCCCCATGCAACAGGCGCCGGCGATGCTTAGCACGTATGTGCCCCAAAATAGCACTTGGTAAGAGCGGGGCAAAAAGTTGTGTGTACAATTCCAACTACTTGTTCATCCCAGTCCCTTTCCCCATGAGACCCTGACACAACGGGCACGTGCATGTCAGTGCTTGCTGCATGCCCTGCTTGCACCTTGCTGGGGAGAAGGATGCTCTGCCCTTATGGTTTTGGTGTTTCCAAGCTCTTTACAGTCCCTAATGCTTTGGCATAGCTGTTTTTCTTCCAACAGGCTCAATTGAGAAAATTCAGCAAAAGAGAATGAGTGGTATAAAAAATGTCCTGACAGAAGGACAGGGCAGCAAAGCTGGCAGGGACATGTGAAACACAGGGAGGAAAAGAGGAAAATAATCACAACAGATTTGATGAGAATTAGAAAGCTCAGCTTTGTCCTGAGATCTGTGCAGATTTTTCCAAGCACACAGAAGGAGGGAGGCCAGCCCTCATGTAAGGAAGTAAAAGCATATCCCTGGCAATTTGCTCTCCAAGTACAGGGAAGGGAAGCCAGACAGGTTTTCCCTTGGCCCTGGACATCTGCAGGAGAGATGCCATTGTGGCCCTCAAAATTTTTCTGCAAGGTAGTTCTGTGGCCAAATTTACAGAAACTTTCCTTGCAGATAAAAGTGAGTTTTTACAAGGCCAAACAAACACAAGGGACAACTCTGAAAAACCCTCCTATTGGAAATTTTCCTTTCCTCTTCTGGCTTACATGACACAAGTCAGCCCAGGAGGAGTTTGGGTGGAACTGAAACCACCACATGGTGCAAGGGGGCTGCATGGACTGCCATGGGTTACAATTGCACCTTTGGCTTTTACCTCAGCAGGAGACCCCAGGCACTAATCCTGATCAATGAGATTCCCTTAATGTGGTGGTAACCTTGTTGAGGTCCTTGCTTCTGGGAAAATTGTCTCAGTTTCCCATCTTCAAAGCTTCCTGATGGCATCGCTGATGCTGGCAGATGGGCCCATCCCTCCCTCACAAAAATTCCTATTTCCATTGGGATAGTCTCAAGGCTACTTCTCTTAAAAAGTGTCTGGCCATCTTTTCATGGCAACATCTGAAAGCATAGTTCAGATTAACTTCTCCAAGCAGTGCATTCAGACCTGGGCCAGGCCCACCAGCTGGGTGTTCCTCTATTCAGGAGAGCCCCAAGGATGCTCAGAAGATCGTAGGATGCTGCAAAGGCAGCAGCTGGGGCTGTGTCTCCCAGAAGGGGTGCCAGGTCCTTTCTCTGCATGAGGAAGCCTAACAAATACTGGGAAGGAGGTGACCATCCCCAGGAGTCCCTGTGATTACAGACCACTGCTCTCCCCTTGCAACAAGGCGTGTGGGATCAACACCAGCCAAAGGGGGTTCAGGTTTGTGGTATAGCAAGGGCGGTGTCCCCCAAGAAGTCTTCCGGAGGTGGCACAGTACTGGAGCAGGCAGCTGTGACACTCCTAGCCACCAGCTGGCCACACATTGCTGCGTAACTCACGCTGGGGACTTGGTCTTGCATGTCTTACCCAGAGGATGCCCAGTGGAGGGCTGGCGGTTCCCCATTTTTTCTTTTGCTTCCTCTTTTGTGCACTTTGTCACCATTGCTCTGCCCTTTGGAGAGCCTGTGGGACTGCACTGTCTGCACCCCTTCCTTCTCCACACTTCATTTCCTTTGTCCATCTTTCCTCACACCCAGTACCATTACTCACCACACTCTTTCAACCACTGAGCAATGCTCACACCAGGGATTCTGAAAGAGAGAGAGAGGGGAAACCCTTTCATTTTTCAAAAGAAAATTTTTAAAACCCCAAAGAAACAGGGAAAGTTTACCCAGGGCAAGCAGCTCTACTGTAGCTTCTCCCTGCTAAAATGCAAGGGTGAAAAGAGATGTCACTGGGAACCTCCTCTGTCCCAGGATCTGGCTGCCTTGCAGCACAAGAGAGATGTGGTGGGAAGCTGGGAGAACCTGGTGCCGTGGTGCCCACACGTGCCATGCCTTTGGCTTGGGCAGCAGGTGGCTTTCATCTGACATGGCTGAAATTGCTTTTCTTTGCAAGTTTGGCTCCAGAGGAGGCAAATTATTCATACTGGCCTCTGCTAGCTGCCAGCTGTCATGGCAAAACAGGTGGCCTTGTCTCTGGAGCTGTGTATTGAAGACTCGCCGCAGTGGTGCTGAAAACAGGCAAGAACAACCCTCAGACATAACATTCCCATTTGTTTGTGTTCATGACTTGTCACACCCTTATATTGTGCCTCCTATGCAAAGCTTGCTAGAGCCTACCTTTTCATTCATCTTTGCCTTCAGAGAGGACTGTTTGACCACCTCTCCCTTTTTTATCAGCCCCTGGTGAAGTGTACTGGCAGCACAGACCAACACAAATGGACATGGGCTCCCATGTCATGCCAGACTCTACAAAAACACAACTTCCTCTCTGCAAATCATGTTACACGCCATGAGCTCACTGAGCTGGAGCTCAGAGCCCAGAATGACAGAACTTGAATAACCAGCAACCTGGGGAGCCCTCTCTGCCATAAATAGTTTTCATCCCCTGAGAAGAGCATGGTGCCCTACACTGTCACCCTCAAAGACGAGCTCTTGACACAATTATGTAGCAAGTCTTGATGGAGTTGAAACAGGTCAATGTATCCCTCGTGTGACAAAGCGAGTTGCCCTGCAAGTGTAATTCTGTTGGGCAGAATTACACTTGAATCTTATTAGGTAATTCAGTGCAACACTGTTAGGTCCCCAAATAGGGCAGCAGGTAAGATGCCATTTCTTCTGCTCCCATAGCTGAGAGGAGATGGGTTTGAGATGACCGTCTCTTCCAGGACAGAAATGGAGACGAGCAGTGAAACAAGGGGATGGCAGGTTCAAAGCAAGCCCAAGGAAGTGGCTCTGGCATAATGAAGCAGTGGAGCTCCTTGCTGCAGGATGCTGTGGATGCTGAACATTTGCATGAGTTCAAAAAGCATCCAGGCCTATTCATGGAGGAAATACCTATTAGGGGTTATTAGGGGCACAGATCCCAGAGCTGGCTCAGGAAGTCCCCCAGGCACATTGCACAAGATGGGAAGAGTCGCCTGGGAAGTCCTGGCTCACTTACTCAGGTTCATGCGGTTTCCAAGTTGCCTGAAGCAGGTTAGCTGCCCTTGCAGCCAGGTCTTAGATCCAGCTGCACTTTTTACATCTCTTTACTATGGCTGGAGTACGAACATCCTTTGAATGCTCTCCACATTATTGGACTGGATGGGACATGTACTAAATGCTCCTATTTAGCACACAGTTTTACTGTTTCTGCTCTTCCTGCTGTTCTACTACTTACTGTCTTTAGTGGCTTTTTTCTGGATTTCTGCTGCTGGCGCTTGACAACACTCCTGGGGTGCCTTAAGCCCTCTGGTTTGAAAGGGCTGCTCAGAGAGTCACCAGGTCAGTGATGGGCTCTGGCTGGCAAGTAGTGTGTCAGAGTGTTTCATATTCTGCTGGGGTTTTCTTTTCCCTTTATTGAACCCATTGGGCAAAGCAGAGTGCAGAAAAAGAGAGATTTTCAAGGCCATAAACTCTTGCCAGTAAGGCTGTGGCATGTGCCTATCTGTCTGCATGCCAACTGCTGTAAAAGTTGCTTTCAGCCCTGAGAGCATATGTTTGGCAGCAGCCTGAAAGCCTGAGGTCTCTGCTGCTTCCCTCTGTCCCTGATGGAGCTACCAAGGCAAAGGCAGCAGGATGAGGCCTTTCTCAGATAATGTCTTTTTTTTTTTTTTAGCAAGACAGACCTCACACTGGCACAGGAAGCCACTGAGAAGTGAATTGAAGGAGGCTGGAAGAGTTGTCCAGCCTTATTTCACCTTCCTCCGGAGCCACAGAGCATCGCCAGTAAAGGTCTCCCATCTGTTCCACCTCTCAAAGAGGGCCCAGGTTTAAAGTTCAGTGGGGACGCCTGGGGCAAAGTCCATGAAGACCTTCATGGACACAATCATCTGATGTATTTTTGGGTGTGAGTCAATGCCTGATGCACCAAGACAGGAGGTGAATCAGTCATAGGGCTCTGCTGGGGGTGTCTAGGAAAAAATCACGGCAGCTGCGGTCACTTCTGACCCCCTGGGCCATCCACACTTGACCCTATGGCTGCCTCATCTCTGGCAGGGGACAGCAGGACATGACAAGCCAGGGCCACGTGTCCCTGCCTGATTTGTGTGATCAGGTCGCAGCGGGAGCTGAGATCATCTGTGGAGCAGAGAAGGGAGATTAACTGGAGGCACAAAGAAGCCCCACAGGGATTTCAGACTTTCTCCTCTTGCCACAACCTCCTGTGGACGGCTGTGATGCTCAGGTCTCTGGGGTCCATGGCTGCTGGCACAGGGCCATGACAGGGAAGTGTGATTGTTTGCTGTGCTGAGACAGTGCTCAAGGCAGAGCCCAGACTGGGAGGCAGTGGAGAAGGAAAAAGCCTGTCTTTAAACTTGAAGCTGATTTGGGGTTTTGTTTTGTCACGATTATGATGACTGACTGACTGTGCCTCAGGAGTAATTTCTGGGTATAAATCTTCCTTTGATTTTTTTATACACAGTTGACATTGTCTTGGTCCCAGGCAGGCATCAGGCCATGCCAACCAAGTTAGATGCACACAGCTAAGGCTGCATTGGCCTACGTGAGGGCACTTTGGTTCTAACCCCTCTGCTCAGCAACTTTACACTGAGCAACACCAGTATCAGGGACAGACACACAGAAACAGCACAAGTGTGTGCCAGAAGGAGTTCAGCTACACTCTGGCCTCTGAACAGTTCCAGGTCAGCAATCTCCCTGTGTTTAATAACCACCCATGTGCTTTACTTACAGAAATTTACCCTTTTACTTTTGGTGCCCTGTAAACTCAGAGCATGCACAGGGTCCTGCAGCAAGGTGCTGGTTAACACCTTGTGAAAGCTGGTGCTCCTTATGTGGGTTTGACCTTGCCAGATGACACTTTTGGTTCCCATGTCCTGCCACCTGGGTGAACCCTCAGCATCTCCACGCCTCACAACAGGGCACAATCCTGTTGAAAGAGCCTCTGAGGAGCCCAGCTCCCACCCAGCCCACTGCTTGAGAGACAAGAGACTGGGATTGTCCCAGGAAAAGCAGCAGGTTTCCATTCCCCTGGTGCCTGCCACTTGGGCCTTGGGATCAGGAATGGGTACAAGGGAGCTGCCTGAAGCCAGCTGCACCCTCTGTGTCTGTACAAGAAGAAGTGCCAGACACAAGTCATCCCTCCCTCAGAGTAACTTGGAGAGGTGTCCCAGTTACTGCTGGCACAGAACAACCTGCATTTCCACTGCTGTTTCAAAACTCATACAAGTAGCACTGTTACATTCATAAAAATTAGTGGGAGATTTGTCGTTCATAGCCTGAGTGCATGAGTCTGACACTCTGTATAAATAGGTTATAGTCACACTTACATAACGCTGCCTTATTTATGATCTTAAGCCCAAGGGAGAAATGTCTCTTCCCCAGCCCTTTCTTCCTAGCAAAAAACGTCATTCAAAGCTCAGCTTCAATCCTATCACTGAGGCCGGATGCTTAACCAAACACTGGGAAATTCAAGCGAGGCGTTTCTCTTTCAACTTGCAAACAGTGATGTCCCCAAAGAAGGCAGCTGCTAGGATCTCTATGCCCATGATTAAATACTGCACCAGGGCTGGAGAGCTTTTCAGGAGTGATCCCTGGCTTCACAGCCATGGGGGATATAGCGTTAAAAGCAAAATGTCACAGGCTATGTTAAAGTTTAAAATGCCACATCCCTTACTGGCTTCAATCTAGTTTTCAAAGCAGATCTCCTACACTGTGTTTGTCTTACAGCAAACTGAGAGGAGGGGATCACCTTGCTTTCACAGATTCACTTCTCTGGCTCTGCTACATCCCCAAATCCTGCAGCCAAAGATATAAGATTAATCCCCATGGCACTTAAAATTCTGGGATTAAGGGACCCATGTGCCTGTTTTATCCACCTCACATACATCTGCTTTATAATCCTTGGTTGTGATAAAATGACCAGAGACCATGTGTGTCCTGACACCTGGAATGGGGAAAGCTTCAGGGTTTTTGTGGAAGGCAGGAGATGGAAGGGGCTGGGCAGAGGATGCTGATGGGGCCTGACAGCTGGCACAGCACCACGTTTGTATAAAAAAATGACAAAAAGTTAAGGATAGCACACGCAGATTCTTATGTCAGGAAGCAGCTTCCCAGAGTGGGCTACCCTGGCCCACCAAGGCTGCAGAAACATTCAGCAATCACCCTGCATCCAGCCAGCCACCACCCAGTCTGAAGCAGGTGCTGGAAGATGCTATGCCCAGGGGACAGCCAGGCTGGCTCTGCACCTGCTGGGACCCAAATCAGGGCTGGTCTCTGGGGCGGTGCTGCAGAGGTGTGATATTGAGGGGCAAGTCTGCCACACCTGTGGGAACATTGGGCTCCTTCAGAGGGGGAGTGATCCATCAGTTCTGCATGCCCTTACCTACCATCTAGTCCTCAGGAGCCCCACCAGCAGCTGACTTCCAAACCCTGCAGCTGGTGTCTCCTCACGCTTCCCACCAAAAGCACACAGGTCAAAAAGAAACAGCACAGGAATTTGGAAGGCTCCCTGTTTCTACAGACAGCATTTAGGCCTGTTGCAGAACAACCCTTCCCTAGCAAAAGCCATCGATCTTCTTAAAATCTTGCTCCCATTCACTGACCATGCTGGATCAGACCTCACGTTTGTCACCCAGAGTAACTGGAGCTGTGCAGGCTTTTATAAGCAGAGATGAAGTGGTGGCAAAAAGCAGGGGGGTGAGAGAGAGGGGAAACCAAATCTGCAGCAGAAAATCTGCAGGCCACTTTGTATCCTGCTAATCTGAGTGGGTCCTGCCCTGTTCTCATTTGCATGGGCATAAATCATTTGTAGCTATTGAGGTACATGGAGCACCCATCACTGTTCTGAAGAAGTGCTCCTTTGCTTTCAGGAATAAAGGCTGCTTTTTCCATCTTCCAATCTAAATCAGATCAGAGGCCCAGTAATTAGTCTCCTATCTAGTGATTTATAGCTCTATCTGATATTGCAGGGCAAAAGCAACAGATTATTTTTTCTTCTTGAGATAAAATCTGTAGGGCAGTTCGCTGGAGTGGGGATTACACACTGAGGCCTCAGCAGTGAGCAGAGAAAGCAGACCTGGCAAAGCTCCTGGCATTTTTCATGTGCTGTCAAAGGCTTTTGGGCTGGCATGCAGAGAGCTTTGGGGCTTGAGGCAAAAAAGATTGTGGCAGGGTTCAAGCAGCGTGGTGTGAAGGAGCAGGGATGGGATAGAGAGGCACTTCAGCCCAGCCTAGGACAAATCCCTTTCCCTGGCTCCCTTGCCTCTTGCACGAAGCACACACAGTGTTGTTGCAAAGCCCTGAGAGATTGTCTGCTGAAAACTAGTTGTGGATGAGCTGCTCTTGTGACTGCTCACCAAGAGCTGCATTTTCTCTGGATGTCTTGGAGGATGGGGTGATGATTTGGGACATGCTTGCTGAAATATGCTGTTGTGAACCTGGGCTTAAAATAAGATCTGGGACAGTGCGAAACTTAGCTATGTGGAAGGGAAGGGATGCAGGTGGGTCGGAATAGCTACCTGCCCTCTGGTAGGTAGCTATTCCATTCTCTCCCGGAGTGTCCCAACCTGGAGCCTAGGTTGGTCACATGCTTTTGCAGCTGAGGGGTTGGAAAGCACTGAAAATGGACATTTTCCCCTCCTCCACCTTCTCAGCCAACCTTGCATAATTTCCCCTTTAGCCTCCCTAGACAGGTTCATTACAATTCCCCGCCATTAATATGTAAATATGCCCTAGAGGAAAAGACAGCCTGAATTTATTAACATGAATCTTTTAACTCTTTCAGTGCTGCACTTCCCTTTGTGGACAGGAGAGTGCATTCCCCAGCATGGAAAGCTGTGAGGAAGGGAGATTGCATGGAAAGAACTGTAAGGTGCTGCATGAGGACAGAAGGGAACCATGCCCCTGTGGCACTCGGGGAGGGACAGGTTTTGTCAGTAAGTGCAGACTTACAAGTTGCTAAGACCTTGATTCTGCCTTTCATTTCTGCCAAAGGCTTCCTGCACATGCCAGGGCAAACCACTCAACCCTTTGAACTGCTGGGAGCTGCCAGGGAAAGGTGGCAGCATCTTTACGCTGCAACTTCTGTCACGTGCCAAGAGCAGTGAGGATGTACCTCTGTGCTTTGTCCATCCACAGCCATACAGCCACTGACTGGCTGACCAGGAGGATGGAGGGAGTCCAGCTCCTGGGAAGACTCCAGCATAACACAGTCCTGGCCAGTGTTCCTGCCCAGTGGCACAGAGGTAGGCACATCTGTCAGGCAGCTGAGACCTGCAGTGTGACACAACACACCAGGACTCCATCAGTGCACAGTGGGGCCAGGAACCAGGGGAGAGGAGCCAGGAAAGCCTGGAGGAGCCCAGAGGGCTCACAGAGCTCAGCAGCTTAGAGCTGCCCACAGCAGCTATTGCCCACCTGGGGAAACTTATGCTTCAGCATTTCTCTGGGCAGAAAAAGCCTTTAGGTAGCCAAACAAATTGGTATCTATTGGCTGGCAAATTTACAGTCTGACTCTAATTTGGTTTTCACTGCCACAGTGAGATGAGGTGTAAATTCCTGTTTCTTAATTCAAGGTACATATTGATATTTAATCATCCAAATATGTGCCTCCTTTGACAATTCATTTCCCTTCAGCCTCTTTCAACAATTGCCTCTTCTGGCCAGGGCCCTATAAAAGATTATTCCTTGACTCTGCTGTAAAGGAAATGAATGTCTCTTGCTCTCTCTCTCTCTTTCCTTATGGTGGTTTGTTTTCCAGCGGGATATATTTCAGTTTGCACCATACAGATGCTGTTTGACAGGAATATTAGCTTTCGCACTTCTCTGGGTTTACAAAGTCAGGACATAAAGCTGTGTGGTCTTCTCCCATCCCCACCCCCTTTCCCCAGTCCTTTCCATACACCCTGCCCCTCCACCCCACGTAATTGTGCTGCTTCTTTTGCCTTGTGGCTTCTGCCTTGTGAGCATTTTTGGTGACTCCCTTCTTAACACCTCCATAAATAAAGTTAATTAGATCTCCTCTTGAGTTAACTGCAGTGAGGGAGATCACTCTTCTCTTCCAGTGGTGTATCCTGGCTGGGTGGCATTGGCTTGGTTCATTCTGGGCACTCTCACCTTTGGGTTCAATTTCTCCACTGGCAGCTGTCTGTGAGCCACCATCCCCAGCACAGCACCAGCTCCAGACGTGACCAGCCAGGAGCACAGCCGCGACAATGCCCGGTGTGGGTACACAGTGGTATTCCCAGGAGCCTGGCTGGGTGCAGTTTATTTTCCAGGAAGAAAGAGCCAAGAACCTGCCACATCTAGACAGACAGCAGGAAGGGATGAAGAGTGGGGAAAGGGTTCAGGCACATGGAAACACTTGAAAATCTCCACCGGATGCTCATGTACACACATCCTTTCACACTCCACCCTGAAATAATGTCCTCCATCACTGCTCTTGCAAACATCCAGGGACATCAGCCTAAATGCCCCTTCCTGCATCCATGACAATATTGCATTCCTCTCCCACCTCATATCAGTTTGTCCCAGTCATATGCTGGACCAGAGAGGGAAAAATTAGGATGATAGGCCTGCGTCCAAGGACATACACTTTGTGTCCTTGGTTATCCAATTTTAGTGTAAAAGCTAGACTGGATAGTGCAGAAGGCATTGGAGACTGCAGGCTAGCTCATCACATGGTAGCGGCCAACATCTGCCCTAGAGGAACAAAGGGAACAACATATTTTGGCATCAGGCCTTGAGCAAAACTTTTTGAGGCATTTTGATGATCCAAGTTGAGTTAAAGTATTGTTGGTATGAGAGCATAGTTTCCAATTAGTTTGTAATCAAATTCTCAGTTTGAGGTTTTTGTCTCTGACAGCATTCTCCAAAGGAGGAAAGAATGTCTCTGGCATGTCACTGGCCACCCAGAGTCTGCTTTACTTCAGTAGAAATAGGGTTTTGCTATCCTTGTGTTTGATGCAGGTTGGAATGGGAGATGATTAGCCTTCCTTAGGCAAAAGGTTCTAATACATTCCTGGACTGGGGTGTATTACACAAACGGCAGCTATGTTTCCCGCACAGCTCATCTGATTCCACTTGGCTGGCGAAGGGTTGGCACAGCACGCAAAAGCCACAGGTGCAAAGATCAGGCTGACTCAGACCGAGGGGAGAATCCAGCAGCGGTCAGAGAGCAGAGTGTAGAGGAGAGGCGGCAGCGGGATGCAGGAGTGTCACCAGCTGTAGATCTTGAACGTGCGTGGTAGGCTGGAGTCCTCCCAGGTAGGCACACACAGCAAGGTGTTCCCGTGCCTTGCCCGAGTAAACAGCGGCCGGGCACACAGGGGAGGGGAAGTCAAGCTGCCTGTCCAAGTGCTGCCCTCTGTGAAAAACAGTGACGGGGCAGATGGGTTTGAATAACCACTGGGTCCCTACCTTACACCCACCACATCCAGGTCCACATCGGGATAGCTGAACACCCTCAGGTCTCTGAAGCAGACTCACCTGGGACTGGCCGGCATCTCCGTGCAGGAAATGCCCTGAGCATTGTGGTTTGCGGCACTGCTTCTGTTTGAAAACAGTCCCAAAGGGGACTTTGGGGTGAAATGATTGCTCGGTGTTTGGGTAGTGGTTATGGGAAGACCCTCCTGGGACACTTCAGGGCTGTGCATTTACTCCTAAGGCTTTTAGCCGAAAATAGTGTTCCTCTATGCGAGGAGTTAAATCGAAGAGCCCCCTCCACAGAGTCACTTCACAGGCAGGATGCTGTAGTGTTTTTAAGACTCTGCAGCTAATGAGATGTCATTTTCTGACAGGGGAAGCGCGGCCGTGGCAGATATGTAGTCAGAAGGACCCAGAGGGACCCTGCAGAGCTGACAGCGGGCCCTGCTT
>NW_024582059.1:5617017-5762843 GCF_017639235.1 Corvus kubaryi
GCGAGATGGAGGGCAGCGCGCTGCGCCGGCTCGTGTGCCGCGACGAGGCCGGGCCCGGCGGCGCCGCGCGGTGCCTGGTGCTGGACTGCCGCCCCTTCCTGGCGCACAGCGCCGGACACATCCGCGGGGCGCTCAACGTGCGCTGCAACACGATCGTGCGGCGGCGGGCCAAGGGCGCCGTGAGCCTGGAGCAGATCCTGCCGGCCGAGGGCGAGGTGCGGGCGCGGCTGCGGGCCGGGCTCTACGCCGCCGTCGTGGTGTACGACGAGCGCAGCCCGCGCGCGGAGGCCCTGCGCGAGGACAGCACCGTGGCGCTCGTGGTGCGCGCGCTCCGTCGCGACACGGCGCGCGCCGACATCCGGCTCCTGGCAGGTACCGGCGGGGGGGAGCGGGCGGCGGGGACACCGGGAATGACGGCGGGGACGTGGCCGCGGACAGCCGCCCCCGCTCGGCAATGCGGGTCCGGCCTCGCCGCGCCCCGGGCAGGGCGCTCCCTTCTCCCGCCTCCGGCGGTCCTGCCAGAAGTTGGGAGCCGGCGGGAGGGCTGGGGGGCCGCGCGCACCGGGGCTGGGCTGCCCGGAGCTGGGGTCCCGGGACGGTCGCAGCGCGGCCATCAGCCCCGTGCGTGGGTGCCCGGGCGGTCTTAGCCGGCTCAGGGGCATCGAGCGGGCCCCGTGCCCCTGCCTGGGACCTGGGGGACGTGAGCGTGTGGGGGGAAATCCCCCCACGCTTTGTTTGAGTTCATCCCCAGCCCCACGGTGCAGAGGAGGTGTTTGTGCAGGGTCAAATACCTGCTGTCACGCCGATGTCCCTTTGCAGCGGGCAGAAAACCCGGGGATACCTCTCTGCTCCTTTTGCGGCTACAGCAGGGATCAGGGCTTCCCCACTCTGCCGTGTATTAAATGAGAAGTTGTGCACATTTGGAGCTGCTGGTCCTGAGAATTGCCTTGAGATGATTTAGGGGCGGGGGATGCTCAGCTGGGGTTCCTGGGTGAGCTCTGTGGGGCTTTTTCTTTTTTGTTTACAGCCTGAGAGTCAATTTATTCCTTCGTTTACTTACAGCAGGGGTGAGGATGTGTATGCAGAGTAGCAAATCCATTAGGAGGCTTGATAGATGGAGGAACTAGCACTTCAGTTGTACTAGATACAGTAAAAGCAGCAGGAGCTGTTCCAAGGATGAGATACGATGTGCTGCTGCGGGAGTGCCTGCACAGCAAGGGCTCGCTCAGGAGCAGGCTCCTTCACCGTGAGCCAGCGTGGTGCTGGAGCCACGAATGTGGCAGGAAATGCTGCTCTGCTTCAAGGGTGGCCTTTGTCAGCTGGGAGCTTCTGGTGTCCCTGTGGTTCTCGTGGGAGGTTGGTTGGAATGGGAGCCTTTTTAAGGAACAGGCTCCAAGAGACTCAGTCTCGGCACTACAGTCTTCTTCCTTTTGTACCACAGAGCTACTAAAATAATCTTGCTCTTGTTCCTTGAGAGCTGCACTAACCCAGAGCTGTGCATGCCCAAATGCACATTTGTTGGGTGCAGGTCACAATGAAGATCCAGATGTGTTTTTGCAGGTCAGGCTGCTGCCAGGTTCCCTGTGAAACAGCCCTGCTGGGTGTTGCTTGGCAATGGGCACCTGCTCTGCCTGGCTCCTGTGCCGGGCAGGGTCGGCGTGTGCAGCCAGGAGCTGCTGGATGTGGTGCTTGGCTCACCGAGCATTAAATCTGATGAGAGTCATTGAAGAGAAACATTTGGAAAGGTCTCTTTCTTTTCCAAGAAACGCTCTTTCCAAGATGTTTCTGCCCATCACCCTGGGCAGCTTTTCCCTCTCATGGTGTGATGACCACTGGAGTGGAATGTAGTAGATCCAGGGATTTTTGGACCAGATCCCTGGAAGTTGTCTAACACGGGCTCTTGGTTTTGGATGCTCTTTCAAATCGAAGCAGTAGGACTGTAAAGGGATGTCAGGCCAGGGAAATGCAGCCTCTGCAAACTGTCCTGGCTGCGTGGGAGGGACAATGCAAATGCAGTGAGGCATCTGCACGGTTCTGCTTTAAGGTACGAGAGCCCTTCCTTTTGTAGGGGGAGGAAACCACAGAGGACACTGGGATGCTGGCAGTATCGGGCTCTAGCTGCCTAGGGATTCCGGGGTTGCTTGAGATGCTTGCATGCATTGGTCTTGGATATCTCCAGCCTTGTTCAGGGCAGTCTCAGAGCTGGATAAGAAAGATGTGTCCTGCTGCATGCTCTGGTAAGCTGAAATATGCAGGCTTAGATCCTGCAGTTGGTTTGAGTCTTCAGGAACCATCCTGGGAGTCAGGGCTTGGTCTAGCTGGAGTCCTGTGGTGATAGTAAAATACTTGATTTTCATTGATTTTGAGGCTCAAAGTCATCCTACAAGCATGTCACAGTTGTTGATTTGATTTGAATGAGAGAAGGAAATCTCACCAGAAGTGTTTATTGGCAGCCAACACTGAAGTTTCCCTGTCCTGGGAACTCAGTGGGGTTTGCTCTTGTTTTGCCTGCCATGACGAAGTCCTGACATCCCCTGTGCTTATTCCCCTGGCAGCAGGTCAAAGGGACAAGCTGCTCCATGTTCAGCTTGCACCTCTCTGAGGGCAGCTGGGCTGTGGGGTCAGCCTTGCTATACCTGACCAGAGCCAGGGCTTTCCTCATCTGTTGTTTCGGGAGCTCTGAGCTGGAGGGCCAAGCTGGGAAAGGGAGACCTGCCTGTGTTTTGTGACAAAATGAGGTATCAAGGGAAGATGAGACCAGAACAGTCTTTGGCCTTGGAGCAGCTTTTCCCATTTAAATAAATCCTCTTTTCATTGTCTCAGAGACCAACCTTGGCCTCAGTCTGGGGTTTTGGCCAGCAGTATGCAGGGGACTAAACCCTGGACCAGAGGCTTTGGGTGGCCAAGATCGTTGCACTTGGTGCTCTTGCTCCAAGGGAATGGTGGGGCCTCAGGGATTCCCCCCTTGCTGCCAGGAGCCGGACTGCTCCTCCTGGGGCAGAAGGCCACTCTCCATCGCTGTAGCATCATCTAGTGGCCAAGGGCATCTCTGGCTGCGCCGTTCTGAAGTCCTGTGAAAGCAGTCTGGGATAACACTTTGTGCCTCTCTTCTTGCAGGGGGCTATGAGCGCTTCTCCTCGGAGTATCCTGAATTCTGTGCAAAAACCAAGTCCCTGAGCAATGTGTCACCCCCCACCAGCGCTGAGCCCCTGGATTTGGGCTGCAGTTCCTGTGGGACCCCCTTTCATGACCAGGTATGTCTAGAAGCCCTAGTGCTTAGCTATTTTGACTGCCCTTCCAGCATTGCAACCTGCTCCGATGGGAGTCTCTCTGCTCTCCCTCAGCTGGGGCTTGTGGAGCTTCCTTTCCTCTCATGGGAGAGCATGGTGGTCCTCCTAATCCCAGGGTGTTTGTGTGCCCCAAAGAGTGGACAAGCCCAAATCCTGTTAACCCACACCTGCCTGTTTCTGAACAGGACAAAGAGAGGGAGAGGGAGGGCTTGAAGTAGGTTCAGCACCTCAGGAAGGCAGCTTCTGCTCCTTCTTCTGAGGGCCCTGGATCAGGTGCCAGGTTGCTGCACAGCTCAGTGTTTCCAAGCCATCTGGATGTGTGTCCTGCCTGCCGCAGTCCTCTGGTCAACCCCATATCTGTTGTTTTTCTCTGTAACAGGGTGGGCCTGTGGAAATTCTTCCCTTCCTCTACCTTGGCAGCGCCTACCACGCAGCCCGGCGGGACATGCTTGATGCACTGGGCATCACAGCCCTGCTGAACGTCTCCTCAGACTGCCCCAACCACTTCGAGGGGCACTACCAGTACAAGTGTATCCCTGTGGAGGATAACCACAAAGCTGACATCAGCTCCTGGTTCATGGAGGCAATTGAGTACATTGGTGAGTGCCTGTGCAGAGATGTTGTGTCCATTGGTGGGAGGGAGGTCAGCCCCCACCTGCAGGTTTGGTGAGGGGTTGGGCCCTGGTGGAAGGGTGTGGGTCTCATATCTCACCCCTGTTGCCCTCCAGACTCAGTGAAGGAGTGCTGTGGCCGGGTCCTGGTGCACTGCCAGGCTGGCATCTCCCGCTCAGCCACCATCTGCTTGGCTTACCTGATGATGAAGAAGCGCGTCAAGCTAGAGGAGGCCTTTGAGTTTGTCAAGCAGCGCCGGAGCATCATCTCCCCCAACTTCAGCTTCATGGGGCAGCTGCTGCAGTTCGAGTCGCAGGTGTTGGCCACTTCATACGCAGTGGAAGCCGTCAGCCCCTCGGGGACGCTGCGGGAGCGGGGCAAGGCCACCTCCACCCCCACCTCGCAGTTTGTCTTCAGCTTCCCCGTGTCTGTCGGTGTCCATGCCACCCCCAGCAGCCTCCCCTACCTGCACAGCCCCATCACCACGTCGCCCAGCTGTTAGCTCAGGGCCGAGGCCAGCCGGGCAGGTAGTGCCAGGCATGCAGGGGGCGTGGAGCCCTGTGATGTTAAGCAATAGTGCCGGACACTGCCATTCACCCTGGACTCGACATCTTTTTCGTAGAGAGATTTCTTACCTCATCTTGGTTTGTTTGCTTTTTATTGTTATGTTTTGAAAGCACGGAAGTTTTAAAAGCCACAAACCTTGACATTGTCCAGGCTCTTTTGGGGAGGAAAAAAAAATAGTATACTGGGTTTCCTCAAGTGCCTGGTCTTCATGTGTTTCCATCCCTATTTTACTGTCTTGTTTTATTACACCTCCCCTTCTCCCCATGTTTCTGCCCCCAGCTCATCAAGGCTGACAAGGGAGCATACCCCGTTTTTATTGTGCAGCAGCCTTCCCCCTTGCAGAGAAATCTCTGTGTGTGTGGTGGGTGCTGCTTACCTGAGCCAGATACACTTTGGACAAGCAGAACTGCAGGCAGGGCCTTGGGGCAAGCAGGAGTGATAGCACAGGGCTGCCTGCACTCAACCTCAGCCCTGCCAGTGGCTGGGGAGATGAGGCAGGAGCTGGTAGGCACCTGCCAAGTCACCAGCTGAGCCCATTCCAGTGGGGGAGAGCAATCTGTGTGGTTGGGAAGTGGTTCGGAGGGAGAGATGTAGTCTGAAATGCCTCTTTTCTTGCCTCTGTGGATCACTGGTTTCTACAAAACTTAGGTCCAATCTCCTGTGGCTTTAGGATGAGAAAGAAGGGGTGGGGGCAGCAGTCTGGGCTGCTTTTGATTGCTCTGTTCAGGTTCCTCTCCACCGGTCCCACTGCTGCTCTTCTTCCAAAGGCAGCAGGATGGGACAGGGGTGGGCTATAATGGAAGAGAGAAGCTGCAGGGTGGAGGACAGGCTGGCCCAGAGGTGTCATCCATCCAGCATTTTCAAGCTTCTCCCACCTCATGACCAGCCCTTTTCCTGTGCTGAGTCTTGTTCACCTGTGCAACATTTCTGCAGCTTTTGGTCCAAGCCTTGAAAATGCCTCATCTTCAACCCACCTGGAGCCTTATTTCCCACCCTACCTCTGTCCTTCTCTCCAGTCCAATCCAACACACAAGATGCCTGTGTGGCTGATGTACATATGTATGGTTTTGTTCTTCTTTTTTTTTTTTTTTCTAGAAATTAACTTTTTATTTATTGCCTGAGGGAGGGAGAAAACATTGTTTGGAGAAAATAAAAATAATAAAAACTGTTTTCAACAGTTCGGCTGGAGCAAATTTGTCCTAAGACCAAGACAGAACAGCAGGTTGTGCACACATTCCATTTTCACAGAGCAACTGTTAAAAATGTATTTATTGACTTTTAAACTATTACAAGTATTGCAGATCAGACATTTAGCCAAGCACATTTATAGATCAAACTCAGTTGTTACAGAGATGTTACCTAAAGTCCACCATGTAGGTAGGCTGAGAACCTGCCCATCGTCTTCAACTTTGAGAGAGAAGGTAAAAGAAGAAATAAATAAATGATATCCCAGCTCCAGGTAATTGGCAACTAAGAGAGGACACATACAGGGCTAGTTATGAAAACAAGTTACACAAAAGAAAGGTCTAGAAATTCAACCCCCAGCTACATTGCCATCAGGGTTGCCAGAGAAAGCAATTAGGAATGACAAAGCACAAGCTCATGGGACTGCAGCACAGAAAATCCCCATTTCAATTTCCAAAGCTGAAGCAAGTTCTGCAGATGTTAAGAAAGTGTCAAAATTATCTTAATAACAGAGACTCTAATAATCGAAATTAGTAATTAATGGGACCACCACTAGAACTTGCCACCAACAGGTTCAGCAAGACTGTTACATCAAAAACAGTCAGATAATGTCACTTGACAGGCATATGTGTCAGTGTAATGGAAATGCATCTGCTTCCCATGTCCCCTACAGATTCCCAGGCTCATTCACCTTGCTTCAGAGATTTTAACACACGTACAGTGTTCCCCAATCCCCTGGGTTTTACATCTACTCTGTGTTCAGACAGGTGGGAACACTGCCTCTCCATCTCTGCACACGTGTCCTGCCACTCTGAAAAACCAGGAGAACATGCTCTGGACTGCACCAGGCCACCACCACCAATGGATTCAAGCCTGTGGAGGTTCACAAGCCACTTGCTACATGAGACAAGAACTGAATCTGTGCTTTCCTGGGTCTTCCCTCTCTGGGCTTACAATGCTGCACAAAGACTCAGCTCAACAAAACTGAAGCATGCATTAGATGCACGTCACTTTAGACTTCTGAGCTAGACTTTCTGTAACAAAGCAGCATGGAAACAGAGAAATCCCACTGAAAAGAAATTCACACATTTCCTGACACTCAGCTTCTGAGAATGATTAGCAATGTTCAAACTAATCTGTTTTATGGCTGGACCCTTCTGCCCATCTTGGAAAAACCTGTTCAGGGCAATTTCTGTTAACAGTCCCATACGGAAATTGCAGGCAGTGCATGAACTGTGCAGAAACTCTGACGTCACTGCAGGGATTTTTTGAGATTTGCTACCTGCTTAAGCAGCTCTCACGGGCCCCACAGTGGCACAACATGTTTGCATCCCTCAGCACCTCACACATTCACAGGGAGGAGACACCTCCTCTAACCTACAATAAACAGTAGGAACAGCTGGTTTCCAGAGACAAGAAAGCGCCCTGGTCCAGGAGCTACTCCCTCCCCTGTACCACATGCCTTTTCTGTGTCTGCTGCCCATCAGAGCCAACACTGCAGAACATTTTGCAGGGTTTTCTTTTTGCCACAGTGTAGAATTTTCTTTTGGGGTACTCCCATAACAAACAAGCAAAGTTCAGGTCTGCAGGCAAAATAAATTCCTGCTACACAATGCAGTGGGATTCAATTGCATCACATGCGAACACTCGAAACAGAGGTTAGAAAACCAATAGTGACTGCAACATGGTGGAACTAGTAGAAGAGGTTTATAACAGTCTCTGTGGAGCTGGGATCAAACACAACTGGTAGATAAAAATGAGAAAATAAAATACACCTTATTAAGGTACTGTACTGTCTGCTTTTAATCCTAACAAAAGTTCTGTTGACAGCATTCAGACTGTAATGTCACTCTGCACCAGGTATCTAAGTCATCAGCCTCATGGAAACAGTTTCAGCAATGGAGGGCAGAACCCTCTCTCCTTTGTTAGATGGTGACTTTTCTTTCTGTTTTGCCTATTAAAGTTCTGTCACAAAACTACACAAAAGTTTCAAAATGCTGCCTCAAAGGGACACTGACAAAAATCAACAGGCCTGAGAGACACATTGTCCCTTGTGCCAGCAGACACCAAGTTCTGTCCCTGGTCTCCCAGCCCTGAGCATTCTTACATTCTCAGCTCCTGCTGTGCCTCCAGTGGTGATCCAATGCTGCATATGAGCATCCCAATATCATGGGACTGCTCTTCTCAGGAAGTCAAAAACTTCATTTCTCAGGAGGCAGCAACTGCCTGGTTATGGGGTCATGGCATTTTTAAGGTCCCATTGTAGTTAACTCCCCCAGCTAAAGCAGCAGCATCTGTACCGTTAACAACCTGCCAAATGCAGCTCTACCACCAAAACCACAACCAGGTTTTTCATGAGTAACTTTGATATTGATGGGCAGATCCTCACTTTGTTTTGAACTGTAAGAGGAGCTACAAAGACAACATATGCTACTCCTGCACAGGTTTCTACAACACACAGGTGCATCATCAGGCCTGGGTATTCCTCTGTGTCTGGCCACAAACGGATATGAGATCACGTCATTACGAGACAAAAACCACTGCAAAATGATTTCCTCACACAGCACCTTTACTCTGCACAGAACATCAGAAACATTAACACTGGCAGTTCAAAGATACTGGAAAGTAGAATCACAGAATATGCTGAGTTGGAAGGGACCCATCAGGATCATTTAGTTCAACTCCTGGCTCTGCACAAGATAGCCCCAAGAGTCACACCATGTGCCTGAGAGCATTGTCCAAACACTTCTTGAACTCTGTCAGGCTTGGTGCTGTGACCACTTCCCTGGGGAGCCTGTTCCAGTGCCCAGCCACCCTCTGGGGTAAAAAACCTTTTCCTTACATCCAACCTAAATCTCCCCTGACTCAGCTTCATGCTGTTTCCTCCAGTCTTGTTACCGGTCACAGGAGTGAAGATATTGGTACCTGCCCCTCACTTCCTCTCATGAGGACGTTGAAGACCCCAGTGAGGTCTCCCCTCAGTCTCCTCCAGGCTACTTTTATCCTCTAGAAGTTCCAGGCTGCAAAAGGATTCCAGACTAGCCATTAGTTCAACAAGCACATAGAAACAACAAGCAAGAACAGCATCTGGTGTGGACTCAGTGGGGTTTTACTTTTTAGATTTGTTCTTGTTTTTGAAAGATGTAAAGCTTTTAACTTTCATGCCCACATTAACCATTTTGCTCACCTAAGTAGCACAGCTGTTTCACCATTTAAAACTATGTCTAACTGGGGATGGAGAGCAGCACTCGCTCAGGCCACTATCTGAAACCCTAGTGCAGACAGGCACATCCCCTCACTGCATTATTAACTAAATGAAAAACAAACCCCAAACTTAAATGGCGAATACAAAGCTTCAAAGCCTAGTGGTGATCTTTGCAATCCTAACACCATGAAACAAGTAGCCAAAATACAAGCACCCAATTTTATCAATGAAATTTGTTTAAAAGGACAACTTAGGCTAGAGCCTGCATGGAACTTCAAAGCTACATAGTTAATCAGGTCACAGAATGAAGCGAGAACCATATATCCACTGTCAGCTCAAGAAAAGTAAAACTCAGAGTTCAAGTTCTGTTGGAGTATTGCTATTTCTAAGGTTTTCTTTAGAGATATTACAAACAGATGATGTTCAGGTAGCCATATTGCATCAAATGACTGATTTTACAGTGGGTAAAATTTCTTGTGAGGATGACTTGCTTCAACATTAATGCCTTAATGTTAAAAACAAAAATGTTGTGTTTAATGCTGAAAGTGAAAAGGTCTTCAGGTTTAAGTGTGTTTTACCCAAACATGTTAGCAAAATCCCACTTGTGGGGAGCACGTATATTTTTATGAAATAAAAGCACACTATTCTGTTGCTTCCTTGCTTTAAGGGGGATAAAACCTGAATGCATGAACTGGATCATCAGATAGTGCTGGTTGATAGGGAAATGCACAGCGTGTTGTGTCCAAAGGAACATTTTTTCCTCCAGTTGTTACATGGGCAACACTGAAGCACATTTCCTGGCATTGGTTGTTAGGAAAAAAATTAACAGGTCTTGATCTTCAACCTTCTCTGAAACTGTAAAACACTACAAAAAAGAAACAGTTTCTACTTTTGTTAAATCCATATCCACCATGAGGGGGACTTTTGAAACTGTCTGATGCTGTGCTATGCAATGCTTAAAAACAACTTTCTCCTACCCAGCAAAATAAACCTGGGAATTTGGGAAGAAGGGTATTAAGTGAATAAATCCTAGCTTTGTACTCTGGTATACCTGCAAACAAATCCGCTTGCCAAACGATACTTTAAAATTTTGTTCTCATCAAAATGTAAAATTGATATTTAAAAAAATTATTACTTTTGTAAATCCCTTAAGCTCTTCAACTGTGATGTCACACACCAAGATGTGACAGGAAACTGCTGTAGTACACTCTCCCTGACCAGCCTGAAACCCATTTACGGGGTCTCATCTTACAGAGGGACATGAACTAGATATGCCCTCCTGTATGAAATCTTCTGACTTTTCACCTGCTTCTCCCAGCAAAACCATACACTGCTGTAACTGGAGAACATTTCACAAGCTGCATGTACTTAACAGGAGCCTTATAAAATGTTCTTTTAGAGATGCCAGCAGAGGACATGGATCTGTTTCATGAAGTCCTTCCAAGCACAAGAGCTGGTTTTACCCTTGCAAACTCTTCCCAGGGCTTCCCCCAGAAAACTCACACAGACAAAGCAGCAAACTGACATGGTTTGTTTCCACTCTAAAGTTACACTCACTCATGTTATCGTTTGCTCAGAGGTGTGGAAAAAACCCCCTATATCGAAGAACTTGACCTAGTCCCTCCTCAGATGAAATTTATATTGCATTGTTAATGATTTTAGTCGACTTGACTTTGTGCAAAATATCTTCAAGAAGGTTCTGGCTCAACTTCAGAATATAAAAGGAGAATAAATAGGATCTCTTGAAAACAGGAAATGAATGGTGTATGCTGAAAAAAAAAAGATGGGCTTAATGCAATTTATCTGCAAATAAAATAACTAGAAAAGTAGTGTCTGAAATTTTAGCATGTGAGATGGCACCAATAAAGACTTCCGTTTGCACAATAATGTTCCCAAGGTCTAGATCAAAACAGTATTATTTTATACATGGTAACTGCAGAGACTAGGAGCCTGAGATATGTTATTAAAAGGCAGTCCCTTGTAAACTTTCCTCAAGAGGAACAGTAGCAGTCGAGTATGCAAGAGTTACTCATACCATATTCATCAAGACAGCAATGCTTTATAGAAGACATACAGCTTATTTCCAGGTTGTTAAGAATTTTATGTGATACTGATTTTCTGAAACACGTATCCATCCAGTCCAAGATTGAAGTCACATCCTTCTTCACTGCTCTGAAGCTACTAGGTCTTTTGTTCTGCTGCTGTTGCTGTCTGTGAGGGAGCTTCTGGTTTCACAATCTGGTATGTAATGAGATATTCTGGGTATGCCTGAAAGTAAAGTAAGAAAAAAACGCCTGGTTTATACAAGGGTAACTCAGCAAGTTCCAGTTTTTGCATTTAACTAAACAGTGACCAGGAAGGACAGCACAAGAATCAGTTCTATGTTCACAGCATGCAAGAAAAAAAAGGATTTCAAACCTAGCCAGCACTAAGTAGAACTGCTTACACCTTGTACTTAACACCTTGGTTAATGCACTAATAGAAAGAAAGATGTTTTTTCCATACAGACACTGCCAGAAATTGTGTGCAACAGGAATTCAGAGTTACTCCCCTTGTTAGTTAATCCTACAAATTGGTCAGTACCTGTTAAGTTACTCAAAAATCTCAGATGACTGATAAAGCCTGACCTCAAAAGGGTCAGTAACTTGTCATGTAACCTGCAAATGCCTTTACTGGCAGTAGAATACTTGGCCCACTCAAAGCACATAACCCAGTCAGTCATCTGTCCATCCATCCAGTGTTTCCTGAAGACAGCTGGTAGCCAGTTCAGTCCCAGAACAAAGCTAAAGTTGACAGAGGTCAGAGCCCCATTCAGAGGAACCTTGATAGATGAGAGGAAACTGGGCCTACAGAGGCCTCATGTAATCCAGCAAGGGCAAAAGCATCTGAGATGAATTCCTTGTAACACTGCAGGTTGAGAAGCCACTCAGCTGAAAAGGTGATGCGGTCCCTGGGTGACAGCAAGCTAAAGCAGAATCCATAGTGTGTCCCAGCAGCAATAAAGGCTACAAGCAGCCTGCGGTAAATCATCAGGTGTAGCAGCAACTGCTGTTTATTCAGTACTCATGTGACCACATCTAGAAAACTGCATTATTTTAGGTCCTCCAATACAAGAAGGATGCCAACAAGCTGAACCCAAGTTCAGCAAAGGACCAATAAGTCAGGGGAGAAAGCACAGGATAAAGAAGAAGAGGCTGAGAGAGATGGGCTTGTTTGGTTCAGAAAAGAGAAGGCTTTGTGGGACCTCATAGCAATCTTGCATTATGTATGGAAGGCTACTGAGAAAACAGAGCCAGACTCTCTTCTGTGATGCACAGCAGGAGAATGAGATTAATTAAAACAGGGAAGCTTTCTGTTGGATACAAAGGAAATACTATTTTACTCTGAGGATAAGTAATCAAAGGAACAAGCTGCTGCAGGAGGCTGTGAAACACCATTCGCTGAGGCCTCCAAGACTCGCCTGGTCAAACAAAGCCCTCAGCAACCTGGCCTGGATTCAACATGAACAAGAGGCTGGCCTATGTGACCTCTCCAAGATTCCTTTGAACCTAAATTTATTATATAATCTTATTTTAGAATCACAGAATGGTTTGGACATGAGGGATCTTTACAGATCATCTGGTTTGAGGCCCCCTGCTATAGGCAAGGACACTTTCCACTAGACTGAGTTGCTCAACACCCCATCCAGCCTGGCCTTGAAAACTTCCCAGCATGGAGCATCCAAAGCTTCTCTCAGCAACCTCTTCTAGGACCTCCTTACCTTCTGAATAAACAATTTCTTCCTAACATCTAATCTAAATCTCTCATCTTTTAGTTATAAACTGTTTCCTCCCCATGTCCTATTACTATGTGCCTGTGTAAAAAGTTGCTCTCCCTCTTTTTTATAAGCCCCCTTTACACACTGCAAGGCTGCTATAAGGTCTCCCTGCAGCCTTCTCCAGGCAGAACAATTCCAATTCTCTCAGCCTTTCCTCATAGGAGAGGTGCTTCATCCCTCTGATCATGTTTGTGGCCCTCTTCTGGACCCACTCTCTGTCCTTCCTGTGATGAGGACCCCACAGCTGGATGCGGCATTCCCGATGGGGTCTTAGGAGGGCAGAGTAGAGGGGAAGAACCACCTCCCCTTGACCTGCTGGCCACTCCTCTTTTGATGCAGTCCAGGATGTGGTTGGTTCTCTGGGCTGCAAGCACGCACTGTTGGCTCATGTCCAGCTTTTTGCCATCAGGACATCCACATCCTTCTCCACAGGGCTGCACCCAATGAGTTCATTTCCCAGTCTGTACTCAGGTCTGGGATTGCCCTGCAATTGCCAAGTGCAGCATCTTGCACTTGGCCTTGTTGAACCTCATGAAGTTTTTGTGGGCCCACTTCTCAAGCATGTCCAGGTCCCCCTAGATGGCATCCCATCTTTCCATTGTGTCAACTGCACCACTCAGCCTCCTGTCATCTGCAGACTTGCTGGGAGTTCACTCCATTACACTGTTTGTGTCACTGAGAGAGATATTAAAGATCAATGGTCCCAAGACAGAGCCCTGAGGGACACCTCCATCATGAGCCTCCACCTGGACACTACTGACCACAACTCTCTGCCTGTGTCCATCCAGCCAATTCCTTATCCTCCAAACAGTCTACCCTTCAAAGCTGGAGACAAGGATGTCATGTGGGACATGACAAGTAGATGACATCGGTCCATCTTCCCTTGTCAACCATCACTGTCACTCTATCACAGAAGGTCACTTGACTGGTCAGGCACAATCTATGCTGACAGAAGCTGTGCTGGCTGTCTTGAATCACCTCCTGGTCTTGCATGTGCCTTCCATGAGGATCTGTTCCACGATCTTCCGAGGCACAGAGGTGAGGCTCACCTATATGTAGCTCCCTTGTGTCTACTTTTCTCCCCTTTTAAAAAATACGAGTTATGTTTCCCTTTTTCCAGTCACTGAAGTTCCTGCCTGACTGCCATGACTTTTCAAGTATCACAGAGCCACAGAATATTCGGAGTTGGAAGGGACCTGCAAGGATCATCAAGTCCAGCTCTTAAATGAATGGCCCATACAGGGATCAAACCCATGATCTTGGAATTATTAGCAGCATGCTCCAACCAACCGAGATGGTCTCAGGGTACGATGGAGAGTGGCTTGGCAACACCATCAGCCAGCTCCCTCAGGACCTGCGATGTTTGTCATCAGGGCCCACAGACTCGTGATTATTCAGTTTCATCAGGTGATCTGGGAGCCACCCACGGTATTAAGCAAAACACTTTTCCAGAGTCAGGGTCTAGCTGAGTTATTCAGATTAAAAATCAACTTTTGAAGATTTCTGTGCTATTCCAGCTGCCATTTAAGGGTAATCTCTGTCATTGCTGGGAAGCTACAGGTAAAAAGCCCAGAATCCTCAAGATATACCAGAGCCCCAGAAATGCATGTGACCTTGATACTGCAGTAATGCCAGTAAAATGCAATGGGAGAAAGAGAGTTAACTGAGAAAAACTACAATTCTTAACAGACTCCATCAGTGCTGCATAGGGGGAATTAGGCAATTCTGCACGGTATAAATCAGAGCAGATCAGTGGACAGGAGTAGCATTTGCTGTCTAGATACAGTTCACTGCTTATTTCCCCGTTTAAATGGGAAAAAAAAACCCGAACACCTAATCAGCAGGGTTATCAAAGCACACTTGGTCTGGAAACCAGCCACACCCCAGCTCCAGCTCCAAGCTCTGTCCTTCCATAAAGCCAGTCCTCGCTGACCCACCTACCTGCTCTCCTCTGTAGATAACATACTCGGCGTATGCAAGTCCATTCACGCTTGGCCTGCCGATAACAGAATGGTGCCCGGGAGGGGCATGAGCCATTTTCATTGTGCTGAACTGAAGAAAGGATTTTCCAAGGGTCACTCTACAGAAGAGCATTTGTCTAAAATGAATGAAGAGAATATAAACATCTTACTAGGAGTCGAGTGCTTCCAGAATTATTTCAGTCTTTTGAGTTTATTTAATTATAATTAATTTCTCAAGGCTTTTTTAGAGAAACACTTTTAGAAATCAGTTCTAAGACTGTATAAAACCTGCCACAAAAAATCTTTTGTGACACACAGAAGGGAGAACACACAGTTTGTTTAGCCCTCACATGGAGGCCTGTTCTAGTTCATTTTATATATATATATATGTAAAGCTGTTGAAAGAAGCTGAAACTCTGTGTTCCTACCAGCAGGGACTGGACAGGTGTCAAAGTGTGAGAAACACATTGATCTACTCCAGCACGAAACAAAGCTGTGATTAAGTCCTGTTCACTACCTCCAAAATTATCTGATCCACAGTACAACAAAGTACTGCTGACCACCACTTTGCACTGCAGTTTTGTCCTGAGAGTGCCTGGAGTTTAATTGCTATTTTCCCCTGACTCTTCATTTTCAAACTTGCTGTTTCAAGCCTCCTTCCTGAGCAACAGCTCATTTTGATTTATACTCACTGCACTCTTAGATGTAATTTTTGACCTTCCTGTGGGACTTGCTGCATTTATATTCATTTTTGTTCAGCCCTGACAAACAGAAAACTGCATTTTTCCTGCCACGACCAAGCTCAAGTGGCCTTCCTTTCCCTGCAGGTCACCCTGTGCCAGGATCATAAAAAGCAGGACAGCCAGAATTACGTGCAGGGAACTCTGCTGGGTCCATACCTGTGGCAGATGTAACAAGACCTGTCTTTGTGCGTCGGACAGCCTGTTCCTCCCCCTATTCCGTACACATATTGGTTGCTTTTTGAGGAGTTCTCAGCAAAGTAAATTCCAGCTCCAAACATCCCTCCAATGTATGCATGCCTTTCATCAAATCCTTTGTGAATGATAGCATTAATAAAAGGAGACCCTAGAACAGTGACACAAAAAGACACATACTTGTTAAGTTGTATAGTAATACAAGACTCAATGTCAAGAGGAGTTTATCTGCCTCAAATAGACCATTAAATACCAGAAAGTGTGCTCAGTCAGCTGGAAGGGGGCGATACCCAGCAGGATGCTGTGATGTGTGGGATTTATCATTATATACCAAAATCCCACGTGTGACTCATTTCTTACTCATTTCACAGATCTCATTAAATGGCTTCCCCCCACTCACATTTCGGTGCAATTTATCTTGTCAATGCACACCTTCTCTACACAGTCAGTACTGGTTAAGGTGGGGCAAGGTGTCAGGACAATCATACCCAAAACCAATTTCCTACACAGAATCACAGAAGAATCTAGGGCAGAAGGACCTTCAGGCAATTGTCATTTGTAGGCATTTCTAGAGAAATCTTGCTGAAACTCATGGCTGGTTTTGATTCCTTTCCCTGATGCTTGCCTGAAGCACCAGGGTAAAACGCTTTTACTGCGTGCTGCTCCCCCCATTTAGAAGACACCATGTCTTTCTCACAGCAATGTAACATCATCCCAGCAGCTTTACTGAAAATGACTAAGATAGGGCTTAGCAAAAAACCTTCCTTTTTCTTAAAAAACCAAAACATAACAAAATTATTTCTTACCTAGTGCAGCTTTTAGGATTGCAGCAACTACACAGAGTAACTCCACCACTGCCACACCCCCAATGTACCCCCTGCATTTCTAGTGCAGAAACACAATTACTTGCACAGGATGGTGACACAGCAACAATAACATTGCCTGTGGGTCCTTGCAAGGTTTGGGGTTTTTTGTTAAAAACCAATACGTACAAAGAGACACGACTTCCTTACCGTGAAACAACATGCGCTCATTGTGATGATTATGATTCTCCTCTGAGACCTCCTTCTGTCTGTGACAGAATCTCTCCCGCAACTTCTTGTTCACTACCTTTTGAATCTGCAGCAGAACAACAGATCCAACCACGCTGTCACCATAACATTTCAATCTCTCACAGGTATTTGAATTGCAATTGAAATGAAATAGAGTTTCACCGAGTTCACATTAATTTGACAGTGAAACTGACAGCAAGACACATGAATGCTATAAAGAACCCCATGGCTGTTCTGCACGCAAGGCTGAAGTCTCTCAAACAGCTCTGCAGCACACACTTACAAATGGTTAAAACTACTGTGAAACTGCAGCCTAAGTTTTCAGGTTTAAGGACAACTTTCAGGCTTCTTCTCTCAGAACCTGCAACACCACAAAGAACTACAAACTGTCTGGAACTCCTTCCCTCTCTGCTTTGAGCTCTGTTGACCAATCTTGTCTAGCTCTTTGAAACTTGCTGTCTAGTTTAGGTTTATTTTTTATGAAAAGAACCATCTTTTGAGGGGAAAAAAAAGGAGATGTGCTGTTTAATCTATCTGTATCATTTCAGCCACATGCTCTAATACCAGTGGTTTCTGTAAAGGACTTCACCTTCAGTTTGGGAGTAGGATGGAAGCAGAGTTTTACTTCAGGATGCATGATCTATTGGATCAAGCTGCAAAGGCTCTGCACAGGCTTACTTCTCAAAGAGACAGGCAGCACAGGTTTGCTGGAGCTCAGAAACCAAGTTCTGTTCTGATTTCCAAGAAACCAGAAACTGTACTTTCCCTCAGAAAGACAATACTATTTTCTGGAATGCCACGGCTTGTAAAAGGTATTTTTCTAGTTGGTAAGGGCAAAGGAGGTGGTGTCAGTCTGGGAAGTTGCATAGGGAGATAGAAACTTCTTATCAGAAGTCATGATCATCCTTTCACACCCTCCCTAATATCCTTTAAAAAGGTAAGAAAAGACTACACTGAGGAAAAAAAAAATCTGTGTTGCAAGGGTCAAATACAGAAGTTATAGGCCTCTGAAATTCAATCAGGTTCTTCACCACATCTGTCTTCAACATCAGTTCTTCTTTAGGAGCCCAAGCAGACACTTCTCCCTCATTCCCTGTGCACAGCATGCATTCATTTTAGCACTTGCATTAACTCTGTTCCTGAATACCATTTCAACAAAGAACTTTAAATGTAAAAGGGCAAACCACTAAACTGATTCTGCCTGCTGGCATAAATACTAACGTACTTTACCACATAAAACTGAGAGGTTTTGAAACTTACCCTGATGACATTGTACCTGTTGAAGATCCCACCAGCATTTCCACCATCCCGATGCTCCCGGATTGTACTTTGCATCTACATAAAAAACCAAAACTGAAAGTTCAGCACATAAACCTTGCTAGCAAGGCAAAGTATCCATGTAGTGTCTCAGTATATCACTGGCAACAACAGACAATCTTGATGGAAAATGAATTAAAAGGTGTACAAAAAAAAGTCATCTCAATTTTAAACTGCATTATACCCTAATTTCTCAAGCACCCAACACGTTATGCTGTTCCACAGCAGGGAAGCTGGATGATGCAATTATCCGATTGATGCCATGAAGATTTTTGCCTTTTCTTTTATACCCCTGTTATACCTTTTTACAACTTCTGTATTCCTAGCACTTACTGCCTACATTCTTGGACTTGTTTGTCAAGCTAAGAGACTAAACATTTTAGAAGCTTCGTAGTTAGGGATCAGTGTGCCCCAGACCCCAAGGTCCTCTCCAGAACACATTCTGTAAACCAAGATAGAACCATCCAGGGGAAGGTTCCTTGGGGAGGGGGGGGGGGCTCACTTGAACCTCTCATTGGGGAATCTTTGATAGATATGCTAATTAGTAAAACCTATAATGTTATACCCCATGTTGGGGAGATAGACTCGGTGGGGTGCCTCTGGATGCACATGACCTAGACGTGTACACCTAAGGATCCTTAAAAATAAATACCAAGGTAAAATCCCTTTCCCCCTTCTAACTGTGTATGACTCTTGATTTTAAGACCAGGAAAAGGCATCACAATCTTGCAATAAAAATCCATATAAGACAAAGGAGAATAATGGTATCAAAATGATATACAACTAGAAAACCTGATTTTTATTAGAAAAAAAAATCTTTGACAATTAATATACAAAAAGATCACTCTGAAGAAACAATAAATGTGATTTTAGTGAGTTTAGTTTGCATTTCTTAGTATTAGGAAAATACCTGCACTATAAATTCTCCTATGTAATTAGCAGAGCATTTCTGATTCCCTCAGAAATTGTTTCATTGTGTCTTTTAGAGAAGTATTTATAGCTACAGCAACAATATTACATAACAGTTCAAAAAAATATTCCAATTTGCTATGGCAGAAAAGTGACCCTTTCTTTCAGAAAAGTTTATAAAAAAGATCTACACAAACTCCAGTTTATGAAGTTACTAATAAAAAATACACCCAGGTAAGCTGGAAGCAATCTTGATTATCTAGACTTTTTAAAAGACTCCAAACACTTCTGTGCTATAGTGTAGGAACACGACACAAATAGCAAATGCACAGTAGAATGGAGTTTCTTCCAAACACAGCTCTTCAGGAAGTCTCTTTTCTGTTACGATTTTTGCTTTCAAAATGGTATGTCCTTGTAGTTGACTTAAATAAAAGAGCATGTGTGTGTGGGGGAGGCAAAATTACAGTCAATTCTCAATTATCCAGGACCTGTTTATCTGGGTTACAGATTAACTAAGCCACCGAGACAAGAGAAAACAAGCTGGTTCACAGAAAATGCCTGGAGAATTGCAAGACCTTGATCCCTTGGTCTTCACACACAGCTTTTAATTTTCACAGGTCCACCTATCTACGGAAATCTGTGGAAACCCTTCCTATGAGGCAATATCCAAGACAAAATTCAAAACACAACAAAATAAAATCGGGATAACACTAAGTGAGCAGAGACCATTTATTTAAAAAATTGGCAGGACATAGCAAAATAATTTCCCTCATTTCTCTATATGAAAGGACAAATGAAGAGCCCTAAATTTCATGTCAGATCTATGCCATTCATACACCAAAGCCTATTTTAGAACTTTCAACACGTATTGCACACTTTAGCTCTGACAGGCTAATCAGTGGAAAGAAAAATAAATGGCCACTGAAGCATTAAGAAAGGGACTTGGATTACCTCCTCTTCTACGGATTGATACTCCTTATCATCAGGAGCAAGGTCAAGGAGAATGGTCCCCTGACTCACACAGTGGAAAGTCAAATAAGGATTGGTACCTGCAAAGAGAAGGAATGAAAAGGACAAAAATCAACAGGAAAAACCAATACTGGCTCTATTTGTATCCATCATCATCATCATTGTTCTTTTTACACAACCCCAGTACAGCAGGAAATGCAAAATAAACACAAGGCATAAGCACAACCTCAAAAAGATAAAAGTACTTTCATTAGCAGCAGAGGCTTTACAAGAGAGATGAAAAATGCATGTGGGATATAATTGCCCTTCATTGCTTCCTCTTTCAACAGAAACATCTCGGAAGTGTGGGGCAGCTAAAACTCCATCAGGTGTACCCTTCAGGATATAACTGGCCTGTGGGTAGGTACATAGGGCAAATCAATCCAAAAGTTCCTCTCTGGGTAGAAGAGGGTCCTGAGAAACGAGCACAGCTTCCCAAGCTGCCTCCAGGGTATCCATTCTCTGAAAAGGCACGTGATCACTTGGTCTGGTATCTCCTTAATATATTCTTTAGCTATCACAACTCACTCAGCCACCACGTCTGCAGCAAATATACTTTCCTGATGTTCAGATTCTTTCAAGTCCTGGTGACAATGCCTACATTTAGAGAAGGTGACTTGCAGGAGCCTGTGTGTGCTACACCTAGACTAACCAGTGAAAGTGTCATATTTACCTTGCTGTCCTCCTAGAAGTCTCTCCACACCCTTTATTAATTTGTGGCGGTGTCCATACGCATTGATCCCAATTTCTTTAAGCTCTTCATGCCCCATGTCAGCCAACACATCCAGGGTTATCTGGAAAGGTGAAAGATCACAGAAATCACTTGCCAAACCTGGCCTGACTTTCAAGGCTGGAGACCTATCACTTGAGAAAAGCAAAGTATTCATGGTGCAACCAAATGCATGAAGGTAGTTAATGTTTTGCTTCACTTCTACTTGCTGCCACCTTCTGGCAAACCTCTCCCTATCACAGGACCATACCCAGCTGCTACAGTCTGAAATTGTGCACAACTTTTACTTCTCTCACACCAATTAACAGGAGCTGGTTCTCACAGAAGGTTCTCACTAACATTTTTACTTAGGTAGAAGAGGGATGCATGGAAATGCTGGGACAAATATGGGAGTACTTTTGAAACATTCAAAGTTTCACAGTGTTGTACAATTCATTATTTTCACTACACAAGCAGAGGCTAATATTCTACAAGCTTACCAATAACGAGCCAATGTGAAAAAGTGCACATGAAGATAGTGCTGGAAAAAAGAATAAGCTTAAAGAAGATGAGCTTGTTTTTTCTACAAAGAAACTTACAAGAAGAGCTAGATTATTTCAAAATGATGAATATATTGAATCCGATTTGCATTGTTAAATCTTATTAGCAGGGGAAAATTTTAACAACAGGTTAGGAGTTAAGGAAGCAAAAGCAGAACAAGACCAGCTAGGCAATAGGAAGGTGTGAAAAATACTACGAAAACCTGAGAAGAGTATAGGTGGTTTGAGGTTGGTTTCCTTCTGAATAGAAACACTTCCAAATTAAAGGAAAAAGCTTATGCTTCATATACCAGAAGGGAAAAAATTACATGGTATTTTACCTTTGAAGAGATACCTCCTAGTGTTTTATAGAAACAGCTGGAACTGTAAGCAACACATTACATTTTAAACCTTCGTTTCCTGATTCCTCAGTAAAAGATTAGCAGCAGAGGACAGAGGAAAAAATAATCATCACATCCAGTCTCTTGCACTTGCACCTTTCACTTCCACCAGTACACCCATCTCACTCATGTAAACAGATCTATTTAACTGCAACATGTTAAATTTAAGAAACAGTACATAAAGGGAATCTACAAATACATTACAAGTACTTCTGCCGCAAAACACAACGTAAGCTTGAGAAACTTACATTAGTTGTACTCTTTTGATATATTGTGAATTATTGATAAATCTGCAGGTTTTTTTCCCTTATCTCTCAATGCCATTTGAAAGTTAGCCCAGCAAAACCCAGTTAATCCTATGATCCTAACCTAATAGGAAATGTAGCTTCTGCATTCTGTAGCATGAATACTCCTGGGCTAGATTTTTAATTCAGCCTATAGTCAAACTGGAGAGTTTCCTACATCTAACCAAAGTATCACATGCAGCATGACAGGTGGTGAAAGGCTTGTTTGGCTATCGAGACTGCTGAAGGACAAATGCAGGTGACATTTCAACCTAACTTCATTATAGTCATCATGTTCAAAGTTCACAAGGTCCAAAACAACTCTCAGAATACAACCCAAATTGGCAGTCAGAGTGTATGTATAAGTGAAAGCTACCTGACACCTGAATCCAACAAGAAAAGGTATTTTCGTAGGTTTCGCAACTTCACCATATTGTATCTGGCAATTCATTTGCAGAAAACTGAAAGAAAACTTGGACACACTTGTTTTTCTGTAGATGTGAAATGTGGGGTTTTTCCTTCCCTTTTTTAATTAGACAATGAAAATGTCACTCGAGTTTATTAGGTTAGTTTATCTTCTGAACATACAAACAGAGATGAAGCTTGCCACTTACCTGTTCTGTCTCAAAGATGTCTCGGAGGTGTTCAAGACCCAGGCTTTTTAGGAACTGGGTAATGTTCATGTCAAGACCAGAAACTGTAAGAGAAGAAACAAGTCTTTATATCCTATACATCTGAAGTAACAAAAACCAAACCAACCAACTTAAAAAAAAATTAAGCAATACCACTGATTCTCTCAAAATTCCCAACTCTGATTCTTTTTACAATCAATTTGTCTATGTCTGTAATAAACAATCTACTTCCGTTGTGCCAAAGCTCATCACCATTTCCTCTTCAGAATCAACTATTAAAAGCACAAACCATCTGTGACAAATACAGGCTCATACTGCAAAGAGAAGGAAAAGAAGGGTGGGTGTATTTTTGCTACCTGATCCCCTTAGATTCTGACCTAAAGCATGGATTCCAGATACTAATCAAAGGGTTTGAAAAGCCTTAGCAAAATCCCCCAGCCATCACAATCAGTACTCCTTCATCAAAATAATTCTCATTGGATTTTCTTTGTAAAGTCAATGAACATCTGGGCACCTAATCAGATCTGCATCTGTAGTCAGACCTAATCACTGATAGCAGACACAGATGAACAGTTAACAGTGAACAGTTAACAAGCATGGGACACTTTAAAATACAGATAACAGTTCAAACTGCACAGTATTTTCTGGCTAGTCAGAAATGCTTTTCAGATAAAGCACGGCCCATTTTGATACTAAACTACTGTACTTCTGGCAATGTAAACTTGTCCAACAGCAAATGCACCTTCTCCTTCCTTCCTGTCAGTTCCTGCTGCTCCATCCCCAGCATTTGATGCCCCTCCTACGGCTAGTTCTGCCAGTGGGCCCGTGAGGTTATCTATGCTGCTGGCAGCAGAGAGGCAGGACGGTGTAGATGCTGGCGAGATCACAGAGGCACTAACAACAGTAGCTTGAGGCTTGAAGCACGTAGGCAAAGCTTCTGGAGGCATCGCATCTATCAGCAAAGCTCGGATATCATCAGCCTGAAAAACAGAAAGAACACCCAACATGAGCTCCTACTATCACAAGTCACTGATCTCTGGAAAGAATTTTAAGTTGATTTATTTGATTGTTCTGTTCCCCATTAGAAAGAAAACTGCCAACTTCTGTCACAGGGGAATTCATGATTGCAAGAACATTTTGATTCACCACTCAAGACACAGGTGGAACCAGGCTCTCCCCACTTCTAAAGGTATGTAAGAAGGTACATCTAATTTCTTTCTGGCACAATGACTTTATAGGTGTTAAAGCCAGGGAGAACAATGCAGCAACTTTATTAGAAATCCTTCACAACCTAGGCCAAGAAATGCCACTTCTTAATTTCTGTCAGGCTCAACTTCAGGTGCACTGGAACATGGTTTCAGTGGAAAGATTACCACCACCTTTGCTATAATCACACCTCATAGGGTTAGAACAGATAAAAAAAAGGACAGGAGCTCAGGAGAACTTAGCTAACAATTTGATTTAGCCTTTATTGACTAAATTAAGCAATACCCTCATCTTCAAGAACTTCCTCTTTAAAAGTTCTTGTAGAACATGATTAAGACATCCTTATCGTCCCCCAGAGAAATCAAATAATTTTCATATCCTTCATCACAAAGCAAGTTTTCTAGAGCTCAGATTACTCTGGAAGGTATTTCTTGACCTCTCCATAAATAAATCAACAGCCCTAAAAGATACTTGCACTGAAACCAGACACAGCATCCAATTTGGCTGCATTATCCATTCCATCAAGATTGTTTAAGGTGGGGCATACATGTTCATATAACTTTATTAGGCTTTTTAACCAGACACCACTTACAAGAAAGTTTACAGATGCCAGTTTTGGAAAAAGTTTGATAGCCACCTACAAATCTTTGGAGGTAGAATGAATTCTTTGGAATGTTGTTTTGGAATTAATAAAAAAAAAAGGAACTGAGGTAATATGGAGGCACTGAGCGTAATTATCCACTAAACGTTCCCATTCCTCTAAAGGCCCATCTGATGTTCCTCCTAGGTTCAAAGAAATAATCACCAACAGCACACAGACTGGCCATCATCAGAGACATTCCAGACAGTTTTATTTCCGGGAATGCGGAGATTGATCCCAGGAGTGAATCCTTAAGGAGAAGCAAATCTTAAATCACAAGCCACACTAAGATCTCAGCCAAAGGAAAATGCTTGGACCCATGGACAAAAAGCCACAAACAGGCACTCAGAAGATGCTCTTCTCTCTCCACCTCAGCACAATGGAAGTGGAGGACTGCTGATGCCTTGGAGCCATAGAAATGAATTTAATATACATAGCAAATCCTCCAGAGCAGCCTGTGGCTGGCTAACATGAACTTACTGTTGCCAGGTCTAGTGGTGTCTGACCCTCTTGGTTCTTCATAGTTGGATCTGCTCCATGAGCTAACAGCAGAGCACAGAGCTGTGTCCTTCCTTTTTGTGCAGCTTCATGCAAAGGTGTGAATGCCCATTTATCTGTTGCATTTACACATGTATTATATTTGATCAACAGTGCTGCTATATCCACATGCTGGAAAACACAAGAACATCTCAATCAACATGCCACTGGTAAAACATATATTCCTTTTTCATGTTGGAAGTAATGGTGCCTAGAGACTCTTGTGGTTTCTCTCCTCTGTAACTCATTCTGCCTCCTGTGTCACAGGAGCAGCACACTTCTCCAGGTACCAATTTATACTGCAGCTCCACAGTCATCTGTGTCTGTGCACTACCAGATCACTCACCAGCACATGAAGAATTGGGATCAGGCACAGAGTCAGATTTCTGTCGAATCACCCCAAGTACATAGCATGAAGTTTGTGCCAGCTGCAGGAGCAGACATGATACTTAACCCTGAATAAAAAAATTATTTGTGGACAACTTTGAACTGGCAAATTTACAGAGCTGCAACTTTTGTGGCACAATACTAGAAGCTCTGAAGATCATGGTGGTGTGCTACGGAGCCACCCCTGTCTGTACACAAAAGTCTTTGTTGTACTTTCTTTCTTGCAAGACTTTGAACTCATCTGTGGCAGAACAGATCTGTTCTATCTTCAATCATATTTTATGAGAACTGTAATTGATAAAACATGAGTGTTACAAGGGACAACTGTTTTACATGGGTTATAAAAGTAATGAACTTATAACCCCATGTTTCCATCAATATCCTGGCCTTGAAGTCTCCCAAGTAAAAATACGAGAAAACTGACAAATGAAATCTTTGCCTGTCTCTAACCAGCAGATCTTTTTTGTGCAAAACAGCAAAGAAAAACACCAGGTAGTAAAAATGAGTGGGTAGGAGCATGAAACACTGAGATTGTAAGCAGAAGCACAAAGACTTGCCAATGGATTGCCTTTTTCCCCTCAATGGCAATTAAGTGACTCTTTGCAGCTCTCATAAAACAGCTTGGTCTCTGAACAAGTGTGATGTGAAAATACTGCCAACTTTATTTTTCCTCTCTGCCAAACTTTTAAAGCAATTGCTGTTCCTGTGATTTTTCTGCCACAGAAAGCCCTATTGAGGGACACACGGCATGAAGTGCTGGGTGGGAGAACTGAAGAAACTTTTGTGAGGAAAAGGCAGAGCCTGTGAAACTTGCCAGCTATGAACTTGTGAAACCAGTACTCATCTCCTCTCTACCTCCCATCACAGACATCTGAACAGGCTGATGACAGCTCAGAGAGAAGTGTGGGATGCCAGGAAAGGTATACAGCAACTCTTAACTAAATAAGCTGATGGAAAAGCACCAAACACTGCCTTTTTAATGTTTCCTAGAGAAAGCAAGGCAATCAGGTTAGCTTGGCATTATGATTTTTAGAAATGGTAACTGGCTAAAATCAATCTCTGACACTTCTCTATGCCAATAAGAAATGCTCTGACTTTGTGTAAAATGTATGTTTTGGTTTCTCATGCCAAAGAACAAGAACACAGTATTTCCAACAGACTTTATATCTTAGCAACATCCTGGGAATTAATGCTTATGGCAGATGCTGATACACAATATTGCTTGGTATTAGGACCCTGTATCATAAAAGAATTCTTTGTTGCATTTCTAATCTTTCATCGGGATTTGAGGCTTTTTGCTCTTTGGGACACTGGGATCCCAGAGTGATGTAAAGAACCAATACAAATGGTGTAGATTGAGTTCCACTGATGCTCTTTTAAAAAACAAGGTGAATGCTGCACATTTTATTTCATTTGCTCTCAAACAAAAGCAATCATGGCTCTATTATGGTCACCTCTCCCAGATTTTTCTGTATTTGTGCCAGGGCCAGGTAAGTAACAGACAAAGCATATCATGAGACCATCAAACCCATTACTTCATGAGCTTCATATCCTCTGTCTGACTGTAAGCACAGTGCTAGGAGCTTCTCAAGCACTGTCTCTGTACAATTATTTACAAGAGATTTCTTTCTCACCCAGTCCACAACTAACAACTGCTTATAAGCAATCTATTAGGCATCTGTGCAACTGGTACACAGATGCTTACTCCTATATGGAGGAAGGAGGGCCTGCCTCATACAAAATGGTTTGAATCTGCCACTGCATGCACCCCCCCTGCAGGACAACCACATTACAAACTCAGTAGGTCCTTCAACACTTCAGCTCTAGCAATAGATTCCCACCAAACACCAGCTGTAACACACCTCCACTTCGCTGTCATCGTCTGCACACAATCCCATGGTATTTTTCTCTTCCTTCCATCTAAGTCTTTCAGAGACAACTTAAGGTCTTTTCTGTTTCAAATGTCACCCCAAACTTAACACTGTTCAATCCTGTGCATCTGCTTGCCTACATAAAAGCTACATTGTAGTGATCTTTCTGAACTGCACCATTTAACTGCTACCGCACACCTGAATGTGTGTCCTACTGAATGTATAGGACTGCAAACAGGACTCAAAACAGTAACTTAACCCAACAAATATTTCATGCTATCAAAACCAGAACTATGTTCACAGCCAAACAGCTGCAAAGTAACTGGCTTTGGATATGATTTTAATGAGTCCCCTGCTGTTCTACTCATGGCAAGACTGCCTGCACCTACCCCATAGGATGCTGCATTGTGTAGGGGGATTAATCCTCCTTTGTCCTGGGCATTAACATCAGCACCATGCTCAAGAAGGTATTCAGCTACTTCCAAATTGTTGTAACCAGCTGTAGAAAAAGCACAGGAAAAGAAATTCAGTGTTAGGAGAGCTAAACTAAAGAAAAATATTAAACAGAAAAGCTAAGGCAATTTTTCAACTGCAAAAGTTCCTCTTCCCTAGTAATTGTATCAGCTCCTGAAATACGGGTGCCATAGTTAACTCTTTGTACAGGACAATTCTCTGTGAAACTCTTCTTATACCAATCCTGATTTTGGCAAATTACATCTGTAGACCTACCATAAATATGCAAGCCTTCAAAACCTGGCGTGCTACCCACCTGCAAGATGCAGCGGTGTTGAATTTCTTCCCTGGGTGTCTCTGCAATTGATATTTTCTTGAGTACACAGCTTCTGCACACGTGCCAGGCACCCCTTCTTGGCAGCATCTAGCAAGGCAGCATCTCCTCGCAGTAAGTCCTGGATATCTGTGTCCCCTTCTTTCACCAAATCTAGAGGAGTGTTCCCATCTCGATTCTTTTTTGTTGGATCAGCTCCATGCTGCAAAGAGCAAAGCGGAACGCTACTGTCACAGTCGTGTGCAGAGCAGTGCATGAAGTGTGTCACTATTTTGTGAAACAAGATGGGACTTTGCTGACCTATCATAATGAAATAATAATTGTATAGGCACATGAAAATAAATCCAGAAGGCTGAGGCCTAAAAGCACTAGTCAGAAAGACAGCTGTGTGAATCTCAATTCCACAGGCAAGAACGGCAGCCCTCTCCATGAGCTGTCCCTGCTCTATTTGCAACTGAAGCATGTTCAGGAGCATTTCCTGCATATAGCTATTTCTTACTGCCACAGCAGTGTGAAAGGAAAGCCAACTGCAAGTACCCTGCTGCCAGTCCTCCTCTTCTCCTGAAAACTGGCAGGAATCAAATGGCTGGCAGAGGTATTTCCTGAGCACAACCTTCTGAGCTAGCAAAGCCAGGCTCTGAATTTTACTAAATGTCATCCTGATATTGAAAGGCACTTGTTTCAGAAGGGAACTAGAAAAGTACTCTTCTCTATACTTCCCAATAGATAACAGCACCATCTTAAGCAGTTTACAGGTCTTTGAAAAAGTGAAAAAAAATTTGGTGGACAAGTGGAGTTGGATGCTTGCTGGTAAAACATGCAGACCAGGCAGTGATAAGAACACAGTACTGGAGCACAGGGGATGAGAAGGAGAACATACAACTATGTAGAGCATATGGTGTGAGTCACGTCCACATTCAGTTTTGTGGGAGGACAGCTCCTTCCCTATTCCCTCTCAGCAGCAATGGGAAAAAAACAAAGATAGATAAAGCAGAGGCAGCTGCTGGCACCATAGTTCTCTGGCTGACTTCTTCAGAATAGTCAAACACAGTGGTCCAATCCCTGCCAGCAAGCCTACCCTGCCATTTCCCACTGGACGTGCTGGCATAGCTGGTGCACAGCTAGTGTGAGCCATGGGGAATGAGATGGGGATGGGGAGAACAGAGGGAATTAACTGTATTTGGAAGCAACACAACTGTGTTCATGGTGTAAAGGATAAAGAGCAAGGGACAGAAAGGAACAGAGTATTGATTACACAGAACCAGTTCCACATCTGTGGTTCTCTCAGGAAGAGAGCATTCTTCACACAAAGTTTTTTAGACTGCAATGATTTCTCCAAGATATGACCTGAAATCCCTTATTTTAAAGCTCATCAGCATTGAAACTATTCAAATATGCTCCAGAATAAATATCTGAATGAAGAGGCAGTGTCTTCTGAGACCCCTTCCAAGGCATAGAAACAAATGAAGGTGGTAATTTCAAAGAAAGGTGACAAAAAAAGAGTGTCTCCAAAATGCCTGTTTATTTTTGTTTCCTTCTTCAAGCAGACCAGGAGAGAAGGAGCAGACATCTGGAGGAGTCAAGCTCAACATCCACAACTCAGCAGAACTGACAGCACTGCCAGCAGGCATAGGAGACACAGCAGGAGAAACCCTGAGTAAACTCCAGTGCGAGCACATACCCACAGACACCCAGAGACTTCACAGCTGTGGGCATATTTAGCTCTTGTGCAAGAGTGATTTTTTAAAAAAAAAATTTCAGCACTTTTCTATTTCCCATTATACATCCATTCAGGATCCTCTGAAGACAAAATATGGCTAAATTCCCTGTGGAATTATCAGAAAAGGCCAGAGACCTGTGTCTATAATGCAACACTGTGCTTGAGAGATTATGAGTGTTCCTACAGCTTGAGCTAACATCTCTATTAGGCTGTTACTTCCAGGCCACCACCATGCCTACTCCACAGACATCTCTTAATATCTCCTGGTTTCTGCTGTAGATGTGATTCAAACTATCATGCTTCTCTCTCTGACTGCTTTTTTGGTAATCAAGTGAAATTAATTAATGATATAGGAGGGAAGTATTGGGGCTTTGCAGCAGCAAATGAAAAGCGGCTGGGGAAGATCCTCATTATTTTAAGACTATCCATATTCTAACTTTCTCCTATTTTAAATGTCGTGCTTCAGAGAGACATTAGTAGGCAAGGCTGAAAGGAAATAGGATTGGCAAGAAATTCTACTCTAGCACCCCTTTTCACCCTCCCAGGGCAGGATCTGACTTTATGTTAAGAAGTTTCTCAAACTCATTTTTGTCACTGGAAACATCTTTGCATTACCTCATGCTTTTTACAGGTTCTTCCTGTAAGTATAATGAATATTTATACCACCATATATTAACATGCATTTCCTCCAGGAGCTTGATATTAACATAACAGTTTTAAATTTCTCTCATACCAAACAGCACTTAGGACCCACCCTCAGTTATTATTCTGTAACACACTCTTGCATAAGTATTAACAAAATTTACTTAAATGCAGTAACTGTTTCAGAAACAGATGGATAGGACAAGGTAGGGAGTTCTGATTTTTACACTAATTCAGCTGGTTTTTCCAGTTTCAGAGTCCTGTCAACTCAGCTAACAGTACTAATACACGTGCTGGAAACTGTACTTGTACCGATGATTCTTTTTAAATCAATGATATTACACAAGAAACCATCTGAAAATTGCAAGATGAAAATTGATTCAAAGATACCACAAAGAATTCACTGAATGCAATTAACCTTGCATTAATTAGTCTTCAGAAAAAATAAACATATATGCATTTAAAGACACATCTGAGAACTCCAGCACATACTTTTAAAAGCAGTTTGCAGATTTCATATTTTCCTTTTGCTGCTGCTTCATGTAGAGGAGTGAATTTCCACAGGTCTGCCACGTTGACAGAAGCACCATGCCTCACTAAGAGTTCAGCCACTTCGTAGTGTCCATAAGAACAGGCATTGTGCAGGGGCACTAAGCCACTAATCAAAGAGAAAGCATTAATAGCTAGAGAATAAAATCCTATATGCAATCAGTAGATAAAACTCCCACTTTCACCAGACATTATTGTTATCTTTCAGTCTTTCCAGTTTTCATGGCTTTAGTTCTCTCTATTAAATTAAACTTAAAACTTAAATTAAAACTTAATTATCCTTCTTCAGTTCTCATCCACAAGACTTTTAAATACTTAGAAAGCCCCAATGTTACAGCTTCCACAAGCAACTTCAATGATGTTAATAACAGACATGAACTAAATTGCAAGACTCACTGTTGTTCTGAGTTTGGATATTTGAGTGTAAATTTCAAGAAAGACATAACACTAATATATTGTGTTTGAAGTACAGTTATTAGTAAGTACTGCATATCTGACAGATACAGAAGGATACCCAAACATTTCTTCCAGGGTAAGCCTGAAAATCCAGTATTGGAAATTAATTATCCTCCACCCTGAACTAATATAGTGGAGTAAAAGAGCAAACATAATCATGCTGCTTCACAATTAAGGCAAAAACCTGTAAATGGTTAATACAATTTAACTGAATATTAACTGAAAAAATAACTAACTTAATAATAAAAGCTAACAGAATTAGAAAAATGACCACAGATAACCCTGGTATTTTACCCTATTTTATTCAAAACTAATGTTAGATCACCTAAGACAAGTTAAAGGCTGCTTTCAAGCAAAAGTCTCCAAAATGGGCAAAAAGGAGAAAAGAAGTGTCATGTATTACAGTGCCAGGTATATACTTAATAATGGCTTTTCCAGAAAGCAAAGTATGCTGTAATGGTCTATAAATCTCCCTACAGCACAGGAACAACGCAGAACAAGAAGGAAAGAGAAAAATCCTCAAGAGAAAAACACAATGGTCACTGAAATCTGAAGCAAAATGAATAGGTGGGATATAAGTCTCACACTAATAGAGAACAGCAGGACATATCATGGAATGAAATGTACCCTTTATCTTTGGCATGCACATCTGCTCCATGGTGCAAGAGGTACTCCACCACTGATACGCGGTTATACCCTGCAGCAAAGTGCAGTGGTGTTGAATGACGGCCTTCCAGATCTCTGCAATTCACATTCTGAGGGCTGCAAAGTTGCTGTGAAGACAAGAGAACCCAAAATCTAGTACAAAACTAAAACTAACGAATAAAAAACTCCACAAAACCAAACAGCAACAACAAAACATGAAACAAACCCAAAAGAAAAAAACTAAACTACCACCTCCAAAGACCCCAACACAAAATTTGATCCCCTTATTATACAAATTTTTTGAAGTACTAGGAAATTTCTTTCCACTTATGCAAAGTTAAAAAAAAAGCAGCTCTAAATTTATAGCTGAAAGTACTTCTTTAACAAACAAGAATTAAATGATGGGAGCAGTGTGAAGATGTTCCTAATGTATTAGAAAGGGTGAACCTCTACATCATCAAGTCCCAGGTTCAAGGCCATGTAACTTTCTCCAGATATATTGCCATTTCCGGCTTATATTGCCTTCAGAGAACTAGAAATATTTAACTTAGCAGTCAAAGGAGCTGCTGGTGCACAAAACTGCTGCTGTTTGAATACTAATATATATCATGTTGAAGTTCAAGGTGGGAAAGTATGCACAACAGTCTATCTGCAGGCTGTTTGGTCCACAGACCAAGTAACAAAAAAATGATCAAACCTTCCTGTGATGTTGGGATTCCATGGCCTGACCCTTCACCTTCAGATTAAGGATGGTTTAAAATATGAAGTCTGTTACCTATTAACAGTGTTTGCTTGCCATCTGATTGAATCATGCACCTGAGGGCTTGTTTCTACTAAACTGTGATTCTGAGAACCACAGGGTCTGCTTCAAAGAATTATGGGTACATCTGAGTCCATTGAAGACGTGACTGTGTGAAGGACTGGCAGAATAAATAAGCAGAAACTCAAGAGAAACACACCTCAGTACATCTTAATGCACTGCTTTCTAGAAGGAAAAAAAGAAAGATCCACTCCTTCCCATTTTTTATGATTTACCATCCATTGGGCACTGCTTCCACAACTCATGTAGCAGAGGTTTCCACTAGCCTTGCATAGCAATGCAAAGTAGAAAATTCACATGAACTGTTCAAACCTACCTTCACAGTTTCCAAGTCTCCAGCTTTGGACGCTTCTAACAACCGATAATCCACATCGGATGTGCGCACAGGTGTACTTTCTACATAGGGAAAAAGATGCTTTAGGATACTTAAGTTCTATTAACTTGTGCTCACCATATTTTCCAAAGCTGGGGGGTGAACTTTGTTGTTACTCGCAAAAATGCGGCTCGGGTTGTTCAAGTTCATATTGCCAAAATGGCTGAATAAGGAGCTTTAGTGTCAGAGCAAATCAGTCAGATTTTGACTCTAGAGCTGACATTATTCTGCCAACATTCTTCTCTCTCAATCCACGTACACACATTCATGTGCACATTTTAACAAGTAACAGTACCCACGTAACCAGCTACATCTCAGGAGTACACTTCAAAACTGTCTTTCCTTGCACTGCTGTAAAATGCTTTTTCTTAGTTTTGTCCTGTTTTAAGGTAATATTGTTGAAACACTAGAGGAAACAGAGTTTCTAGCTACCATGGGTCTTCTCATCTATCTGGATATCAGCCTTTGTTTGACTACCTGCACACCTCACTGTAAGGTGAGTTACTTGCTCTGTAGTAGCTACTGATGCAATTATTCTTCTCTGTACTTGCAAAAATTCAAATGTAACGTGGGTAAGAGGATGCAAACCCTTAAGCACTTACGTGAAAAATAGTGGCACCCTCTTCAAACATCTATTCATCTTTTTAATGCAAGACATAAACAAATTGTTACCTAAGCAGTATCCAGAGCACTTTCACAATAAAATCTTTCTCTGCTGCACAGAGATTTGAAGTAGAACTTCAAACAGTTTAGCAACTATCAGTGTTTTTCTGCCAGTAACACTCTGCTTGTGACTGCTAAAGTATGAAGTACCTAACAGGTTGCCTGATGGAGGGAAAAAGGTTTCTTACGTGCTCAGCAATGTTCCAGCCCTGGAACTTGCTACCAAAAGAATCCCAAAACTCCGTAGGTGTGCCTTCCTACAATCTCCTTGTACAGCAGCATGCTCTAAATCTACAAGATGGTTATTTTCTTCCTGATTTGCACAAAATCCCTGAACTGAGCAGAGCTATTTATTTATTTTCTGACAAGTATCACGCAATATATACTGTAGTTGTGTGCACTTGATGACAGAGAGATGAGAAAACTACTGCAAGTCTCTTGCACTGAAAAAGAAGTAAGATTCAAAGCTGTAAAGGGAGAAGCTGAAGTTCAAATACAAAAGCCTTTATTTTTACCCACCACTTAAGATCTGTTGCACTGCTTCATTTCCCATCTGTGCTGCTGTGAAGCCTTGCAAAGAGATGATGGAGGGATCAGAGCCGTAACTCAGCAACAGCCGGCAGGTTTGCAAGTGCCCTGCTAATGCAGCTCTGTGCAATGCTGTTTGACCAAGTGTGTCCAGTGCATTCATCTGAAAAAGCAGCAGCAACATAAAATAAAGCACTGTTGTAATTAAAAGGCTGCACCTGTCCCTGTCCTTAAAAAAGAAGAGCAGTAAGAATAATTTTCTGGCATACAAATTTACCTATCAATTCTTCTGCACTGCAATTAAACAAAACCAAATGACAAAATAGGCAAACACTCTAAAGGAAAAATAATTTACCATAGATGTTTTCCTGTCTTTTAACAACACAAGTTATTTGTTTGCATGGATAACAGACAACATAGGATCCCCAAAACCATACTTTAAATAGCGATCAAGCTTTTGAGAAATTTGATGAAGACCAACCTTGTGCAAGAAAAAACAAAACTATCACAGGAGGAGAAAGAGGTAACTTGATCTAAATTGTTACCAAACAATTCAAGGATGTTACAGCTTCAAGGAAATTACCATCTGTCATTGTCAGGAGAATAACTCAACATTACCCACTACCAAGAATTAATGCAAAACAAAGATGTCAAATTAAGAATTCTGAAGGAAATGAAGGAGTGGGGGGAGGGGGGGAGTTGGATACAAACATTTCCTCCTCGCTTTTTGTGCCTTTACAGAAATGTTAAGTATACCTGGATATAATTCTTCTCAATACAAGGCTGTATAAACAGGCAAAATGGAGTATCATTTTCAAAGAGTATGACATAATGGAAACATATCTGTCTGTCAAGATCTAACAGAGCACCTAAATAACCAGAAGTATCTCCCCCAGTGCACTACCAAAGAAAGGAAGAGAATAATAGGGAGCTTCGAAAAGCGGAAAAACACCCCCATGAAAACAACCTTTCAAGAAGATACTCTGTACCCAGCAGTGATTCATGACAAATTTAAATGCAAATGCCCAACAGCTTTTTTACCACTTTATGAAATACAGAACTACTCGATATTCTCTGCAAGCAACTCGGAACCTGTTATCTCTTTCCAAGCCTACAGATTGCAGGCTGTGAACTGCATGCATAATAAACTTTGTTACTGTATAAAACCCACCTTTTTACCTTCTCAAAATCTTTGTGGTGGCAGCAAACAAAGGTTTTACTTGCTGTTTCTCACCTAAAATGAAGCATGCAAATCCTACTACCTTTCCATGAAAACTAGTGAAAAAACATTTTGGGTAAGACATATACTCTATAACTCAATGAAATTTAACTATAACTAAATGAAATTAACTACGCAAAGATCTACTACCAGATAGGGTAAAAAAAATAAGTAAAAAACCTGCAATACAACAATATCAAGCCACAGGAAAGAACAAAGAACAACCAAATAAATACAGAGGAGTGTGATTCAGTATTGTCTGAAATTATTTTACAGACTGATAAAGAAGGAATTCCTCAGATCACAAACCTCTCTTGCAGCAAGATGGACAGGAAAATAGGCCTGCTTTCTTCTGTGTTCAGCCCATGCCACTCTAATAGGATTGCCCTAAAAGTTTTGTTTCAAATAAAAAACTTCCTGCTATCATAAATATTAACGAGATGCTGAATGTCCCAAGTCCACCATTTTGTTCAGATGATGATCCTCATCTGTTTCAGGACACTGGATACCTTCCACCACTGGTAACGCCACAGAGGTAAGCAGAACTCTGAGGTTACACACGTTTAGCAATGGTAAAGGCAGAATAAAACTAAACTGGTGGATTCTGAAAGTAGCTGATAACACTCCATTTATCCAAAAAAGAAAACCATAAGTAATGTATTCTTTACTACTAAATTGCTGTGTCAAACACGCCTGTACTGAACAAACTGTAGAAGCAATAGTAGCAAGGCATTCATTGTGCACAATTCGATACTGACTATGTCTCTGGAAAAAATGTTAATATTCATTTGAAAAGAACACTGTCAGAGTCATCAGAGCCATCATCTCACATGTCTTATCCAGGTCTCCTTTCACCTCTAAATCATTATCTTTCCCAACAATCAATTCTTCTGGCAGAAGAACATCAGCCATTTGAAGAATGACCTGCTTTCTTCTGAGACAAAAAGGGCTGCAGCTGACAGAGGGATGCATCACCAAAAGCAGCTGCTCTTTCTTTCAGGAGCAGCACTAGGCTTTGCAGGGCAATTTCAGTGGGAGTATGTTCACTTTGGGGCAGATCTTCTCTCACCAATAATGCACCACTTCTCGAAAACCAACCAAAGAATGTACTCCACTAAGGATTAAAGCAAGAGGACTTACTTCCAAATGAAAATCAACTTAAGCACTACAAATGGAAATACAAAACTGAGATTAAAGTCTTACAAAAATCAGACCTGGTTAAGACATATGCCTGGGTTAAACAATGTTCAGTATCAGGTCCAAAAACAAGTGCCCTTTCAAATTCAAAGCTAAAGTCTAAACTCTGTTTGACAAAATGTGAAATATGCAAGGTGTACTGCCTTACTTGTGCACTGAGTAGCCAGGTTGTTCCAGCTGCACTTATTAAGAAAAGATAAATATAAATTTGGACTGCTTGATAAGCAGCCTGAAATTAGAAGCCTGTAGCTCTGAACTATCTTACAGCCAAGCTTTCTGCAAGGAGTTAAAAACAACAGGTTTGACAGCTTTTATTCCACAGCACACTGGCTCTGGATCCAATTTCTTCACCTTTTAGCATGAAAGCAGTCATTCCAATTTACATTGCTCAAAATGCAACGTAAAAGCAGAATATAGTTATCAACTGAAAAGAGTTTTTAAATAAGGGTTTTCAGAGAAAGATACTCTCCTATACAGTACTTCCCAATGCAGACTTCCTTCTTTTCTTTCTTCTGTCTCCTTTAATTGCCTTTTCCCCATCCTGAACAGACACAGCAGAGAAACGGAAACGGTCACGTATCATCAGACACTACTGAGATTTCCCCTTCCCTCACTGCTGCTCCCTTGGAGCAGTGTACACAGTTACAGCAATGCTCCCTTTGGCTGCCTGGCACTTGTGGCAGCTCAACAGCTCAGATCTGTTCAGGAAGCATTTTTTGCAAGACTTCATAATCATACTGGCTTTCTATCAAGATCAAATGCCCTATATATCCTCCTACTCCTTGACACTACGAACAGGAGCACAAAAAGCAACAGCTTCCAAGCACTGCGATTTTCTCTGTGACATCTTTCTAAAATATGTACATTCTAAAAACCACATGTGAAACTTGTGCTCTGCCAGCAGTCCTGTATCACAGTATCCTGCCCTGCAATGCAAGTGTTCTAACTGCTCTCCTGCATTAATTCTGAAGACAAGCTTGCAGTATGTCTTGTGTCTTGTTGCCAAACAAGAAACAGGATAGGAGTGAAGAAGCACTGGTGACAATTTCAAGCTCAGTCAGCTGAAAAAAACAGAGAAAAAAGGGCCAGTTTCACTCTGAAAGCTCCTATAGGATCCAGTCAGATGTTACACAATTACCTCTTCTGCATAAAAGCTTACAATTAAGGTCAGGATGTTTGGATGTCTAAGCAGTGAGAAAAGTTGAACCACTCAATCCCAACAGATCACACAGTTCGTTATGTTGTTAACCCTCATAGTCTAAAATCTGCTGCATTTCTGAAAGGTAATTTAATTTTTCAATTCTGACAGTTTCCTGAGCAAATCATACCTCTGCCTGAAACGTTGGAAGTGAATGTGTTACACAACAAGGTTATTCAAAAACATTTTAGCTTGTTGGGTGGGTCTAGATAGATGGTGAACATTTGCAAATCCATGATCATGAAAGGCTGCCAACATGCTACTCTAATGCACGGAAATAACTCTATTATGCAAAGATGCATAAAGCAAGATCCTCCCAGCAGAGCAGAATGAAGTAATTTCTGCTACCATCAAAAGAGGGACACTATCTCTCTGACATGACCTTACCAAGGTTCATTTTCTCTTGCAGAAGAATAGCTTCAACAGTATTCTTTAGAGGCATATCACAATTAAAGAGCATTCATGACATCTCTGCATTTGCCCAAGATACCAGTGAACTAGCACGCTTGCAGGTCTTTCTTTCCAACAATCCTTCCAGTTCAGAAAATACTCTAGTCCTTTACTTCTGCACTGCTAAAAAGCTGAATGTCTTTCTGAACACACTAATTTCCCATGTGCCTGTAAAATCGGACAAGAACTTAGTCATATGAAATATTCAACGATCTAGAAATACAAAAAACCAGGATGAAACTCACTTTTTCACTAGTTCATCACCTTTGAATTATTTTTTATACTAAAGATTTTGATCATCTTCAAAGATAAAATCATGGCATTTGAAGATTTGATCATGGGTCTAATAAAAATTGTTTATGTTTGAGGATTCCTTGAAGATGCTCTGCTTTTATTTTTCATATGGTACTTTGAGAATATTCAACATCAAATAAGGAGTGGTGTGAAATGCTGTCTCACACTAAGGCAGGAAAACAAGGAAAAACTGGCATTTAAAACCACAAATATTTATGATCAACATTCTTGAAGAAAATTCTAAGAAATCCCAGGTTTCTCACCTGTTCCTTAAATTGACAGTCAACTTCTGCAAACTCAAGTACCAAGCTAATGAAAACACCTTCCATGGAATGTGTGTTGCTTAGACATAACACATTGATGTGCAACTGATGTGCACAAGGACTTCTCCATAGTTCAGATTAAGAACCTAGTCTGTGCTATCAGTAAGGGCCAGCAAGACACATCAAAATAAGCAATTTATGGTTAATTGCTTGCCAATAGGTTAATTCTTGCCAATACAAATCACAGAATATCCTGAGTTGGAAGGGACCCATCAGGATCATTGATGGGTCCTGTCTGCACAGGACACCCCAAGAGTCACACCACGTGCCTCGGAGTGTTGTCCAAGAGCTTCTTGAACTGTCAGGCTTGGAGCTGTGACCACTTCCCAGGGAGCCTATTCCAATGCCCAGCCACCCTCCAGGTGAAAAACCGCTTCCTGATATCCAACCTAAACCTCCCCTGACACAGCTTCAGGCCATTCCCCTGAGTCCTGTCACTGGGCACCACAGAGGAGAGATTGACGTTCTCAGATGTTCTTTCTGTAAAATAAGTCTCAATCAAGCACATGTTATTCAAGCAGTCCTTCACTGTTCATTATCATCTAACATACTTCAAGTAGCAAATTTACACAGTGATAACATTATGGATAACTGAATCCAGCTCCAAGACCACAAACCATCTCTTGTTCATCCCAAATTCCCTAGCCTTTTCATAGAACAAGAAATTGCTACACATACATACTTCACTGCAGCTCACTTTTGCTGTCTGACACAGCTGCTCCTGATGAAAACAGAAGAATTTCCTATAAAATGCTAAAACAATCACAAATTATTTTCAACCTACAGAACTTTATATGACCTTGTCTCCTAATGCTATTGTTGCTGGTTATTTTGTGGATCAGTTGTCTGCCTTTTGTAATGGAATTTCAGAAGAAGAAAGTTCTACTTTCTTTGAAGCCCTAATTATGCATCTTTTTCAAATTGCTACTCTCTCAGTAATCACTAGTGGTTTCCAGAAGGGAGATTAAAGCTGACTTTAACAGTACCTCTCCTTTGACAGAAGAAATGGCTGCAAAGTGAAAAAAACCCTACATGGTAGGTGTCATCCATACACACTTCAGTGAGCATTTTATACGAGATCAGAGTGGGAAGTTTTTATTTTATTTTCTTTTGAAAAAATAGAGATTGGTTGAAGAATTGAACATTTTGAAAAGGGGAAGGCTGCTTGGTGGCTGGTTGCGGGATAATTTTGTTTTACTATTTGCATTAATGATCTCGGCACAGGAGAATTGTGCTGAAGGGCACAAATACAAAATGTTAGCAAAATCAAGATTCTCTGAGCACTGCAAGATTACAGGAAGGATCTGAGTACTACTGTCTCATGTCTATTAAAAAGGCAAATATGATCCCAGTATGCATCAGTCAGGAACTCACAACAGAGGAAGTACCATCATGGAAGGCAGTGGGGGAATGAATTCTATTCTTGTTGCCTGAACTCCAAGATTTCCTCTGGTGCTAGTAAAGAGAAGGGATTATAAGGACGAATGGGAAAAGGCAACGTTCCCTTATGAAGGAAGATCACGTATTTGAGGCTTTTAGCCTACCAAAACAAAGGCTAAGAAGAATCAGTTTGTTCACTGCCAATACCTCAGCGAAGGTGGTGAAGGAAGCATCAAATAAGAAGAGAGGTATTTAAAAAGCAGGAGGGTGCAGCTCAAAGAACAAACAGATCTTCACTGTGAGGCTGCTATTGAAGGGGGACTAGATTCGCCAGCTCACAAGAACCCTCTCTTGTAAAGAATAGAACCAGACACAATCAAAGAGCTTAGTATATCTGATTACATCTTACACAGGAACTAAAATTCAAGATACAAAAAGAGAAAACATGATGGAAAAACTTCCAAAAATACAACAGAAAAACATCAAAACCTGTATCACGCTTCAGGAATGAAAGCTGCCATGTCACAACAATCAAAAACAAAGAGATACCAATGTCAAGAGTATCTGATGAACCGAATGCCTACAGTCAAAGCATGAGCAAGAGGTCAAATGATAACATATAAGCAAGACAAACATTTTAGAGTGATTTAATATGCCTAGTTAACTAATTAATACTCTTGAGCATATCCCATCTGGGAACTTCAAAGTGCCTCATAAAGCCTTAGTGATCTACCTCTCATTAAAAATTATGGTTGCATTATTTACTGTTTTACAGCTAAGAAACTTTGGACACTGATCCACTGCAGTATGGAAATGTGTACTTAATATTAACTTTGATTGGTCTCCTGCCATGCACTTAAGTGCTTTGCTAGATCATAAATGTGAATGGCCTATCCTCAGAATAACATAGGATATGGGATATGAATGAAGAATGAGGTTTAGCGATCACTATGTACGTCTATTTACATACTGCCGATGGAATAAACAACAGAACACACCACTCAGCGTCGTTCTGTAGATAACTGTGGACCACTTACCACCATTAGTCCACAAGTGACTCATGGATTATGATTTAGGAACCCCTGCTTCAGGATATAAAAGAGTTACAAGCTATCATCAGAACATGCTACTGACAAAAACAAAATGGGTCCATTCTAGTAAGGATGTCATCTTTGAGCTTACTCTTTACTTGACCACAAATGAGCTAGATTTTCAAGGGAGCTCTAATTTAAATACCAAGAGTACAGCAGCAGCACAAAGACACTCCTTGTATTTCAAAGCAGGCAGTGCTTTGGTATCAGTACATTTGAAACTCCAGCATGTCCTGTTCAGTGCCTAACCAAATACCATCAGTACTGAATTCCTGTGCAAAAGCAGATCCATAAAAGTTATGAGGTATCTACTCCTATGACAAAATGAATTTTTTTTTACTTTCAGTGCATAGGTATGCTACTAAGAGTGAATCTGGGAAAATAATAATGAATATTTTTAATGACTATAACCAAGACCTTTGGCCCTGCTTTCCCCCTTGGAAAAAACCTGGTAGTCACCACTGCAGGAGGACTCTCAAATACGATAAACTCCGTCGTGGTATTGTTGTTAAGCTATTTTATTATGCCATTAAAGTACTGTGGAAGTGAATCAGAAATCTGGCAGTAAGCTCTCATACAGGCTCATAAATTAAAATTAATAGTTTCAAACTAAAAACACTTAACTATGCATACAACTACATTGCTCATACCTCCTATCATGGCAAGAGTGACACTTGATCGTTATTACAGGCAATAACATAATATAACAGGTAACAATGCTTTCTTCATTTCTAGCTCCCTGAACGAAGAGGAAGACTCAAAAAGAGTAATCTGAGCCCCACTCAATGCAAAAATAAGGAGATCTTTAATATTTTAGCCAATGTAAAGAAAGTATCCATCAAGAAGAGTTTCTGAGAAAATTAAGTAGCAATGTATATCGCTACCATGAATGTTAAGTTTGCTGCTAAAACTTGTATAAAGATCATTCAGAAACACTTCTGAAAGATAGTTAAACCACATTCTAAATAAAGTTAGTTATACCTTCCTCTGCCTTTAATAACTTGCTGAACAATGTGTTTCTAAGCAAGCTTCACCACAAGCTCACAAATTACTTAGGTCAGCACCTATCAATAGATAAAGGGCATGGCAGAACAATCTGACCAAGAGATTAAGAAGCAAGCAAGGGCTAAGGAATACTCAGCATTTGAATACTAAACTCAGTGTCAGTACCCTCAGCCATTTTTTTCAAGCCAACAAGATAAAGCAACACAAAGCACCTAGATAACCGCATTTATTAGAAATTAGTATCAATATTCATTAAAAATGAGTAAGCTGGACTCCTAAAGCCTGTATTTAGTTACTTGGAGAGAAGCAGCTTTCAAATGGGGTTCCTGAAGATCCTGTACTTATTTCAGATAAAACACATTTCAGTGTTAACACAAGCAGCAAAAGGCATACAGAATGAAAAACAATAACTATCATAAAAACTTCCATGATACATAAAGGTATTCTTCTTGCCTTTTGTATTAAATAAAATACATGTAAGTATATTTACCTTTGCTCCATGTTTATGCAGAACTTCCATGACATCATTATGAGCTTTTTCAGCTGCAACATGTAACGGTGTCATGAAACTAGGGGGTGGGGAAAAAGTGATGCATTAGTTTTACATTCCTAGTATGACAGAGGCTTTTGGAAAATTTAAAAATTTCAGAAACCTACTCTTTGTTTTTCTCATTTACATTTGCTCCTTTCCTGAGCAATAGTTCTGTAACTTGTTTCCTCTTCGGATGCACAGCAGCCACAGCACAGTGCTGCAAAAAAAGTAAATATAAAGCATATTTCAACTACACAGATGATAAAGGACTTTAAAGATACATTACTTCATCTCTTAATTATTCTGCTAAAATCAGACCACAAAATTTACAAACAATTCATCATACTGAACACAAAATACAGGTTAGTGATCAATGCTAAATTATTCTACTCACAAAAACAACTTTCATTTTAAAGCTATTTGTCACTTAGGAAAAAAGCAGTATGGTCCCAACTACACTAACCAGCTATCAGGACAAAGCTGATACAATGCATGAAGGAGGGAAAGACAAAGAGTTTGAAAGTGCCTAACTTTTTAAAGAGGGTCTCCAAAGGGGTCTGTAAGAATTCTGCTGCAACTGTCAGATTGACAGGAGTTGAATATCGCTTTGTTCCTTCTTCTGTTCCAGTGTGTACTGACCTTGTTAATGGGCATTTGTGTCATGCACCCAACTACAGATTATGTAATCAGCAAACGGGCAGTACATTTCTCTCAGAGTATCTTTTTTCCCATGCTAGGAGAAAGATACACCCTTCACACGGGGCTTCTCAATGCTCATGCCCGCCCTTGTGGGACCACACAGCCCTTTTTTAAGCGTAACTATTCTCCTAAATGTGGCTGGCATCTGCTGGTTTCTCAACAGTGGCCCTTTCGATGCATTCCTGAAGCCTGGAATTACCAGCATGGTTCCAGATAAGATTGAATACCCAGCTTTAGAATCAGTCCAGAAATGCTTATTTCAAGTTCGGATATCTCAAGATAGCACACTATGAGAAATAGGAGAAACTTTCGGATACTTCTGTTTATATATTTACCCACATTTTAAACCAGTAACCCATAAAAGGTAGATAGTCTCCTGGAAGAGTTCTCTAACTTTCCAATAGCAAAACAATAGCCTTTACAATTACATACCCCAAACCCAAGGCTAATAGGTAGCACTAGTACAAATACCATCTTTTGCCCAGTTTCAGCCTTCATTATGAAGTAACTTTCACTCAAGCTTCCACTCTGCTGTTAGTCAGCAGGGCACATCCAAATTTTGCAAAGGCAAGGGTTGTAAGTCAATATTAAGATCGACTTTTGCTCTGAAGAATGGCAGCATTTTTAAGGCTTTGCAGATAATATCCTGTCTGTATTTCCTGCCAGTATGATAAACAAGCTCTAAAACACACAAATGCTGAAGTATTGCCAAACCTCAAAGCAACACTAAAAAAGCACTATGTCAGGTGCTTGCTTTGGCCTTTTGGCTAATAAAGCAGAGACCCAGTGGCCCATGGTAAATGTTATCAAGCTTAGGGCAGGAATGGATCAGTTGGATTACACATAACTCCCATCCTGGAAGCTAAGTCCTTCCACTTGGACTGGAGACGATTTGAAAATCTCACGTATGGCAGCCAAAAATTGAAAAATCACAGTCAAGCACTTAGTGAACAGTGAACCAAATACATTAATAGCGCTAAAATATCCCATTTGGTCCAGCTGTCTCTGCAGAATCAGCAGGCGGAAAAGAGCAAAGAATATCACAGGACTATGAACTGATCATTACACAGCTGAAGAGATGCCACATAGCAGCAGCTGATATACTCAGAAAGAAAAGGATAACATCATCCCAAATTTCAAACAGTCTTCACATTCAGCCTATAAACCTCTCTTCTCTATCTTGCTTCTAACTTCAGACTAGGATGCTGAGTCCTCCACAGAGGAAACAGAGCATATAGATGCTTGGTACCCAACACGCAGTGTTCTGATCACAATCACAATGTTCCTAACTCTAAATATGCAGTTGCATGCCTGCAGCTGAGACCTACCACTGGGAAGAAAATGTTCCATTGGAAAAAAGTATCATAACTATAGTGGTTTTAATAATACCATCAGTCTCAGCTTCAAAGTCTTCACTACATCTGGGATTCTGGCTGTGTTCTTTGCTTCCACTGCTTCTTCAAACAACGAAATAAGAGCAGGATAATGCCACGAAAATCTCAATAAAACCCTGTTTCTATAGCTAACATGGTATTGTCAGTACTATTCCAAACCTGTAAGACTCTGTGATATACACCTATTTTCACCACAATTTTATGTATCCTATGAAGAAAATTTGTAATCCAAGTTTGTTCACATAAAACACCAAGGAAACTGGGCTACAGAAATAAAATTTAACCCCATAAAAACCACAGCAACCAACTAACAAAAAAAGAGGTTTATGGGAAAAAATGCAGGGGAAGTGAAAAATGAAAAGGTGAAGAGTGGCTGAAGAGCTTCTGTAATTTACCAGAAGGAAGGAAAAAAGTGATAAAATAAATTATATGGTGTTTTTTCTATAATGGTGATTTTATTTTAGTACAGAAAGTGTTCAATGGCAAATCCTCAATCTCAGATGAATGTATTTTCATAGTGTAGAAATAAAACTCGTTGACTCCAGGCTAGCAGCACATTTATCATGAAACAAATGGATTGACTGTATAATCTCACCAGTGCAGTCTCATGCGACTGTGGCTGTTTAAAATTAATGATCTCCAAAGCAAGTGTCTTTTTCACTTTGGCTAGGTCTGCCTCTCTGGCTGCTTGCAGTAGAGAGTGTCCTTTGAATTCATCTGTTAGAGGAAAAAGACACATTTAATATTCAGCAAGATGTCACATTTACAAATGTTATTGCAGAAAGACAGCTATACTCAGTTTAGAGGAAAGAGGAGTGCTTCTGTATGTCATTGCACGGCAGCTGACCTGGGACACAGAACACAAGATGCTTTGCTGAAACCAAAGGGACATGCTAAACAGGAGGGGAAGTGATTCCTTGAGTTAAATCCTTATAGCTTTTCCCTCTTTTTTTGTCCACCCACTTGACATTAAATGCATATGTGATCTCTACATTGCCCACACCTGTGTCCAAACACCTGTGTCCAAATGAGCACAATGCTATGAGATATTCTTAAGAAAACAAAGCATTACAGTTGCTTGTCAAAGACCTTATTGTATTTGCATGACAAACAATTCACCGTAAAGCCTAAGTATATATATAATTTCTAAAAATTATAAATAATAACAATAATAACAAAAACAACAATAATACCTATATAAAATTTAAATATAAAATATTAAACTCTCGGTCTTAAAGAAAGCTAACTAGCTAAGCATTTGAAGACAGTCTGCTACAAAAATGAAACAAGTTTTCACAGCAGGTGTATCTTTCCAAGTACAGATAGCTAATTTTGTTACTTCCAGATCTCGTTCAGCTCAGCAACTAGTCCATTTTAGTTTTAAGTAACTTTGAATTTGAAGAAGTGTTTCTCTTAAAATGTACAGACAAAAGGTAGGTTAGCAAAAACTACATCTGACCCTGGAAACTAGAAAAAAACACCTCAGTTTCAATAAAAATATAAATATTTTTCTTTCATAAGCAAGCTTGAAATCCTAAGCTTTTTTCTCTCACCTTTGTTTTAATGTCTGGTTTAAATTTCTTTGTAAAGCAAAGCATTACTCAAAGCACAAGTGCAAATAAATCTTGACATAACAAATATAATGTAGCTTTATTCCCAAAGAATAAGACCAAACAACTCAAGAACATAAAAAACATGATATTTTGGGATGCAAATACACGCTATCCTGTCAAGATACTGTCAAATTAGACATAATGCTTACATTTGTTTACAAATTTCAGTGGATAATAATGGACATGAATCTTCCCTCATTGCTGTTGAGGAACTCTAAATACAGAAATAAACCAAAGTTTAAATTGATTTTTTTTTTTGCTTGTTAATTTAAATAAATGCTAAATTAACCTTCCTCAGAGCCAGAAGCTTTAGCCCAGAACTCAGAGTAGAGAAGTACCTAAAAGATACTAATGCCCTCCTCTTTTCTCCTAGACCAAAGTTTTCTGCTGCACATGATCTCACCATCTTCCCCTGCAAAGGATACTGACAGACTAAAACCTGACTAGCTGTGATTGTGAGTAGTGCACGACCACATTACTAGTGTCTGGGGGCTTCTGCTGTACTGGAAAGATGAGAGACAAAACCAAAAACTTATTTATAATTGAGAATCTAATTCTCAAGAACTTTTCTGTAACATCACAATGCTCTGTTTCCATATATGTCTCATTTAATTATCTTTTATGTTTTGTAAGAGTGAAGAAACAAATCCCTGAAAGAGGGAAAGCAAACGCATACAAACTAAAATTAGAGTTGAAATACTGGTTTGTAAACAGCATAAGGATTGCAAAGACTACAAAAGAAGGTGATGGAATTTCCATCTCCAAGGTTGCACACTGAAGCTACCTACCTTCTGTAAGTGTCTAAATGCAATACAGAGCCTCAGTATAGAGGCTCCTGTGTGACTGAACTTTAAACATAAAGGAACCCCGAAGTCGTGGATTCAGCAGTGCCTTAATAATTTTAAACTTCAGAAAACCAGGCAATATCACAAACGATGTATCAGAGGTACCTGCGCACTTCAAAGCGTGCAGCACAGCTGCAGCTACTCTACTGCTTTGCATCCACTTCTGAAGCTCGAGGAAGGTGGCCTGGAAGGAAAGCATCCCTTTACACCCACCACCAAGTGCTTTCAGTCTGGAAACACTTACAGGTCAGTCTCTCCCGGAGCTCAGGCGTTGGAGCCATGTCAACCGCACTCTTGCCGTGGCAGTTGACCAAGGTGGGATCGGCGCCGTGGCTCAGCAGGAGGGAGCAGACCTCCACACGGTTCTTGGAAGCAGCCTCGTGCAACGGGGTGAACTGCCAGAGGTCCATAGCATTCACACAGGCACCATGCTAGCACAGCAAAAAAACCACTGGATTAGTAAGAAATCATCTTCAACCACTAAAAAGCTTCCAAATTTTCATTTTATTATAAAAATTGGTTCAAATCACTCATGAATACATACACAAAAAAAATTTAATTAAAAATACCAGTATACACAAAAATACTGTTGAATCCTCAAAAAAAAATCTGGAATTTCTGTGCAAGCTAATTTTTGAACAGAAAGATTCAAATTAAACTCTATCAGTCCAAAGAAATTAGGTAAGGAAAAAACACATATACTGTTCCAACAAAGACCTAAAGTTGCAGGCTTCTGAAATTACAACATGATGCTTAAAACCTGTTACTAGTAGGAAAAAAAAAAAATCTTACTTTTCAACTCTGATATAAACAGTTCATACCTCATCTAACACATGTAAATCAACAGTAATTACTTCCCATCCTTTTGCTTACCTTAAGCAGCAGCTCTGTAACCTCATAGTGTCCATAAGAACATGCATTATGAAGAGGCACAAGACCACTGCATGGAAGAAGAAGGCAAATGACAAATCTTTTTAAAGTAGCATTTTTAAAGGAGGAACGATTTTCTCCCTACTGAGATGAAAAGATCAAATTAAAGTTAAAATATTTAAATAGTTAAATAGTTAAAAATTAGGATTTACAAACTAATGGGAAAATCTCACTTCCCCAAACAACACATTACTTCAGAGTGGCATCAAAATGTGGGGTTTTGTTGCCTGGATTTTGAAGGGTTTTTTTGTTGTGGGTTTTTTTTTTGCCTTAACAGGCCACAGATATTTAATGTACCATTAGGACTAGCATTAACTGGTTTTGACGTGATCTTTCTTGAAGCTATAAGGAGGGGGAGAAGTCCCATTCCACATTCAATTTCCGCAACAGTGTTCTGCTTCTGCCTAAATAGGAACGCCTGTTTAAAATCCTGTGTGAAAGGCAAAACTCCCCAGATAACACTAAAGTAACTCCTGGGTATTTTATGAAGATGTACAAATATCTATAGAAAGCAGACTCAGATTGCTGCTCTAGACTGTGAAATGACCTGATTTTCCTCCATTTTTTACAGTACAACCTATTTAACTGTTCAAGATACTTGTAAGAGAGCCCCTGTAATTTTCGTAGAGCTATATTACTGCAGGCCATACTTAAAAATGACACAAGCAAAGTAAATAGCAGGGATTTAGTCATAAGCACAAGATGTAATAAAAGTCATGCACTGGAAAGGAGATGCAAGATGGGCAATTACAGCAGAGGACAAAAGGAGTTCAATTCAAACCAAGCAAGACAGGCTAGTTATGGCTCAACAAATCAGTACACATAATACGTGAAAACCATAATTAACCCCCCAACACCTATGAAAAATATAGGGGGTAATTCCCAGGACTGCAAAATCAACTCCAGAGAATTAGGACAGCAAGTAGTAGACAGCAATTAAGTCAACTTAATTTTAAGGTGGATGCTCCCAGAAGCAGCAACACACTTGTCACAGGAAATTTGTTTGGGAGACATTTTTCAGACTGTTTTTTCCATCATTACTTTTCTTAATTACAACTTATAGGTGCATGTGTGAGACAGAGAGAGACCATCCATTCCACAGAGCACTCAAAAAGACTGCCCCCTTCCAAAATGATGGTCATCTCAGAGGACTGAGGGCTTCAAGGCCAGTCAGCAAAGACAACTGCTGCAGCAATGCACCTGGCCATTTCTGCAGCATCCCCTCCCATTCCCTCCTGCAGCACAACAGCCGTAGGGGAAAGGAAAGACCACTGGAGAAAGAGCTGCTTCCTCAGCTGGGCTTCTCTTTGGGAGTAACTAGAAGTGGTGACCATTTTGAAAACACAACACAGTTCCTAAGCACTTTCTCTAAATTGACTCTATTGAAGAAAACATAAGAGTTCTATAAAATCAATGTAGCCTAATTTAGCTCCTTAAATGAAAAGTGACAGTTATTTATAGCCTATTTACTTATAAGTTATGTATAAATAAGAAACAGCGAGGTAAAACAAAACACCACACTGATTCTAAATGTGTGATGCCACTAAAAAAAAGTGGGAGCTTACTAGGATGTTAGATGTTTCTAAATATGTTTGGGTTGTTTTAAAGTTCAGTACAGAGTAAGTATTGAAAGGTTTTCCTTTCTTTGTTTGCTTTCCTTCCCCTCCTGCTCCAGCCCCCAGTTCAAGTTCAACTGAACTACTTTTCACACACTCCTAGCAAATGGTTCAAACTTCATTACAGCATCTACATTGGAATTTTCTACCAACTGATGCTGAAATTTTGGAAAGGTGTAAAATACCTTCAACATGCTTAATAATGCTGGATCTACCTAAATAGGTATTATATGGAGCTTTGTTGTAGGATTTTCATGGTTTATTTTTTATGGGTTTTTGGGTGGGGGGGAAGTATTTTGTTGTGTTTTCTGTTTAGGTGGGGGTTTTTTTGTGGTGTGTTTGGTTTTGGGGGGCTTTTGGAGGGGGGTTTTGGGTGTATTTTTCATTTTTTGACTTGCATGTCATTATGCATTTCAGAACAATACTGTTTAAAAAAGCCATTGGGGTAAATGGACAGATAAAAGAGCTACAATTAGTCAAACTTTAAGAGTTTAAGTACACTTAGGACTGTTTTGGAGAGAAAGGAAAAAAAGAAAAGACGCTAAGAAGTTAATTTAAAAATCTCTTTTAACACCAGGCTGGACTCAGCAGAAAATAAAAATACAGGAAGAGCCTCAAATTTGCTGCTGGAGACAAAACACACACATATCTTACTTCTATGGACTCTGAATACAAAATGTATGCCTTTAACTAGGGGCCCAATTTCTACAATGTTAGGACTAAGCCTTCCTATCCAGCCAGCATGAAAATCATCATCTTAGAGATCAGAAATGTATGGCTGAGAACAACGCACAGCATGTATCACTTCAGACTTGTGACTGCTGTGCACTTTTCTGATATCTTACATAACTACCATCTTTAATGCAAAAATAGAGTAGTTTAGCCTCTACTGTATCTTGATTTTTGCTGTCAGCTTCAATGGAAATAGATGTACAAGGACCACTAGCTGTGAGCACATGAGCATTACTGATGGTACGTGGAATTGCATTCATATATGTGAAAGAGGATAATGAGAACACAGATAGGTTTTTCAATGCACATCTTTCACTAAGCCCTTGTATCTTCTCCCCATCCCCTTTCCAAAAGTAATGCTGTTAGTCCATAATTTCAAAGGGTAGTGTGTGAACGGAAGTAAAGAACAGAGTTTGGAAAAAAATTAAAGGTGTAAAAGAAGATTTGAAACAAGTGCAATCACAACTAATCTGAAGCACACTCAGATTTTGGAAGCAAGTATCGCGTTCTTAGACAACTGTTTGAGATAATGCTGCAACATGAACCAAAGAAATAATTCGTTATCTTGACTAATACAAAACCACTGCTGCAAACAGGTACTAAATCAATTAATTTTACATACCCTTTGTCCTTTGCATGTACATCTGCACCATGCTGAAGCAGAAGCTGGACTATCCGAACTCTGTTGTAGCCAGCTGCTAGGTGTAAAGGAGTGGACTGCAAAACAAAAGAAGATAAAGAATGGGAGCCACATCAATTTTAAGTCCTGTACTTCCTGCCATTGAAACACTAGTTTCTCTTACACATTGCATCAAGATAAGTTACAGTACCCTTCTGTGATTAGCCAAATTAACAAATACACAGCACATGCAGGAGCCCCTCCTGCTGTCAAACCTTAACGTGGGCAAGAATACAGACACCCCTAAGGCAATAACAGCCTCTTAATTTAAAGCTCATTTTAAAAATCATCACCGCTGTTGTCATCATCACCGTCTCTGCACCAAGAAAGTATCCATATGTGTTCTGTACTGTGCTGTGGTAAAACAAAGAGCAAATTGTATGCAGATTGCAGTTTCCTGAAAAATACAGGTCTTCAGCAGTAATGCACCTTACTGCATAATAACAGAATAATAACACCTTTCTCCATGGCTAACTCATATGAATTTTAACTGAAAGCTTTTGAGTTGACAACAGTAATTCCCCTTGACGTTTATTTTTAAAAGCTTTTTATTACGAAACAAATTTTGTGCGCTGTCTCAGCCTGAAGGAACTGCTTTCTTACACAAATGGATGATGCTGTTTCCTCTTTCCCAAAGCTGAGAAGCAAAGGACTTTAAAGCAATCTTTGTTGCAATTTATTTTGCGGCATGCAACCAAATGATACAATTTTCTTACAGTAAAACCCCACACATAAAGCAGCTTCAAACATGGGAAAACTTACATATCTCACAATATTATGCCACGTACAGATTTACTGTCTTGAAACATCATTATACAGTATTACATGGGGAGATGTCACATTTCACTATTATCAAGAAGTTAAAAACCAAAAAAATAACAACAAATGGTCTCATCCATGATAAACAGCAGCAAGCACTATATATCCATATACAGTACGTATTTCCAGGAACACATATTTAATACATCCATAACTTGGGAGTAGTCTGCATTGTATTTCACTGAAATCTCAACACTTTGCAACTTTATTTCAGAAAGAGTAATCACTTTGGCAACTACCAAGTGTCCTGTGTATCATACTGAGGACACAGCTTTTACTATCAGAAATGACAGCACAGGACGTCTCTCAGAAATACACCTGGGTAACTCAGTAAATTTAGGGAAGCAGTTATGCAAGTTTCCATAAGGCTTGTCTTTAGAATTATCTATACTCAAAATAAGGACCTCTAACATTCCTAACATGGAGATCCCCAGAGTGTTTCCAAGGTACAAAATACAGTAACAACAAACATGTCCAACCTTTTAAGTGTTTGACCACGCAAATTATTAGGAACTATTACTTTGTTTAAGGTTTCTACTACTGAATTAACAATTTAGACTGATCCAGAAGGCATTATATTCTTTTTATATCTGCCCCTATTATAAAATAACTGTCTTCTGCATATCATAAACACTAATGAAAGTGTGGGTAAGGATGATGCTGCTACTGACATTAGCAGAATACTTCAGTACCATTTATTCTGACAGATGCCTTGGTTTGGTTACCAAATCCAGTTTTATCAATTGAATTAGTAACTCAGAAAACCTGAAATTAATTTGAAATGGACCACAGAAAAGTCAGTCTATTCAAAGGTCTAGACTCCAGAGAAATTGGAGCCAAGCACTAAATATTCGGAACACAGCAGGATCCTTTAACTTCACTAAAATTAAACTACTTCCATTCTTGTCTGCACACCACTTCTAAAACAATGATGGCAGACTTCCAAAATTATGCTTTACTCATATGAAACATTATTAACAGAGATGTTCTCAATAAAGACACATAACCACAGAGTCTTGCTCACTCCTTAAAATTAAAAAACTATTATGACTCAGGCTGGGACTGTGCCCTTTGTATTTCTAGGGTTAATAGACCTGCATTTGCCAAATAATCTCATTAGAGAAAAACCCCAAAACTTTTCAAGTTTATAGTTGCACAACAAATGGCTTAAATGAAGCAAATCAGTGTCAACCCAAATCTTTAGACAGCTTATATCCCTGTCTTTTAGAAAGGTGAGCTACTTCCTTCTCCTCTTAAGCAAGGGCACACAGACACTCCAGTCCCATGACTGAAATACAGAGTATCTTGTCTTGCCCACCACACCAGGAATTATTTATCTGCAGCCAGGCACCTGACATTTGGTGCGCTGGCCTTCTAGCCCACAGCAGCTTCAGGGAAAGCTGTGTGCCATGCTGTGACCGCTTCTCCAAGGAAGATCAACTGCTGCTCCCATCCCTGGAGATGGGGCTGAGATCTCCACTGGACAGCATGCTTCAACTCTGCAACTACAAACACTCAGTGCTGGAGAGGCAGGGAGTTAGAGGGCCAGACACCACCTGACTGATGGGCAAGGGCAAGTGAACACACACACACACACACACACACACACGCATGAGCAGCCAACCTGGAGTGGCTCTCCCCCTGTATCCACAAGCCAGCATTCCCAGTTGCTCATCAGTTCGGCTAAATGGCTCTCATAAATGCTATGCTTACATATGCTTCAGGAAGGAGAAAGCAGGAAGATCCTGTCTCCATGGTTTTTAAGAACTTTCCTTTCTCATGAGAAAGAGCACTCATTAATAGTATAGATTTAATAGGCAAAAATACTAATCTGGAGTTACAAGCTTGTATGCTAATTACAGAATCTAGGTACCTAAAAGATAATATTGTGCCACATGAACTACTCATTATATGACATTATGAGCCCTCAAAAAAACATGGCAGTAGAGAGCGATTCTTAAAATTAACATGCTATTTATATAGCATCAGGGAAGTAAAAACTAAATATCATTAACAGCAGTGCCTACTGCACCTGAAAGGTATATCAAACAAATTACTTAATATTAAGAAAACAGATTTAATAAAGCTATCAGTTATCCCCTCCTCCCATATCTTGCAAAACTTGGCAAGACTTACTAACAAAAATCCTTAAGAGGAACTTGCCTTCCAAAACTCACATTCACAGTTACCAAGCCAAACACTCTCTTACTTGCTAGTGTAATTAGAGAGTATAACTCCGTTTTTATTAAGTATAGTAGACTATCATGCAAGATGCTCATATTATTTGAAAGTTTTATGGCAGCTGTAACTGAGCCAAAGCAGGTACTGTGCATTTCAAGGAACATCACTGTACACAAGATGGCAATCGCTGTCAACCTATATACCTACTGTTTATAGTAAGGTAGGTATTTTTGCCTGCAGTCTTTTTGATAATGTGTTGCCTGGGAATACAAGAAATACATATTTTAGATTTGATACTGTTCTCAGTGAGCCTTAGGTATTTTTGCGCTGCTTCATTACCAACATCTGATTTGATGACCCCTGTTCAAGGTCAGCCGCCTTGAACATCCCCTGGTCACCTGCATCAAACAAAAGGGGCCCTGAGGGATCTCCAGCGCTGCAGGCTCTGAGCAGCTTCTGCTAAAATCTGGAATTTCTTTTCAACAAACTGTCCACAGGCTACGTGGGAGTCCTAGCTCCAAGCACCATCCGTTTCCCTTCCTATCTTGTGCTAAAGAGTCTTCAGCAGCTCTCAAGATGGTAATGCTGCCACTGCTTTAGAAGAAAGGTTCATTTTCAGATTCAAATGACACATTTTAAGGGCAACTTTAAACCAAGGATGTTATGTAACCATCTTATATTATGCATTATCTGCATGATTAATAACAGCTGCAGGAACTGTTCTAAGAACAAATATTTCCTGTTTTGTTTTTTACTGCTAAAATCTTTACATAATGCTATCTGATAAAAATCTTAATCTGTTTCTCTCATTCTCAACTTGCCATCCTGAAGGCTATTAAAATCAACAAATAATCTTATTACATTAATGACATCTCATCATACATCTTATGTACATCACTATACAGTGATTTAGAATTATCATAAATTAATTTGTCTGCAGGAAGGGCATTCTCACAATAAAGAGGCAACACTGATTTTGAGGGTCAGCTCTGGCCTTGACATATGGCTGTTCTCATGCTCAGAAGGTCCCCACAGGGATACGCACCAGTAAGGGTGGCTCTTATACAGATGGGGAAACAAGTGAAACTTGGCAAAAAAATACCTAAGGACACACATATGCTTGCTGTTAACTCTCTACAGCATCCTGCTGACAAAGGACACAAAAAAAAAAAAAAAACACCCCCCCCCCCCCCCCCCCCGCAGGGATTTAAAAATGTTTCATGCAGACTTTAATACTTGTGACTTTTTTATACCATGTCTGTAATTATCTTCAGGTTTAGTAGATTTGGAAATTGCAGGTATGCAACAAGCTCCCATTTAACACAGATCAAACAAAACCTTTATTCTAATCAGGTCATACTGCCCTTAGAAAACAGCAATAAAAATATCTTAAAACTTCTGTAGTTTGTCATACAAACTCCCTTCAGAAAAGTGTTTTACCTCTTTTGAATTAAGGGAAGAGCAGAGGGGCTTCTAATCGCAGAAGAGACCTTTGTTTCATAGTTTTGCATAAAACTGTTTTGAAAGATGTCCTGACTCTTGGCAAAGCAAACAACTTTCTCTTTACTGTGTTAGAATTTATGACAGAATCTTTCCTTCCAATCACAATAGTCTGTGCTTGATGCTGCTCTCTTGCAGACATCTCTAAAATGAATCACATTAATCATGAGGGTACATCAGGAAGACATTCGGATGCAAGTGGCATACCTCCTGTCACCACTTTATCATTCTGATTAATGGAGTAAGAAAACAAGTTGCAACAACACCACAATCTTGCAAACACAGTCCTAAACTTCTCCGCTATGGAAATGATCAGGCTTTTCCTTTGCTGCTCAGATACCAGCTTGCATTCCAGTTTTAAACACTGCACCCATCTTACACCTTCATTTTAAATGAAGTTGGAAGCTTTCTTGGGAAATAGCTCATTGTCATTTGTTTGTATGGTGACAAGACTGGACTTATATACAAAAATATTTCCTTCTATAAACATGTATTTCAAATAACTCAAAATAATTATTTTAAATTCATGCTATAATGCTCTTACACATTTGCTACTACAGAAATAAAGCTCCCTAACCCTGACTGAAGAATTATGCTCTTCATGAGCAGGAAAGGGGCTGTGTGTCTGTTCACCAGCCACATGACTTGTCACCCTAATCATGCAGCTTCCTTGGTCACTTTATAGCAGTACTGAGTTATTTAAACTCATGGTTGACAATTATGCTTTAGGGACAAACTTACAGATGTTGCTTCAGGAAAACAAGTAATGTCAGACTGCTGACTGTAGATGAGCTAGCTGCAACTCCAGAGATAAATAAGCACAGGGATGAAGAGCTTAAACTACTTTTCTTATGTAAAAAAACATAATAAATAAGCAAACAACGAACACCCCTACAAAGAAACAAAATTCTTAAAGACAAGAATTACAAAATACTTAAGTAAGACATTTCTCACTCTACTGTTTCCAGCTGCAATTTAACTGCTTCCTCTTCAGAACACAGCCAGTAGTAATTAATTAAGATGGTTGAACTGGACAGGCTTAGTATGGTAAAATTTCAAAAAACATCATGTCACAGATTTCACATTTTGCTTTCTAACAGCTAATGACAGGGAAAATGAACTGAACAGCCCACCAATTCAGAATTTGCAAGTCACACACTATCTTAATTTAGAGGTCTGGTATATCAGATGATCTCTTGGCAGCTGTGGGGGTGGTGGTGGTGGGGAACCAACTGTTTTGAGTCGTAAACCACCAAAGACAAAAAAGCAGCTTGATTTCACAGGCACAGCAGTGCTAGGGCAGAGCATCAATGGGCAAGAATGTTCATAAACTCAAGGAAAAGAGAAGAGTTAAAAACACAGAAAGAGAAGACCAAAAATACACTGCAAATACACTGACAGAGTAAGGCCTCATTTGGAAGAGGCTTACTTGGGTGACAGACCAGCTCCTCATATCCAGTGAGTATTCAAATCTGTTCTTTCTCAGGGGGCTGTACTGTCCAAACTACTGATTACTGAATGCTTCTCTAGTAGATCTGACCTTTGAGAGACAACACAATTTTCTGACTGTATGTCTGAACCTCTAAGACTGCCATGACAAGGGTTGGCATCAGTTCCACACATTAACATAGTGACCCTGCTGTACTGCAACCTGGGCTAAGTGTTGACAGATAAGGGGGCAGGAGATTTATTAGAGAAGAGCTTTTTCAATCACCTACATGCCTAGGGTAGGGAAGGACCGATTGGAAGACAAGCATGATCCTGTATAGGGGTAGACAAAGAAACAACTGGAGTGCCTCCATCTCAAGGTTAAAAGAAGGTAGAACAGGAAATCACAGAATCAACTAGATTGGACCTTTGAGATCAAGTCCAGTCTATGACCAAACACCACCTTGTCAACTAGACCATAGCACTGATCCAGTTTCTTCTTAAACACCTCCAGGGATGGTGACTCCATCAGCTCCCTGGGTAGCCCACTCCAATGACCAATCACTCTTTCTGTGGAGAAATTCTTTCTCATGTCCAATCTAAACCTCCCCTGGTGCAGCTTAAGGCTTTGTCCTCTTGTTCTGTCACTGGTTGCCTGGGAGAAGAGACCAACCCTCACCTGGCTACACCCTCCTTTCAGGCAGTTGTAGAGTGCTAAGGTCTCTCCTGAGCCTCCTTTTCTCCAAGCTGAACAACTCCAGCTCCCTCAGCTGCTCCTCACAGGACTTGTGCTCCAGACCCTTCACCAGCCCTGTTGCCTTTCTCTGGACATACTCCAGTACCTCAACATTCTTCCTAAATTGAGGAGCCCAGAACTGGACACAGTACTCAAGGTGCGGCCTCACCAGTGCTGAGTACAGGGGAAGAATCACTTCCCCTGGTCCTGCTGGCCACACTATTGCTGATACAGGCCAGAACGCCACTGGCCTTCTCAGCCACCTGGGCACACACTGGCTCATGTTCAGCTGCTGTCAACCAGCACCCTCAGGTCCCTTTCTGCCTGGCCACTGTCCACTCAGTCCCCAGCCTGTGGTGCTGCAGGGGGTTGTGGCCAAAGTGCAGGACCCGACACATTGCCTTGTTAAACCTCATGTGGTCAGATTCAGCCCATCTATCCAGCCTGTCCAGGTCCCTCTGCAAAGCCCTCCTATCCTCCAGCAGATCGACACTTGCACCCAGCTTGGTATCATCTGCAAATTTGCTTGTGATAGACTTGATCCCCTCATCCAGATCATCAAGAAAGATACTAAACTGGACTGGGCCTAGCACTGATACTTGGGGGACCCCACTAGTGACTGGTTGCCAACTGGATGCAGCATCACTCTCTGGGCCTGGCCATCCAGCCAGTTTTTTACCCAGTGAACAGCACAACTGTCCAAGCCGAGGGCTGACAGCTTTTCCAGGAGTATGCTGTGGAAGACAGTGTCAAAGGCTTTGCTGAAGTCCAGGTAGACACATCCACAGCCTTCTCCTCAGCCACCAGGTGGGTCTCCTGCTCATAAAAGATCAGTTTGGTCAGGCAGGACATGCCCCTCCTAAATGCATGCTAGCTGGGTCTGATCCCTCGGCCATCCTGTAGGTGCTGTACAATCGCACTCAAGATGATCTGTTCCATAACCTTGCTGGGCACTGAAGTCAGGCTGACAGGCCTGTATTTTCCTGGATCCTCCTTCTGGCCCTTCTAATGGATGGGTATCACATTGGCCAGCTTCCAGTCATCTGGGACCTCCCCAGTGAGCCAGGACTGATGAAAAACGATGGAGAGCAGCTTGGGGAGCTCTTCCGCCAGCTCCCTCATCACCCTACAATGGATTGCATCAGGTCCCGTGAGCATCTAAGTGGCTCAACAGGTCACCAAGGGCTTCCCCCTGGATCACAGTGGGGCTATTCTGCTCCCTGTCCCTGTCTACCACCTCAGGAGGACAGCTGTCCTCAGGACCACCTGTCTTACTGTTGAAAACTGAGGCAAAGAAGGTGCTAAGTACCTCAGCCTTCTCCTTGTCTTTGGTAACTATATTCCCACCCACATCCAAGAAAGAATGGAGGTTTTTCTTGCCCCTCCTTTTGCTATGAATGTATTCATAAAAACATTTTTTATTAGCCTTTACAGAAGTGGCCAGATTAAGTTCTAACTTAACTTCTACCTCTTTAATTTTTTTTCTGCATGACTTAACAACATTCTTAAGCCCTTCCTGAGTTACCTGCCCCCTTTTCCAAAGGTGACATACCCTCTTTTTTATCCCCGAGTTCCTGCAAAAGCTCCCTGCCCATGCAGGCTGGTCCTTTTCCCTGTCGGCTCATCTTTCAGCACACAGGGACAGTCTGCTCCTACGCCTTCAAGATTTGTTTCCTGAACTATGTCCATCCTTCCTGGACCCCTTTAAGTGCTCTTTACTAAGGTACTCTCCAAATCAGCATCCTGGATAGGCTGAAGTCTGCCCTCTGGAAGTCCAGCATAGACGTTTTGTTGATGCCCCTCCTTCTTCCATCAAATACTGAAAACTCTATTATTTCACAGTCACTGTACCCCAGACAGCTTGCAATAACCACAACTCCCACCATCCCTTCTCATCACTATGTGGCACAAAAACGGCTAAAGGGCTAGAAGAGAGATGCTGTAACACGGAAGGCAACAACTGTTTTTGGAAATAACCAAAAGCAAAGATCAATCTGTTTGACAAGAAAAAGCAGGTATGGCAAAGGAATAAAAGGAATCTTCGCTCCCTGGATATTAATTAGGAAGCTTAGTTCCCTAACTGCTTCATAGCAAGGTGCTGCCATTACTTTCGGAGACAAATCTAGAAGCATAGACTAAGGGGGAAAAGGTAATGGGCTGGAAGAGACACTTAAATCTTTAAATAGGAACAGCATTGATCTCTGAAGGATTTCACAAACAGCAGATCCCAAAAATGGGGCACTAGTAATCTTTGACCTCTTCCTAAACAAGAATTAAAATGCAACACCTCCTCCCTTCCCTGAAACTCTTCTGTATATGCATGTATCTCATTGCCATTTGGCAAAACAGTTTCACAGAGGATGTGTTAGAAAAGCTGAGTAACACCCCTCACAAAACTATAGTATTTCAGAAAACTGGTCTTTACAAGAATCTCTTCCATTTCTACATGCATATGATGAAGGTGTAGCTGGGGATGGAACTGCAATATGAAAAAGAAATTCTGGGGCTTCCACCCTGAAGTAGCATTTGTAGTTTTCCCAGATTCAGAAGCACAGAGTACATCTCTGGCAGCACTCAATGACACAGGGAGAGGAACTTTGAGATGGATTATCAGAGAAGCAGAGGAGTATACGCTGTTTCTTTGGTGATAGATGCTGACAGCTGAGGGAATAGTGGCTTGCTGAGCTACATAAAGAAAAAATTACAGTAAAGATCCACTCTCTTCTCCTAAGGGAATGCAGCTGATGTTATTTAACACTGAAAGGAAATCTATGCTGGCTTGAAAGATACGGCAGAACACTACACAGAAACTACTTACATTATCTTTGTGTCCAGCTTAGCCATTTTTGGCAAATCTGAAGAAGATGCACGCTGAATCACCAGAGAACCAAAACTGCTGGGGTTTTTTGCTGTTGCATTCTCTTCTTTTACCACTAGCTGTCAAAATCTTCCTAGAGTCATAGAATATTCTGAGTTGGAAGGGACCCATCAGGATCATTGAGTCCAGCTCCTGGCCCTGCACAGGACACCCCAAGAGTCACATCATGTGCCTCAGAGTGTTGACTGAACACTTGAACTCTGTCAGCCTTGGTGCTGTGACCACTTCCCTGGGGAACCTGTTCCAGTGCCCAGCCACCCTCTAGGTGAAGAACTTCTTCCTAATATCCAACCTAAATTTGCCCTGACACAGCTTCAGGCCATTCCCTCAGGTCCTGTCACTGGGCACCACAGAGAAGAGATCAGTGCCTTCCCTCATGAGGAAGTTGTAACTGCAATGAGGTCTCCCCTCAGTCTCCTCCAGGCTGAACAGACCAAGTGACCTCAGCTGCTCCTCACACAGCTTCCCCTCAGGGCCCTTCACCATTCTTATGGCCCTCCTCTGGACACTCTCTAACAACTTAATGTATTTTTATACTGTGGCACCCAGACCTGCCCCCAGCACTGGAGGGGAGCTGCCCCAGAGCAGAGGAGAGCAGAGTGGGACAATCCCCTCCCCTGCCCGGCTGGCGATGCTGTGCCTGATGCCCCCCAGGGCACGCTTGGCCCTCCTGGCTGCCAGGGCACTGCTGGCTCATGTTCAGCTTGCCATGGACCAGGACCCGCAGGGCCCTTTCTGCAGCGCTGCTCTCCAGCCTCTCGTTCCCCAGTCTGTATGTACATCAATGTTTTTTCCTACTACAGTCAACGAGTAATCTTTTATTTCCCTTTTCTTCTCACCTATCTTACTATTTTTACTACTTCTCCTATTCCATCTTTATGTACTTACTTTACTTCTCCACCTTCCCCTTCCAACTAGAAACTTTCCAGGCTTCAGTTCATAGTATTTTCACATCATTAAGAGGGAATAAATTAATTTGACCATTCTGTTAACATGGCTTCAAATCAGCACTTCACTCATATTATTGAAACTGGGGTCAGAATAAAATGTTATGAGCAACACTTGCAAATTGACTGCATTTCAGCTCCAGTGCTGAGTATGAAATAAATATTTATACCTTATATTTTGGAATTTATTTAAAACATGAAATATAAAATAATTAATAAAATTAAATACACAAAATACTCTTTTTGCTTTACAGTGATAATTTGCAAATTTTAGAATTAAATGACTTTATAATCTAGTCAAATAGGCTTCACCATTTCTTTGAAGAGCAGCCTTGCAAAACACAGGGAAAAAGGCAGAGACTTCATCTTATAATTCCAATTGAAAAGTAATGATTATTAGAATATTAATATTCTAAAGAATGTCATCTGTAAGAAGTTTCTTTTATAAGTAGTCGCATATAATGTTAGTTGGAAAAGACTAATCAAATCACCTCAATTTTCTTGTTCATCAATGACACATCCATCATCAATTACAATGCCTTATTTTGGCATTTTCCTCCCCTTTTATCCTTCATCTGCTGCCTGCTCAGTCAACTTAAACAATACTTTCAGAAATGGTTATGTAAATACATTTCTCCTTGCATATAAGTATTTGCAGTTCTTTTCATTTAGAATTGATCACTCTACATTATCCATACAACCTCTGAATCAATGATGGGGTTGTATGAGCAACTGATAACTGATGTGCTGGGAGAAATCAGAGAGGCAGCAAGGGCAGAAAACACAAGGGCTTTGGGTGACCTAAGAGGTGAAATGTTCGGATGCTATCAGTGACTGTTCTACAGAGAAAGAGGCTAGGAAGGCCACAAGGGTAAATACAACTACTGAGATGGTACCAAGCGACACCTGAAGCAAAACCTTTCAGTAGAAGTCGTCTTTAATAGTAACTATAACACACTCAGATTCAACTTATCTACAGGGGAAATGCTTGCTAAAATAATCCAGCATGATGCACCAACTTTCAGAAAGCGGAGCTATGAAAAAAATACCAAGTTTTTAAAAATAAGCTAGAATTGGTAGGTAAAAAAATTATGTCCTTACAGACAGCATAAAAACTACTAATGAAGATAATTCTGGAGACGCTTTGCTAATGCATACCTTCTATGGGGAAGGGCTTGATATGGTGAAAGAAGCCAGTATGACCAACAGCAAGCTAAAAGAGTTTACTAGAATTAAGAGGACATTCAAAAAGCTTAATTTACGAGCTGCAGAAAAACAAAAGGACCACAAATTTTAGTAGTTTAGAGGTAAAAATACAAGTAGACAGGCAAAAACAGTTTAAGTAGCAACTGGTGAAAGGAATTCAAACCAGACGTACCTTCTTGCAACCCACTAGGAGCACAAAATGCACCAGCCAGTTCAGTGGGGCAAGGTAATGCTCCAGCAAGAAACGGAGGTCTTACAGACAAGAAGGCATTGTGAAGAACTGAAGGAACTTTTTGCATGGCATACATCATAGAAGAAACAATAACTCTTATTCCAGGATCCTGGTGAGTGAGCATGTGCATATTTGGGAGCATGGAGAAGCTTGGCAAAGATCTATCTGAAACTAAATTAAGCACAGAAGAGGTAATCACCCCCATAATCAAAATGAACATCACCAAATTGCCAAGACCAAACTGGATCCACTCAAGAGAGCACTGGAGAATGAAACAGGTGAATTACTAGTGGTACGTGACCTTCACTTAAGATTATCTTGGTACGTGAAGACACGGAAGTTACAAACCAATCATTAATGCCCATTTTGGGGAACTACATACAGGCCTGTAATCTTGATATCTGTACAAGAAAAAGATTCAATATAGTAACAGCTAGAATTAGTGAACACCTGAATAAACTCAATCTGCTTGGGAAGAGTCAAATATGGTTAAAAGAAGTTCTATATTTAAAACTTGGGTTTTCTGAAGCAGTCAACAAACACATGCATGAGGGTAAGCCAAATGACACAGGTTACAATAGGTACTCAGTGGGTTTTTTAAATAAATCCTCACCAATGGTTTAAAAGGAAGATGATGTTAGGTGGTTGCACAACAGCGTGGCAGAGATGGGACACAGTGCACAACTAAATGATGTCACAACAGAGGGAGGCCACAAAATACACTAGTATCACACTCAAAAGCAAAAAGCAACAAGAAAGCAGATCAGTTTACTTCTCAGTACTTCTTATGCTCACATGCAGGGATTTTGAGAGGGGAGTGACACCAAGCATAGAAATATCACCTACAGTATTCAGTCAGTATATAGTCAACCATACACAGAAGTCAAATGGACACAGTCCATGGATTGAGCTGCTGCACTTCAACTCAGAACATAATCTCAGCAAGCTCTGTGAAGGAAAGGGCTCCACTCTTGAGATCACAGTAGAAGAAATATGATCAGTACTCAGCTTCTGGATGCTCTGTGAGCTGTTAAAGCCAAATCCAGAACACAGCTTTTAGTTAATGTGCATAAAATATTACATGGCAGCTCTGCCCAAATCTGCCAGTTTGACTTGTTTTCTCTTGACAAGAGATGGGTAATAGCAGAACGTGGGAAGTCATCTCCTGTGTGAAGCTAATCATCAAGGGAAAAACAGTTCGGGTATAAAAAACCCCCATGCTTTCAACACATCTGAGGCTTCCTGAAGAGCACATTAATTAAGACCTAACAAATGAGATTTCCTGAATTTTAGAGAACAATACAGAGAGAATGATGACAGTGTTAACAATTTCTTTCTGGTCCTTTGGTGCACAATTTCTATTCGTGGACATGACAGACAATACTTCAAATAACAGGTGAAGGGATACTCACTGAAATGTTTTGGGGAAAATATTTAGAATCTCACAACACAAACTTAGAAGCAAGTAGATCAGCTTTACATTTTATTCAAACGGTATTATCCTTGTATATAAAAGGTTTTAAGTGACACCAGGGACAGAAAATAGCCAAGTCATCTATACCATACAATGTCTGCAGAGGGATTGTTGTGTTACCCACTTTGACCATGCTTGGCAGATGAAGTAAGATAGGATCACAGCATAAGAATGTGTGAAACTTGTCACTTTTTCTAACACAGGTGAAGCCTGGGAACTATCTTTTTTTACCGAGTAAAACAGTGTTTTAAAGGCAAAATGCCATTGTGACCATCTCTGAATGTTCTTTTTATGTGTATGGCATTGGGTGCTTCTGCCCAAGGCACAACACAAACATTGTGACACTTGCTTTGTAATCATCTTGTAATGTTGGAAATGTCACCTTTTTTTTTTACAGTGCACCATTAACTAAATCCAGAAAAGACCTTCAATTTTGCATGCAGGATTTTATTTAAAATATTTGACCCAAATACTTGACCGGGTCTAGTGAAAGATGTCCCTGCCCATGGCAAGGAGGCTGGAACTAGAAGATCTTTAAGGTCCCATACAAGCAAGGACATTCTATGATTCTATTTATCAATCTACCGACTCTCACCCCTAGACATAACCTTGATACACACGTGTTTCATGAAACACATACAAGACCAGTGCCAACAAAGACTGCAGTGTCTAGAAGCCATCAGCCAGGGCCAGCTTTACACTAGCAAACATTAGCTAGGTGAGTGGTTTTCACTTATTTTGATAACTGCAGTTCCACAATGCTGTAATCGCACATCATGGAACTCCTGGCATATCTTTGAAGGACCACAAATGAAGAACCCAAAATCTGCACATTTCCCACCCACAAAACTGAGTTTATAGCACTTCATCAAAACCAGATTAACATTTATGCTAGTAAGCAACAAGTGAGCAGATTTAGCAAGGGCTTGTCTATCCAGTTATTCTGAAATAACTATTTTGGATTTGTGGAGCTGTCTTTTTTCTGAAATAAAATGACATTTCATTAAACAATTTTTAGTTTTTTCATTTTATTAGATTAATGAAGGAGGAGGCACTCATTCTGAACCAAGAATACACAGTTAACTGTTAATCTGTATGATTCCATTGCTCCTCTCCTTTGCACTAGTTAGGGTTTTGGGGGTTTTTTTTTGTAGATAAGCCTTGAGAGTAGAGACTGTATTTACAAACCATGCAAACAAACAATGTATACCAGCAGAAGAGTTCATAAAACTTTGGGAAAGATGAAATGCAAATTGTGAAACTAGGTAATATATTACATGTGACAAAAAACCCCAAACATGCATAGAGTCCACACTGACATTCAGATACACCCTTGGGCACGACAAAAAAGGCCTTACACTGGCTATCTGTTCACAAGTCTTTTGCTCAAATAAACAGCTTTTGTCTGTAGAAAAGTGGATTTTCACAACAATCAAGCAACTTTTTTTATTGTATGTGAAATAATTTCTTCCAAAATATATTCCACACCCATCTGAATATAACCTCTATGACACAGATTTATAGATTGGACAGACCTATGGATTTATGTGATATTAGTTTTGATTTTTTTCCACAGCACAAGAAAAATGCACACAATCATGAAGGTTTACAGTTTCACTAACACACAATGTGTTCACATCTTGCAGTACATGGCATTTTTCCTCAACCCCCAGCTCGTAGAGCCAAGAATGTCACAAGAGAATCTGCCCAAGTCTGTAGTCTTAATAACTGTAAAGGAAAAGCTTGTGCAAACGTGAATTGATTGTTCCATACAGACTCGGAAATTGGAAGGTATACCAATTTTCTTTCCAATTGCAGGATTTTTCTTGAAAATGGCTGCAAACAACCAGAGTTCGGGAAGAGGAGTTGGCAAATTCACTTACCAGCAGCACATTGGAGACTCCCTGGTAAGAGGAGACCTAACTCACCTGATCCTGTTAGAATTCAATTTCTCTTTGCCAGCCCTTTGTTTAGATGCTGATCTCTCAATGGAGAGAAAGAAGCAGAGGAAGCAAGAGAAAGAATCCGCAATTTCATCCAACAGAATGCTACTTGGTATCGGGGAGGTCCCATACCAAAAGCTGAGGGGCACTTTGTACTCAAGACTTTTTGCAGTGGTTACCTCAGGCCAAGGATGCTGCTACTCAGCACTGCATTGCAGACCTTCTCAGACTTGGATTTCATACATGTGACCCCCATGCCAACGAACCTGAATGATGCCATGCACGAGAAAAAACAACGTCCCTATGGCAGGAAAGAACAGGATGCAACAACAGCCTCAATCTAACCCAAGAGGCAAGTATGTCTCCTATGACAAGTTTAATGAAAAGGCCTGTTACTGGTATTTTGGATCCAGGGTTGTCTACAGCTGGTTTGGAAAGGCGTAACTGCAAAGGCATTGCAGAAGCATAATACCAAGGACTGGTACTGGCAGTTGTTAAGGACTGAAAACTGGGAATAAACAAAGAAAGGGGCACTACAAGTTAGAAGACAAAAGTGCAAATAAGTGAAGTAGGACCACGTGCATGATAGAAATGGCATTTTAATTAATTGTCTATTTTTTTTTTCATGGGATCACTACATTATCCACAGCGCTGGATGGTCCCATGCTAGGAGAAACTGAGGTGCATTGTTTGCAGGATCCCTGATTCACCTGTTGCAGAAATAACATTTCTAGTTTCTAAGGAAGGAGGCAGGGAGGGAAGGTGCAGGACAGAAAACAAGGTAGCTGTGGAGGAACTGCACTCTGTGCTGCCTTCTGGTAGCAATTCCTGCCTCAAGTTGAACTTATACCTGACACCATGCTGTCATAGGTAATGCCATTGTATTCTCTGGTTTTTATATGGTTGATACAAAATGTAAATACAAAACACAGCTGCAACAGAAACTTCAAAGTACAACACAGGCATTTTATTTTTTCATTTAATCACTGTTCTATGCTCCTAAGAGCTCAAAATATTAGATATTTGCTCTACTTCAAGAGATGGACCTTGAGAAGACCATCAAAGTGGTTTTTGAGTAAACTCCTCCTAACCAGAGAAGTTGGAGTCCCTTGCATAAGAAAAGGTTTTATTCAACCAACACCTGAGTATTTTAGTGCTGACATGATCTGACCATGTATAATGCAGTACAGGAGCAGGATATTCTGTACAACCAAAAATCCAACTTCAAAACAAAAATCTAACCTCCTATTGCTAATAGCTACCATGTCAGCTGGATGCAGACCACTTTGGAAAGCTATGATTAGTCATGTAGGAAGTGTCTTGTAGGAAAGAGTTCTTATCTGAATTGCTGAAACCAACGCTTCCTTATCAGCTCAGATACATCTGCATTTTTAAAATGGAGGAAACATCAATTTCTTCCTTAAACAGCTTTCAAGTGTTTACAACAGCTTTCTGAAGGAAATGAGTGGGCTAGGAGCTTCTACTCAACCTGCAACCATTATATGTGTGATTTTAAACATGTCTCTTGCCACTGATTTAGACAAGCAGTGACTGTTGTAACAAGTCAGAAATCCAGCTCCCATTACAAGTACTACAGCTTTAATTTCCAGCAACAGAGAGAAACCCAGTGACTTAAAATAGTCAAAAAACATTTTTTGAAAATTCACTCATAACTAAGTCTTGAAAAAGACAACCCCAGAGGAAAATATTTGAGGGAAAATAACAGGGGCTCTAAAGCCTACATAACTTTACATAGATAGACACATAAATAGATGCCTTGACTTATTAACAGTGTGAAATACAGTACCATCTGCTAACACCAACACCATAGGCTTGTCTTCGAGAAGTCATTAATTCTACAGGTAATGTAAAGACCAAGGAGGCCACCAGAGCTCACAGGCAGGATGCAGGGAAATTTCAGACCCCTGGCAATATGCGGGTGCCGTGCATTGTGTCTAAGTTGTATTCTGACAGAGCAAATACTTTGTTAGGCTGTGTGAACAGGAGTGATGCAACATGTAAATGTTGCCTTACACACAACACCGCATCCTAACAATTCTGTGAAATTTCAGTCTCCTGTTTAAAAAAACCAATGTCAAAGCAAGACTAATTGCCATGAAAAAATCACTATCATATTTCAGCTCAAGCATTGCTTTTTAAAAAGTAAACAAATAGGATAGTTTAAAAAACAAAAAGGTTTTGTGAAATTTACCCTTTTGTAATACTCATTTGCTTACACAGTACTTCATAGTTTTTTACTATACAGCTCATTATTTGTGCCCTCATATACACTCAACCAGCACATAAGCCAGTACTTGCACAAAAATCAATCATTATCTAGCTCAGTGAAATCCTAGTTTCTGAGATATTATTGTTGATATTCCTTGGTCATCAAAACCCCAAAAACTACCATGACCCTTGGTATGCAGAAATGCTTTAGATGATGTATAAAATTGCTCTTTGTTTTGCACACGCCTTCATTTTTCCCTCCAGAAGATAACTGCAAGAGTAGCCACACAGAATATATTCCCTCTTCAGACAACAGCTCAAAAGCTTCAGTAATATGAACATTTCTACAGTGTCCATAACCTACCTAAACTGTGACTTTGGAGGGGAAGAAGGAAGTTCAATTTTCATTCCTATTTGTCTTGACCTCTATCCTAAATAAACAGATGGAACAATGGTTATCAGCACCAGCTGTAACTGGTTTAGAATCATGGAATCCTGTCCAGTAGGAATCAGACTCTGGCTGTCAATACTCCTCAAAAAGGCTAAAAGCAGCCCCCAGAATGCAATGAATCTTTTTTATTTCCAACCTTAGCTGGTTTCAAACCAGCAAGACACTGTCAGAGTTTTCCACCTCTTTTACCCATTCTATAAAGCACAACTTCACAGCACATGTGGTGTTTCAGAAATCCAGAACACCACATGTTAGTATGGATGGGACACAGAAAAAATCCCCGGGGGGGGGGAAAAAGTAAACTGCATACAGTTGCACCCCAAAGTATGGGGAAAAAAAATACCACTGCTAATACAGAAAAAATAATTACCCATTCAGTACTGGAACTCAATTTCTTCACCCACGCAGCTAAATGTTTCCTTATCAGAATAGAGCTGGGAATCTCAGAAAATCAAGGAATGCACAGCTTGAAGAAAGAGTTTGTGGGTACAGCTGTACTGCAGAGTGAGCGTGATGTTGAGAATCTCGGGCCAATCCGCAGAGTCTGCGTTCCTGGCCCTGAGAGCTGCGTTAAGTCTCTGGCCTTACACTGTCCTAGGTCTGAGGCTTGAATACTCAGAGGATCTGCAAAAAATAATTACTAAAAGCATCAAGGAAGGCAAAAGGCAACTTTCAAAATGGACAAATTCTCAGCTAGTGTAAATCACCATAGATCAACTAGAGGCAGCTACACCAGTGGAGACTTCCATTTACAAGAATTCTGTGCTGTAGGCTGAAAAGCTCACTTAATTTGCAGCAAAGCTCAAAATGATCAAACCCCAAGTGATCTTGCACTAGTAGAGGACCTGAAAGCTTTGCTTTACAAATTAAATACTTAACAGTTATATAGCACACTTGCTACAAAGCATTACTAAACCTTCCACAGCCTGTACATATGTGCAGTAGAAAAAAAATGTATCTGGTAGACATAATTTTAAAAAAAGCTAATTATTATCAATGGCAAGGCATCTTAAAAGGAGTTTCAGTAACCAGTGCACTTACCAACAACCAACCAATCATATTTTTAGTGTCCACACTCATAAGCTTTAACTGCAATATGCTTTCCAAGCTTTGGGCATACATTTTCTAACTAATTCAGAGGCTGCAATAATACAGAAATACTTTCAGTATTAATTTTAAAAGCTTTGTAAGTTTTTTTTAATTTTTACTTTGAAGTGATAAATGTTCAAGAAAATATCTGCAAGGGCTTATTCCTTGCCCTGCTGGCAGAAATCTTAACTCTGCATTTGGCCTGAGATCAACAGTGATGGGGGTTCAATTACTGAGTAATGCACTGCTGTACACCACCCTGTTTAATTATAATACACAGCACTATTAATACCTAAATACACTTCTACTTGAACAGCAAAGTCTTAAAAAAAGAAAAGTAAATTCAGGAAATATGGGCAATATGTTTAACCTTAAAATGTGGGGAGTGTTTCATCAGTTCCAACACCGCTAAATTAAATAAAGCCCTTGTTCAATTGCCTGTCCTCAGCTCATAAAATCAATTGTTTTCAAAACCTGGAAGATGCATCAACCTTCAATCAGTGATTGTAAATAAGCAAAAAACTGGCTGGGTTTTCTGTCACGTAGTATGTATTGTAGATACTACAATTGAGAAACATTTTTAAATGTGTATAAAAATTATGAATTTTTGTACAATGGAGCTAAATTTTTTATATTCAGTAACAACATACCTTTCCATCAAAAGTAAGTGCAAACTGACCTATCTTTACTGACTTCAGTGGAACTGGGTTGTTCCACAACAGCTCCAGGATGGGCAGACGTTTATACTGTGCTTCAACACACTCCATCAAAAATAAAAAAAAACTATAAAAGAAAACGCTCCCATGCTTTTCTCTCCAAAAATGAGATGTACTGTTACAGGTGAAAGACTTTAACAGATACATATTAAAAACATTCTGGTACACAGTTAAAAAAAAAAAAAAAACAAACCAACAAATCAAATAAAAAAAAAACCCCCAACATTTGTAAATCCAACAGTCTAGACAGACTATCATCTTGAAGTCTAAAACATCAAAAATCACAGGATCTAATTCTCACTCCGTATGTTCTTCCCTCCTCCAGTTTCAGCCTAATTCTTAATTTAACTCATTCAAACATCTCTGCCAGAGAAAGTCAAAACAATAATGTCAAACTTAAGAAAATGCAGAAGGTGTTAAACATAGCAATACAGTGCCAGTCTACGTGGCAGTGTATTAGGAGCTAAGCTGAATACCAACCACCTCACCCAGACAATGTTCAAATACAAATAATAGCTTTCTTCCCTTCATTATTTTATCCATCTGCAACAGTACATTTTGTTTTTCTTACAAAAGATCTTAAAGTTTCTTTTACATGGAGACCAGGGTTCGACATTTAAAAGACACACACAAAATCCACATCTGCCGACTTAATCTGTCACAACTGCCAGTGTCAAGTATAACAGCATTTAATTTTATGGTAAAAAGGCATCACTAGTTCCCCCCCCACCTTGGTTTATACATTTATGCTTACCAGTATGCTTAAATTGGCCTTTCTTGAATAACTGAAATATAAAGCAGGTATTAACTTACCTTACGCCCATCACTTGCATGGCAGTTCACATTTAAAGGAGTCAATAAAGCCATCAGCTTTTCTTCATTACCACTCCTGTAAATGAGAAGATGATTAGGGAAAGGGGGAAAAAAGGGCAGAGCTCTTTGATATCCATCTCCTCAGCAAGTATTTTGCAAAGTCTAGTATATTGAAATTTGTACTGTGGCAGGGAGAGTGCTGGAAGGCTACAGAATCTTCTGAACATTTCGAAACCAAGGGTAAATACAGAAAAGAATACTAAATTTACAGTTAAATGTGTTGCAACAGATCATGCAAAAACACCTCAGTTTCTTTCCTTAACCTCGTATTTCCTTTTTCTAATTCTGTAGATCGTCTGAAAACCATGTGTTGAAATAAATGTTTTTAGAAGGGTTAACGGTTTATATAAAATGATCTTGTGCAGTCAGAAGGAAGGATGAAAAGCATCTTTGCAATATACAATTGAACTTTACACCTTTTGTATAGGCTCCCTTATGCTCTGTTCCGATAAATCCTATTTTCAAAATACATCCTATGGTAGCAGTAAAAACCAAAAGAAAAGAAAGATTCCAATATTTAAATTGCCCCTAAAAAGAACAGTCACAAAACAATAAAGAGGATTTAAGCAGCTTAAAGCAAAAACTCAATATTAACCTTATAACCACCATAGTGGGGGATTTCAATTACATAAATAGGCTTTTACATTTGTACCAGACTAAAGTCTGAAGAGATTTATGCTAATTAAGTGGTTTGCTTGCAGCATTTCATGGAAAGGCAATGACAAAACAGTACTATTTTAAAAAACCCTTTTCCTCGCCTGCTTCCACCCCCAAAATATGTTTTATATTCTAAGCAGCACTCACCTAGCAGCTTCCAGGAGTTCGTCCTTCTTGTATTCACCTAAATGATTGCAAAATATCATGCTGTTAGCATTCGGCAGAAGACAGATCAAGAAATGCAGTAGGAAGCAAATACAGAATTAAAACAGAAGAGGAGAAAAAAGCCCACACCCCGCTGGGTGATGGAGCTGTGACGTTAGCCAGCTTGTGGAGGCAGCATCACCAGTACCTTGGAGACGGGCAGCAAATTGACGCATCTTCTTGTCCAATCCTCAGATGGAAAGGCTTTCTTCGGACAACCAATGACTGCGAAATCTTGTGTCCAGAAACACAGTCCCGCTGATAGCAGCATGTCAGCTGAAGACAATGTCCCCACCCCCTGCCCTATTCAGTATGTCACATTATACTTGGGAAGCATAATAAATTCCAAGACAAAGCAAGGCAGTGCGGCTTTTGAAAAGGTACAAATTACCGATCTCCAAGGCTCTCACCTGCCTATTTGAATGGTAATATTACACTTCACTAAGTTCTTTAGAAGAGCAGGGATTATTAAAAAAAAAATCCAGGTATTATATCATCAGCCACTTTCCAACAAAATACACGCTTCAAATGAAAAGCACAGACAAAAGAGGATGAACTCTGCAACAGATTTTGCTATGAGGCTCTGAGATTAGAGAGAACCACGAGTACTGTTAAAGCAACATTTACATTTGAAGTCCTGAATTAAAACAGATAACTAACAAGGGTTGCTGCATCACAGGATTAAAACTGCATGTTAGCATTTTAAGAAGAGCATGGAACAAGATAACCTACAGAAGTAAGACAGTATTCTACAAAGCTGAATCATGATGACATTGTGCAATACGAATGGAATGGAATTTTAATTCAGAAATTAGAAAAATAGCTTCTTAGCAGCTTTATGAAGTCACAGAAGAGAGTGTGTCCTAGACCCAAAAAGTACAGGGTTTGAAAAACATACCGTATACCATCTGCCAGAGAATTAAAGCCTCTAACCACAATGCTATAAGAAAATTAGGAAACAGAAGCTGTCATGAAAGAAGAAGAAAAAAACCCCTTTGTGCTGCCTCCTATGTGCAATTGTAATAAGCCTCCAGTGAAACTCCCATTACAGGTGAGGAAAGCCACAGGGCCATGGAAAATGCCAGACCAGACAGCAGGTAAGATGGAAGGTTCATCTGAAAACATCCCTTAAAGAACAGCGGTAGGGTGCAGGAGGAGGGTTAGAGTCCCAATCCATAGCAAAGAGCTTGGTACTCCCCCCACCATGGCTCCTCCAGCTAACAGCAGAGGATCACAGGAACCACAACAAAACCAGCCCTCTCCTTAAGGAGTCCCCTTATTTCAGCATCCTGCCTTCACACAAGGGTAAGGAGGAGGGTGAGTACACACAGCCATGCACTTCCTGCCCCATTCCCTTGGATGTAGACATGGAATTTTCAAAGGCAATATCTACATCTCATCATACTGGTGATTCTTCCTTTCACAGGTGTGTTTAATCGCTTTCTGAATGATATTCAGCTTTGGGAATTCACAACAACCTGAAGCAAGGAGTTCCACCATGCCACTCACACGATAGGTCTCCTAACAGAACTGTTCTGTGTTGCTGAACCCCAGCAATGGAGCACGTAAGTTCAAAGCAAAGGTGAAACTGGTTATTTCAAATAGAGGCCAGGAAGGTTAATTTAGCTTTTGAAAGAATTTATGTCTATGTTAAGGAAAGCTTCATCATGAGGCAAATCAAGTGACACAGAAATATGACTGCCTTTGACTTGCTCCCACTCTCCAGCTTCATCAGAAGGGGGGCCTGTCCACCACAGGCAACAGCCTTTTCTAAGCCATAGTACATGTTCCTCTTTTTTTATTTTAATGAAGATAAAATACTGGGCACAGTTGTGAGTGTTTCAAATCAATGTAACTGAAAAGCTCTGGCCAGCATGTGAGGAAGAAAAAGAGACTCTTTATGACTACTGCATTGTTTGTGCAACAATCTCAAACAGCTGGATTTCCTGCAGTAGAGTTATTGGCCCGTGTTATATCAACACTTTAGAGATGTAACCAGATTAAAGTACCTCTTTGCACATTCTGGTTTGGCAATGCATCTAGCAGTCCTAACCAGGCTTTTGAGCATACTAGGTTAGAGAAGTAATAACATTTTTTTCCTTCGTGCTCAGTAAGTTGGTATTTTATCACACAAAAGCTGTTTCCTCTAATACTTTGATTAGCAGAAGCATTACTGTCCAATGAAAAAGGAAAGCTGTGGCTCTTGATTTAGAAATGTCCCCCTGTATGCCTGATTAGAACAGTTAGTTTTATTAAGCAGTACTTTTTAAAAATAGGTATTTACAAGGTTGAAATTCACACACGCAATTCTTGAATTTCATCATGGTTCTCCCACACTGATTAGGATTAAGAAAATATTCTCTTGTATATGGCTAACTTTATTACTCTCAAAGAGCCACTGTATTTTGCAAATCAAAACCTAAAATGATACAAGCACTTAACAGCACACCATCAGGTTTGCTAACAAAAAAAAAAGGTCAAGTGAGCTCCACAGGCTCTGTGGGATGAAGAGGAACCCCCTGGCCACTCGAGCAACCAGCTGGTGGGATACCACAGAGCCGAGAGAGGTCTGGCTGACGGCATTTGGGAGAAGTGGGTGGCACTGGCAACAGGACCGACTGCTGCTGGCACAGGCTGCGTTCCCACCAGAGGGCTCTGCCAACACAGCTAACACCACTCAGCTACGCAGCTCATCAAAGGCCATCCTGCAGCAATTGGTCACAGCTACCTAATAAAATATTCATTTGAAGCATTTGAAAACAAACCATGCGTGCATGGGCAGAGATGAATTTCAAGTTCTAAGCACAAGTACAGGAATACAGACCCATCAACCTCACATAATATTTCTGTTCAAAGAATGTCAAACTGACTTTAACTAAGCTAGGAACATCTCTTAAAGAGCTCTTTTGGGCAGGTTAGAATTTATAGTTTCGTGAAAGGGCATCTGCATGCTGGGTAGCCCAGAGATAGCTGGCCTGGGAATTTCTTAAGGCAAACACAAGGTGTGAAATGGGAAGCAGGGAACGCTATAGCAATGCAGTGTCCCTGTTCCTTTCTCGTCAGACAAAAGCTGGTAGGTAAGCACAGCAGAAACCACCCAGTGTCTGGTATTCACTGCATCTGATCAAGTTCATTGGCTACAGCTTGCTCAGCATTATTTAAACCATGAAGTTCTCTACTTGATCCCAGATCACACCACTGCTGCTCCATTTAGGCTGGAACTAGAAAGTCATCACTAGTAAACAGAGATAATCAGTGTCTCAAATCACAGCTACCATTAGGCAACTAACTAGCTCTATTTGTGTTACCCTCCCAGGAGAAAACCAATTACCTCCAAGACTTCTGATCAGCTGCAGCTATGCTGTCACTGCTGTGTCTGGCCCTAGCTGTATCCTGCAGTAGCTGATCAGCAGCAAATGCTTATTAACTATCAGACATCAGTGGCTGCTTGCACCTGGCAGTTGAGCAGACCAGTAGCTGGAAGCAGGGAAAAAATAACATAATGAATCAATCTTTACAAACAAATAACCCTATTTCACTCTCTCCCAAAAGTCTTGAAATTTCAACTGAATACTGAAAGCTGAAAAACCTATCTGAATGCATGGCATAAATCAACAGTGATTTTTCAATGCATCACCACTCAAAACCAAGGTGAATTCCCTTCCCATCCCTCCATACACATCAGCTAATACAGGAACCAGCCAGATCTAAAATGTCATGCTGGACAAAGCAGGTTTTGCTTTACCATACTACCACGTGTCAGCTTTCCACAGTGAAGAAAATTTCCTAAAAATTAACGTCACACAAATTAAACCATGCCATTATTACCCAATAACAGCATATAATGGGAACAAAAAGGATTAACATATTTTCAACCAAACTGAAAAATGAAAGAGGTTTTTCCATATGAAGTCATACATCATATGGAATCACAATTATAAATCTAAATCCCCAGAATACTTACAAACAGTGAAAATCTTTAGGCTAGCCAATGACATGTGACAGAAGAATGTGAGCCTGATGAATGTGCAACCATGGCCCCAGGCTGGGGAGGGAAAATTCATGAGTATCACAGAATCACAGAATGTTTGAGATTGAAGGGACCTCTGGAGGTATCTCATCCAACCCTTCTACGCAAGCAAGGTCACCTAGAACATCCTGCTCAGGACTGTGTGCAGGTGGCTTTTACATCTCTCCAAGGATGGAGACTCCACCACTTCTCTGGGCAACCTGTGCCAGTGTTTGGTCTCACTGAGCTCAGCTCCTTAAGTTTCATGGTAATCTCAAGTGATCTCCTCAGGACCTCCTGTTCTCTCTTGGCAGCTCAAGTTTAGCAGCACTGGAAGTCAGGGGTGAAATCCTGCTCCACTAGAAAACATGGCAGCTCTATATTTGACTTTTGACCGTGTGCAGACCTAACACTTGCTATTGGTTGCCTGCCCTGAAAACCTGAACTTCCATTCTTGAAAATAGATATCCCATGAGAAGATTGACAAGATCTTTGTGAACACTCCAACAGATTTTTTTTGTTTTTTCCAAACAAATATTCACAATTACCAAGCAACACAGAGGACATAGGCTGTCCATCAGAGCAGTAGAGACAGCAGGTATCAAAATCTCTCATTCTTCCTCATTTACAAGTGTTTCTGGTGCCTTTCCAAGCACATACTCAGCTACCACAGGAATGCATGGGGCTGTTGGGAAAACAAGAGTCCTGATGCATCTGGGAGGGTTGAGAACTTGTTTTTCCATCAGATTTGTTACTTCATCCAGCTCAGTCCATGGCCAGGGACCCAAACAGGCCCCTGAGAATGAAGACCTTGAACAAGGATGGTGCTGTGACGAGAGAGGGGAATGGAAACTCTACATTTGGGCTGCCATTGCTACGAAGAAAGCAATCCATGGGCCAGAATCCAGAGTTTAGCGAAGAAATAAACTGCACAGAAGTAAATTAAAATACACCTTTTCCCTGACACTCCAAGACTTCACAGACCTCTAAGTGATCAATGACACACATCCACATACACCATCCGTTTTAATCCTCTGAGGTCTTAGGAGTAATATTTAAGTATTCAAACAAACATTCAAGTTATAATCAGAGCACAAGGCTTTTTGTGCTTGTGACAGACTACTAGGGTTGTTGGGACAGGATGAGTTTTTTGGGTTTGGGGGTTTTTTAAACATAATTTTTTTAGCAAACTCAAATTTTACTTTCAACATGGCTGCTTTTGGAAGGATCCAATCATACCATTAAAATACTCATCAATTCCTTCTTCCTCATTTAGCTTTTATTATATGTAAAGCAGCAGGTGAAACGAAAATATGGCATTAAATCAGAGCAAGAAGGTTTTTAACCATCCAAATAGCACAAGGTTGTGGGAATAACTGCCTAAAAAAAAAAAGTCAATGAAAAAACAAAGATACGTTGAAATAATATCATTTGGGAAAAGGCATTTATAACTAAGTATGTAGAGAAACACATGAGCAAAAAAATTACAATTTCAGGTTTTACTAACAATTATATTATACTTTACTTCCCACTTGTTAGGGTTAATTTCTTTATGCTTCTTGCACTTCTCTGCTCAGCAGTCTCTCACAAGTAAATGGGCTGATTTTATAAGCTGTCTAATAGGCTCAACCAGGAACACAGCAAGATCCTAATTTTAAGCTCTTGTCACGGATGAAAAACACCAAAGCAATGCTAGTATATGCAAGTGACAGAAAAGCAACTCAGAAGATAATGCCTTCAAGAACAAGTTCCAGCAAGGAGCAATGTTACCAAGGAGGAAAGGTTTGGTGTCTTGACTCTGCCTCTTCTATGAGATGAGTCAGGCACTGTGCATGTGGACTGAAATTAGACGTTTGTAACTGAAATTTAAAAATTTAGTATTACTCAGCTAATAGTGAAGTCTTTCAGGGATATGTTTTAAAGGGGGGTGTGGAAGTTAAAGGAACAAGCAAACATCATTTGGTTTTGGCCATAACTCTACCAAACCACTGAGCTAGCAGCATCCTGCCTGGAACATCTTCCAGTTGAGTGGACAGAGCTCAAATGTAGAGCATTCTTGATTTACTGTTCTAGGGGAAAAAAGCCTCTTCTAAGGCCTGGCAGAAAGCACTACATCAAAAAAACCTGCAGCTTTATATAGTGCAGATTGGCAAAACCTCTGCCAGGGTCTTAACCGATAGAAGAGATTCTTGTCTATTAAGACATCAGTTCAAAACACATCTATCACATAAGCATATATATGATACAGCAGTTACCAAATGCTGTCTTCATATCCAGGCATAAATTACACACATTGCGCATTAGGGGTTTGGTCACTAAGAAGGATTAGGTGGTGTATCAAAATGCATATTCAGTGCATGTGTAGTTACAGCACCAGCAAGCTCACATTCGGCACATAATGATTCTGTTTCTTAGGAGGCCTCTTTTCAGTAGTGCTGATCTATTTGTTAAAACAATGCTACCAGATTTCCAATATTGTAGCAGAAAGATGAAAAAAGGCCCTTTCTCAGAGGATTTCAAGTTTCTTAACTCTTAAATCATTAGATACAAAGATGAAGTTAAGTCACATCACAGTAGTCAGAAGAACTTTCCTGAAAGCGTAGAAAAAAGGACACAACACATCACACTGCAAGACCATAATGATAATAATGATAGTGATAATAAAAACAGGAACACACCCCAAGCCAGTAACAACGCAAAGCAGCAACAAAAAACCCCCCAAATCTGGAAAAAACCTACAACCACCCATTACACAGTAATCCATATAAATCATTTTAGTCTCAACAATGCTACCACACCCTACAATATAGTTTCTTTCTCTAGAAATAATAAATCTGACAAACATTCTAGAATCTGTTCTCTTTAGAGGACCTGTACAAGTAGTTTCATTTTTCCATACCAGTGCATGCTACTCATATAAACACCATGCACACATCCATTCTTTATTCTTAAGTGTAAAAAAATTAGTATTTTCACTACATCTGCACTGTTTCAGAATGCTGTACTGATTTTGAAGACACCACCACCACTCTCATCTGTCATGTCTTCAGACTGAGATTGAAAAAGTTAAAAAGATTGCAGAATATCAAGTCAAATGACAGGGAAGAAAACCCAAACCTTCAGCAACTCAAAACACACTGGTGTGATGGAAAAACTGAAGGGGTTGAGGCTCATCTCTTCACCAAAGTTCAATCTTCATGACATCTTTTGTGAAATTACATATGGAAAAAGAAGTCTGACAGGTTTTTTTCAAGATCCTTCCCCATTACCCACCCCTTCATGCCTACTGCAAAGGCAACATTCCCATGGCTCTGCCCTTCATTTCTTGTATTAATTCCAGCTATCAGCAAAAACAATCATCCACTGTAATTCCCACTACTTCGGCCGTGCTCAATATTAATAACTAATAAACTGTTCCATTATTCAGCCACAATTACTTTCTCATTTCTGTAATATGCCTGCATATGCATTTTCTCTCCAGGATTTCTAGGAAAACTTTCTGGAGGAAGACAAAGTACTAAGAAACTCTCTTTGTCAAAGACTTGAGTACAGTAGAACTGGATAGATAGCCAAGCTGCTCTCATATTACTGCATCCTTTTCAAAAGCCAGCTCCCTCCCCTCTCTTTCCAAACAACATCCACAAACAAGTAAATCAGTCAATTCCCCAGAATATTCTCTAAAGAGAAACCATAGAAATACCTGTTATAACTGACACAAAGTATGGAAGACAACTAGCAAGAAAAATATAAAACGTAACCCTCAGGAAAGCCATACTGTATAAAGGCAAGCTCCAAAATCATGCTCCATCATCCCATCTCTCTCTGAAAAGAACTGCAGAGTAAATATGGGCAGACTAAATTTTGCTGTCTCTCCAATTTTTCCATTGTAGATAAAACATGCTAGCAAGCTGGGGACAGTGTGCCTGAAAATCCACAGCCGCATTTAAAACTGAAGCATTTATTTTAACCAAAAAATCTATATTCTCTTAGCTGTAGCAAACAGGACAGATTTTGTACTAACAAACTGTACAGATTTAAAGAAGTGGGGGTTCTTAATGTTTGGTAGAAAATGAACAGGAGACATAAAACGCACATATGTGCCAAAGTACTGTTTTTACTGAACAGTACAATCCTTCCTCCGTACATCTGAAGCTGCCCTGTGTATCTAAACTTACTCTACAAGCTTGAGAAAACACAGGCTGCCACCTCATAAAAAATGCACGTGTGTTGCCATGCTTGCCCTGCAGCACATACCCTGGAAGGAACTCAAATCCAGTTAAATCACTCCTCTAGCTCCTGGACAAAAATACGAAACATTTCCTTTGCCTGCTGGGCCCCAGAGGAGTGAGCAGAAGGGAGGAACTCCTTTATAACTGCAGGAAACAGGGCAAACCTGTCAAACACACAGCAATGAAAGAGCCAACACGTATTTATGCAACACTTAAGCAAAGCACAGCAAATAAGTCCTTACTAAAAGAATAACAAAACATAGGTAACAGATTTTGTTATAATGAACAATTTTGTCAAGCCAAACAGAAAACTAATCTGTCAACGGTTCAGTTTAAACATTTAGGAAAATATGCATTTCCACGCAACAAAAAGATGGTAACAAAATAACTCCCCAAAAGTAACCCATTTGCCTTGTTGCTGTGGGCAAATTTTCCCTCATCATGGGTTTTTATTTGACAGCTAAGAGTCAAAAGACAGTGGGAAGATAAGGGAAAGTTTGGTACAAATCAGGGGGAGAAAGGAGACAATGGCATGACTGGAAACAGGATATGTGGATTGATATGAAATACTCGTGCTGGTATCCCAGAGTAAAGAGCAGCTGCTTAACTTGGAACATCCTTCCCATCCCTTATCATCCCCATCAGATTTTATGATACAGATACTATATACTTGAATACAACGGTTCCATTTGTTTCGTCTCATTTTTAAAAGCTTTCTTTTAACACCTTTTCTGAAGACGTTTACAGTAGCAGCGATCAGTCACAGTAACTCAACTTAAGCTTTGCCTGATCTGAGCCATGGTGAGGTCTCTGCATACTCACTCAGGCAAAGAGCAGCTCTGTGCCCTAATGTGACTTAGGGCACAGAGGAAAGATGAAAGAAAGCTGCGATTTACAGAAAATGATTGAAATCTAAATATGCAAACTGTTATCCTCACTAAAAAATAACTTTTAAAACACCAGTTGGGGGAAAAATGAATTTTCTATTTACACTCAGGCACTTTCTGCTATTCCTGTTGGAATAAGACACCACAAGATGGAAATACAGCAGTAACAATATCTACTGCCAGTGTCCTGGAGGTCTACCTGAGAACAGTTATGTTATTTACCAGCAATGAAAGAATAACTAAATACTACATACAACTCAAGTTCTGTAAACATTTTCAGTCCCTTATATCAACCTCACTGTTTTAAATGCTTTACTGGTTAAATGAGTAATAGAACAGACTATTTCAGTTTGAAGGGACCTGCAGCAATCATGTAGGTCAACTGTCTGACCACTTCAGGGCTGACCAAAAGCTAAAGCTTGTGGTTATGAGCATTGTCCAAATGCCTCTTATGCAGCGACAGGCTTGGGGCATTGACCACATCTTGTAGAAGCCTGTTCCAGTGTATGACCACCCTCTCAGTGAAGAAACGCTAACATGCGATCTAAAAAGCTCCCCTGGAACACCTCTGAACCATTCCTATGCTTCCTGTCATTAGATCCCAGGGAGAAGAGCTCAGCACCTCTGTGTCCACCTCCCCTTCTTGGGCAACTAGGGAGTGCAGTGAGAGCATCCCTCAGCCCCCTTTTCTTCAAACTAGATAAACCCAAACTCCTTAGCTGCTCCTCAGAGGTAACAGGATTATACATATGATTTCTTCAAAAGAATAATTTATTGCCCTAAATGACAATATAGTTCGTTATAAAGACTGGAAATGAAATAGCACCACACGAAAAAAAGAAGTCTGAGAGAAGGAAAGAGATACTAACTCACTAATTAAAGAGATTTAATTTACCAGACTGCTGACATTATAAGGAGAGCATTCCTTCTTCAACTTTCATTCATGCACAGCAAGTTTCATCAGATACAACACAGGGCTGCCTGTTCAAGACATACCCTATACAAGGTGATTATGGACACCAGTCATCAGTTCTGCCCAAATGGAAACTGTTGATACACCATGCACACTTTATTGCTACTGGAAAACTAAGTAAAGGACTTTACCTTCATAGGTATATCCATAAATAAAGCATCTTCCAAAACAGGTGCTCTCTCTGTTGCTGGACAGAAAGGAAATACATAAACTGCATGAGCCCTCAGCATGACAACCTCAGCAGGTTTCTGTGTAAACCTGCACTAAAAGGTAGTTTTAATGTGTTCTGCACAAAGTAGGAAAAAATACTGCTTTCCCTTTTCACTCACTTTCAGAAATCTCCCTAGATTTGAAGACTCTGCTTACCTCAAATAATTCAAAATATAATTGGCCAGAAAGTATTCCTACATTCCTCATTCATCACAACCATTAATTATCTTAAATATACTAAAGAAAATATGTTTAAGTGATCTTATTAGGTAATGTGGTTACCCGCAGTTCCTAAACCAGTCTATGGTTTTATTTCAAAGTTATTCTGAGACACAGTTCATTGTTATCTTTCAAAAAAGTAGTATTTTAAATCTCCATTTAACCTAAAAGGAAAGACCATGGAAGAGTTAACACAGGTTCTATCTACTGTGTCCTAGGTGTGTTAGTTCGGCATGAGCTAACTCGGTATTACCACTCCTCCCAGAGAGTACATACCATCAAGGAGAAATCATACTGTACTTTCCCCAACAACAGTTTAGGATTCCTGCTTATCCCTTCCTACAAAAGCCCAGTTACTGATGCAGGAAACAGTGAGATTATTACTAACAGAACTTGCTTCCTGATGCTGCCTCTCCTTTTTGCCATCCTCTGAGCATCCCTTAAGCAGAGCAAAGACAGGTTAAAAGAGAACTGGGTCTGTCTTCAGGGAGCAGCACAACAAAAACTGCAGGGAGGAAGAACAAACACCCAGAGAAAGGACAGCTCTTGCTGGATCACACTGTGCCATTAAAACAGTTCCAGCCATAACATCCTTTACTGCAATCAAAATGGTTTTGGATTTAGATAAAGGACACAAGGCAAGAAACAGGCAAGGAAATATTCAAAGAGAGGGAGTACAAAAACTTCCTGGCTTCTCTTTTTCCATTCAACAGTCACACCAGCAGTCCTGACCCTTGGCAGTGGGCTCTCTAGGAGTCCAACAGTGTAAGATGTCAGTCTGCCTCTGGTTTTTGTCAGACAGTTTCTATATTTACTGTTTTGCCCCAAAGAGAAGGTTATGCTTAGATATGGAAGCCCACATAATTATTGAGCATACAGATGGCGCTTCACAAGAAGATTTCCTTCAGTGGTGTCCTTCAGCAACTCAAACCACCCTTGGAAGTATGATACTTTCAGCTTTTGGGCAGGGGGAATCCTAGCCAGCAGCTAAGAAGGGTCTCAACAAATAGTCACATTCCTCTTTTCCTTCCTCTTTTTCTTACCTTCTCCAAGGTGCTGCCCCCAGCCCTAGCAAGGACAGAATATCCTATAATGAAATTACAGCCACATATGGTAAGAAGACACAATGCACGCAAGTCATAAATTATTTTCCTTCTGGTCTGCTAGCTTTTCAGGAGAAAAACACTTATCCACCATCTTGCAGTAGCACAGGCAGACAAAAGTACGCAGATGCTGGAGATGGAGCTACATTTGCCCCGCCAGTGAGCAGGAACAGGTTTCCCTGCACAGCTCAACATGATTTCAAGTGAAGAGAGATCCATGGAAGGAAGATTTACTGGATAATTGGACCAACAGTTTCTAAAACACTGACCAGAGTTCTCATCCATCACCCAGAGGATAGTGCACCATTTGAAAAGCCATCACTTAAAATACTTATCTTTTAGATTTGTAGGGAAGTTCAGCAATGCAAACACAGAAATGTTATTCTCTGCATTCTTAAACAAGTATCATATTTAATCTTGTACTTACATACAATGCTGCTTTGGGTTTTTGCTCTTTCCAGCCCTCTAATTTTATAATAAATTCTTTTTTCTTGTGCATATAGGAAAGAAATTGTCTTTCTCTACTGGAAAGGCTGCTCACAAAAGATTTTTGGCTATGACTGCCATAAAGTAAATAGAATCTGCACACCTCCTTTCAAAGGAAAGGTTATTTTTCTCTGTTCTGCCAGACAGATTAAATCCTTCACTCCCAGGGCAAGAGATGACAAGAGACTAACCATCAGAGCCACATATGAAATAGTATATTACTGAGAAAATAATGCCTTTTCACACAGGTCTGCTTTGCCCGCATTTTTAACAAGACACTCGCTTAAGAAGAACAAAAAACTAAATTTCTCTACAACTGCAAAATGGACACCCAGGTTTTTGGATGGTTCCGGTAACAGTTAGCACCAGATTATCTGTTCAATTTCAGCACAAAATTGCCTTTAACATGCAAGATTTACCTTGCAGGTTAAGGTAGCTGAAATGTAGACTCCCTACATTCATTCCTGCAACAGCCTAGCCACAGCAGAAGTCTGTCCTGAAGAAGGTTAATTCAGACTGACCATACATTGAAGTGAGCGCCTGACTGCCCTACTGAAAGGTGGACGTAAGCCAAGATGCCAGCACAGCCTACACCATGTCTCACTCCTGAGCAGAGTACTGAGAGCCTACCACTCCAGGGAAGCCCACAGCAGGAGTTCAGGCAGGAGCAGAACACACACCATCCTGCCTTATGACTTTTGGGCAAGTCAGTGACTGCAAAACAGTATTTAGCTACAGAAGCCATGGTGCTTAATCCTCTAAGTAGAGTCTATTAGAGTAGTGATTATTAATATAATGAAGTAGCAAGAGTAATATGATCATCCAAAATTACTTATAAAAATATTAGTAAAGGCGGGATTTTATTAATTATTCTCAGTTCTCAGCTATTCAGAAGGAAGATTCTCAAGGCTCTGCCTTCCTTTTCCACTGTTTGTAGGAACAGAGCTCGTAAAGGCAAGATACATATTTTATTGAGTCCAGCTGCCTACACGAATCTATTCAGAAGCTTTTTAGAAACAAATAGCCCAATTTCCCTGGATTTGATGACATTCCATATTTGGTTTTTGTTACTTATGCCCCTCGCACGTTACCTCCCTGAAAGCAAAAGTAGACTGCATATAGAAAATGAAGAGATACTGCACAGAATCATTCATTATGAGATGCTGCTACTTTAGGGCTGACAGTGGTAGATGTGAGGATCTGAGAGGTATTCAAAAGCACCGATATGCATCACAGGATTTTAATTTTTAGATAGAGACAAGCTCCTATATCCAGACTATTAGGTTTATTCTTCAGAACAGCTGGCAGCCTTGTCAGTCACTTGTATCACCTGGACGGGCCATGTCAGACACACACGGCAAGAGGTAATGACATTGAAGGTGGCAGTCAGATGAAAGTTGCTGTGAGTTTGCTACTTGTGTAAGGACAGGACTGTTTGCCTGTCCAAACTGAAAGAATAAACTGAATTCCGAATTTATGCCAAAATGTTCTTGCCATTATACAAAATAAACATCAAACTGAGAAGAACAGCATTGTATTCTTAAAAGGCAAGCAAATAGAAATTTGCAGAGCAAAGAAGGATGTGGACCATGATGTTCTATGGCCAATAAAAAATCAAGTTATGAACTGAAAATGCTACTGAAACAGCAGAAAATACTGAAGGCTTAATTTCGAAACCCAAGGGAATGCTTTCAAAAGAGTAAACCGCTTACTTTTTAGGTGACCAAAGGAAAATACAGGACTAGAGAAAGGAAACATGCCATTCAAAAATCTGTACCCTACTGAACAGGCAGCTATTTAAAAATATCTTCTGATGATAACATTTTTAAAATAAATGCTTGAAAACATTACAGCGTCAGACCTCTTATCTCAATGCAGTGTGCAGTGCAGTACTGCAGAGAATAAAGCTTCTATTCAAAGAATAGATACTTGACAAAAAAGAACACTATCTATGAATAACAGTCTCCTGGAGATATCTTTGAGAGCTTTTTTTTGTTTGCAAATTATTTGAAATAGTCCTTATATACTGAGACATTTATATAACCAGTCCCCTTCCCTGCATTCTTCAAAAAGCCTCAAATCACTGCTTGTACTCTTTGCAGAGTAAAATTCCATGCCTGTTATTTTCCCAATCCCTGAAAAATTATGCTGTTCCCTCTGGAAGATAACACTTTGCTCTTCTGCCAACAAGGAAGCCATCAACCACCAGTCAGTTTTTCAGCTTTCCTTGGCTCCTTTCACTGACTCTAGACCTCGCCATCTTCGTTTTGCTCTCTGGACATTGCTTCACCTGGGAAGCTCTACAGATATTTCATTGCTGCTGACAACCAGCTGCAATGTATGGATAGAAAAGACATACTCCTTCATGAAGAAATATGTGGTTTTAATGTTTTACTCATTCTTGCCTTGAACACTATCTGAAGACAGAACATCCTTCTTCTCTGCTTGGCCGCATCGGTTTTCTTCACACCAGTTTTGCCTCAGTTTTTAAACAGGATAGCAATACAGAATGTGGAGACAAAAGAAAAATAGTACTATGAAGAAATGGAAACTGCACAACATCACAAAAGTAAAAGAGTTGAACACGCACCTTCCTATCTGTGCACCATCCAAGAAAGATGAAGAAACCAGTACATCATTTTTATTGAAGACCTGGCAAGAAAGTGCCATAAATTCACCTCAACAGGTGACATTGCTAGTTCAGTGCCTCCTCATAAGGGGGGGATATCAATTCAAGCAACTGCAGATCATCATGCTTGACCTCAAGAGCAAGTACACAGGTCAAAAACAATTCTCAAGGAAAGATGACACGCAATATGTAACAGCATCAGAAGGATAAATTACCCCAAATAAATCTTTCACGCAATGGTTAAAAGGAAAACATGGAATCCCTTATCCATGCAGATAACTGGGGAATTATTAGTTCAGATGGGGATTAATACAGGTATTGTAAGAACAACAAAGAACCTGAATGGCAGACAATTCATGTTATCCTTGAAAAAAAAGAAAAACAAACCACTGAGTTCAAAAGTACAGGGCGGGCTACTCTGTGAGCTACTTATTCCCAGTAACTGCAGTTCAGTGCCAGTTCATGCAGTGCTCTGGCAGGGTTGATCACTACAATAGTCACACCAATATCAAGGCTGCCATTAAACTGAATTACAACAGCAAGGTAAAAAAAGAAAACAAACATTGTGAACCCAATCAAATCCATACAGTTGTGATGTGACAAAGGAGAGACAAGTAATCCAGAGCCATCAACAACCACCTTGTCTTTGCCTACGGAAGGAACTGAACCAGGCCAGACACGGTTAGGGAATTCTGCTCCAGGGTTATACAACTACAGCATTAATTCATTCATTTTTCTTCTAATGCGCAGCAGGCCAGGAAGCTTTTTGTACATCAGATCTCTTTACTAGTCCTCACATCTTTTGCATATTTATACTGACGTGCCATCATCTTTTTCCTTTCCGGAAAAAAAATTTTTGCTCTGCTCTAGCAGTGTAAAAGAATCCTCAAGGTCAGATGTGTGATCCCTTAGGCCACCAAAGCAGGAACAAGATGATTTTCAACAAACGAAAAATCAATTCACTGTGCATTTACTTGCACCCTTTAACTTCAGTCTTTCAAGCTTAATTCAGCTCTTTTCCTTTTCATTTGAACTTCTCAAATTTTATTTCTATTTTTCCACTATTGAGAAGCTTAGATGGTAAAATGACTATTCCAGGTCCCCAAAATAACACAGTTAGAACACTCTAAAGTATGCTTAACCTTAAGCATGCATGTGAGCAGCCCTACTGACCTTGATATTCTCACGTCTAATGCACTTTGTTGAACTGCAGCTACAAAGACGAGCTATCATGTTTCTGTACCACAAAAAAAAAGTGCCTTACTCTTCAGCTCAAGCACATAATCAATTGCTCTGTCTGGTGCCATTATCGCAGCCAACCTTACTTCCTCAAATGTTTTACACGTGTTGTATAGTTGTGGAGCAGCACAATAATAACAATAATGGAGTTATCAGTCTATAGGAACAATAAGCAACTCTGAGTACTGAATTATGAAAATTTGGACTCTTCCTGCTCTTGCATCGAGTACCAAATCCTCTTCTCTTCTGCCAAGCTAGGAAAAGCACTTCTTTCAACCTCTACCTTTAGATGTAGACTCAATTCTTTCAGGCAGTTTCACTCCAAACCTCTCTAACCTCTCCTTGATTGCCAAGCAGAGGGAGGTATACTTCAACCCTCTGGAGACCACTGAAGGAGGAGGAAAACAAGGGAAAAAATAAGGACTTGTTTCAGTTCTCCAAGTACAAAGGTACTTAGAAATATAGAAAGAAGCTGTTCTAGAGATTATGACCGTCAGGGAAAAGAAACAAAACACAAAAAAGACAAAGCTGGCCCAGGACAAGAGAAAGAAGAGTTACAGACTTCAACTATTCTAATATCAAGAGAGACATTAAGAATCCTCCAGGTGAATTAAGGAGTGTAAGTATTTCCTTGGTGCATAGCAAACCTCGCTGGATACCATGAGCATATATACAAACAGAAGAAATATGAAAAATAGGGATTTTGCATCCAAATCCATTCCAAACATTTAAGACACCCTGGACTGTAGTCATAGAACACTGGCCACTGATATACTGCCTTGTTACAGATACAGTTCTTCAAACTACCTTCACCAGTAGTAAGGCGCTGCTCAAGGCAGTCTTTCTCTCACAAGACTGTACTGAGAAGCAGGGCTTTTAAAACATATTCACCGGACAGCTATGATACATGCAAGCAAGATGGTACGGTAAATATATTCAGAACCTGGTGACTCCTCAAAGTCTTCACCCCTCAAAACGATAGCAAGATTCATCACACCTCCGTGCTCTGTTTGCTTAGCAAACACCTGCAAAGACTGAAGGAATAAGAGCAATTGCAACACTGCAACCTGCAGCATACAGCTGTGCTTATGCAATACACAAAGGCCAGCAAATTCATACTGATGCCATTCTTCAATTTGTTAAAAAGGTTTTGACTGCTTCAGTAACAAAGAATAGCACTAAACATAGCATGGCAGGATCAAATTAATTAGGAACAATAAATCTGGAATTAACAGAATGAAAAGCAAAGTGACTGAAAAAACCTAATCCTCTAAGAAGAAAGTACATTTGGCCACACAAAGAAACACCTTCCCTTATTTCTGCCAAAGGCAATGCCAATCCGTACAATTGCCGTAAAAGTCTGGGCTAGCTCAGTGACCTAGAAGAGTTTAGCCAGTGGGCTGTACAAGACAGGCTGACAAAAGTGTCTCTGATACTTCTGAACTTTGGCGTATCTACACAAGCATTTAATTCTACATCTGGAGAGGGCTTTCAAAGTAATCATAACCCTGACTTCCTGCAGTTTTGTGCATATGCTGTAGCAATCCTGAAGTGCATCACAGAGATGTTTCAGGAAGTTTTCTAAAGAATGCACTGCAGACCCATACTTAGCAACTGATAGTGTGTGCCAAGGCCACAGGACTGAACCAGACCAGAGTTACCCTATACTGAAAAAAAAAACCAAACAAAACCGAAAAAACCCTTATGTTTAATGAGGTGTTGACAGGAGAGATAGCAAAGGCCTCAAAGGTTTTGTATTTCCAAAGCAGGGAACTGAACTGGACTGTTGCTACAATCTCAGTGTTTTAAAACCTAACTTGTAAAAAAAGCAAATCTAGCAGAGCAGGAAATGGAAAGAAGATAAAGGGCAAAGGAACATGAGTTAGGGAAAAAGTAAAGAAAATTGTTTCCAGGCCTAATAATATGAGAAAAATTAACATGTCTTCACAATGAAGGAGCTGACATTTTAAATTTTCATGCTAAGAAGCAACAAAAGACAGAATTTTCCAGTATTTTATATAATCTCACCCTGTAATAGAAACTGGAAGTAGAGAAATAAGCACTTTATTAGGAGAGGAGGCTAAAACTAAATTTCACCAGTATATAGAGAGGGATGCTACTGCCTACTTAAGGCTAGCTCTTCTGACATGCTCAAGAAGGCCAACAGCAGAGTATGCTAAGGGACTGTTTCAAAGTTGTCTCCCAGTACTAAGAAACTTAACCTTTACCCCACACTCTCCTACGGCATACTTCCACTCAGCACATCTAGGTGAGAAGTCTGGCAATATTTAGCTGCCTTTCAGCTTCCTGGAGCAAGGATTGGGAAGAATGTGATGCTTCCAAATGCTGAAATCAGCATTTGTAAATGAAAATGCCTGGGACAAAACCAGGAGCCTTGACATTGTAATAGCCTTTGTCAATACCATACTTATAAAGCCTGGCTACTTAAAAAAAGAGATGATGCTTCCCACCATAGCTCTTACTTCAGCTGTATCTTAAATCAAAGTGAAAATCCTACAATTTACCATTCACCAATTGATTTATACCCTAGACACAATTCCTTCTACATTAACTAAGATCTGGAGCTATCAGCATATACGGAGCCCCAATTACTGGCAAGGACAGAAAAAAAACACCACTACAACCTGGACCGAGGTTACCTGTGCAACTTCAATTCTGACATTTCTGAGCATGTTCATGTCTGACTCAGCCTTAAGATATTTCTGCCATTTTCCTACCTCCCTCCATTCCTATATGCACTTCACCAAGTTTGAGTTTGGTTCAATTAAAGCAAAGCTACAGACAAACTTTTAATGATATAGTTTCCCACTAGCAGATTACACGTGTTTTCTAGAGTAGAGGTTGAACAAGAAACAGCAGTCTTGGAGAAGTGTTACTAAGTGATTGACCAACTGTCATTTGCAACACTTGGTGCTTTTATTTGAGAAGTGCAGAAATCGGGAAATCGCAGAAATACAACTTACACAGCTGGTTATGGTTTTGGTTTTTTTCAAGAGAGAAGCACTTATCAGGAAAGAAGTGCAAAGTAAATGCAACTAAAACCCAGTTTGAATTTACACAGCACATACAACAGGACATTAACTGCTTCATGTTAATTGCTTCCTTAATTTGAAATGAATATGCATCTGACAAGAGCAATTTTTAAAAAATCATCCTTGTTAACTGCTTTGTCACCTTGCTCAGTGCTCAAAGCATTTCATTAGCAACTACTTAACTCTACGCACCCTATTTACGTTGAGTGAGTATTTTGAACAGGTCTTTAACAACTCATGGTCAAGCTTGCTGATGTGTATTTGCATTGTTTCTCCAATTTCCCACCATTTCGATACCTGCTAGCATATTCCTGAGCATAGCTGGTACCTGCAGAAAGTCAACTGGAACAAATATTTCCAGCAGCAGTAACACATTCATCTTTCGGCTGTAATCTGATAGTAAGTTCTTTGGAGGTTTTGTAAATGAAAATTTTCAGAAACTTAAAGTCACTCAAACTGAGGTGAACTTCCATAGGGGCAGCTAAAGGCACACCTCTGAATCCAGCACAGACACCTGCCACATTTGAAGTTTCTGCACCAACCATGGATATATTTTAAAAATTCAACAGATATATTTGGTTTCAGACACTGAGAGAACTACTTGTTCTTACTTTGTTGCCACTAAATCTTTTTTACTTTTTTTCAACTGGAAGAATGATCAAACACTAGATCAGGCTGCCAAGAGAATTTGCAGTCTCCATCCTTGGAGCTTTTCAAAACCTGACTGGACATGGTCCTAAGCAATCTGCTCCAGTCAACCCTGCTTTGAGCAGGTGGGTTGGACTTTCTTCAGAGGTCCCTTCCAGACCGAGAGCTTCTGCAATTCTGTGACACCAGACCAGAGTTCAGATCTCAGATCTTCAAACTATACAGTACAAAAAGGACATAAACCCATTAACTTTGAGAGTAAGCTTCAATGAAACAGTAATAAATGAATCTCAGATATTGTTGGCTCTCAGGAAGTTTAATTTCTCTGTTAAACCCAAGGGCAAGTGACAGCTAAGAAAGAAGAAATGAGATCAAGCAGAATTGTTTAACTATCAGTTTAACTATCACTGAATCACTTCAGTGCTTCAATTTAAACTGACTTTTCTGAACAGACCTATAACAAATTTCAATTTAAACTGCACAGCCTGACAACACTTCCTTGCTTTAGCTACCAAATATGGGAAACCAGGACAAGCATTTATGTGATCAACGATCAGAAACAACAAGAACATTGCAGCAACAAGACGGGCAGGCCCGAACTGAGAAGACATTTTTCAGCAGCCTTTCAAAAACATACCTCTGTAGATCATGCAGCATGCTGGCATGAATACAATGGAGCAGTCTTATTACTCGAGGGTTCCAACACAGTCTCATGCCAGATCATGTCTTTGACATGCCCAATCATGTCTTTGACATGCCCATGATGTTCTCAGAAGGACCACCCTGGGCAAGGGTTAGCTCACCTAAGTCTGATTTAAAAACTGACTACAATTGTCTTGTAATGAATATTCAAATTTACTGGTTTGTGCACATGGCCTGCAGCAAGACTAAATTACCTGCACCAAAGGGAGGCAAAAAAACCTCCCCTGTACAAATCTTCCTAAACTTAACACTTTTGAGTATCTCTGAAGCAAATTTACTGGACCTAACACATGAACACAGGGCAAAGGAGCGACCTCCTGGTAAAGTATGCCACTGTAGAAAGAAACACGAGATACACTGGCACAAAGGAAAAACGCAAGTGCCAGCACCACATTAAGCCCTTGTACCTGGACCTCAGAAAAAAAACTTCACTTTCAGCACTCTTAATGGTATCTGAGGTATTCAGATGACAATTTGCTTCTCAGGTTAGGACTGGTTTTGGCATGCTGGTATATATATATTTTAACAGATCCCACCTTCACTGCAAATGCACTGGTCTCTTCTTGCACCAGAAAAAGCCACAGGCAGATCCCTCTGTGCTTTCTGCATCACAGTATATACCCATTATGAATGGCTCTAGACATACTAATCCTGAAAAACAAAATGGATGTGGAAACATCACAATAGACAGGAAACTATCACTTCCAACTGATATCCCTTGGAGAAAGAGGGGAGGGACATTTTAGAAGCATATTTGTGAACTTCTAAATTATTATTCTGGGTGTTATACCAAAATCCAAAAATTATTAGCTGAAGTACTAGCTGTGAAGCCTCTGGAAAATGTTAAGAGACTTACTGGGGCAGGAAGAATATCAGGAAATAAAACTTCTGGTAAGTAGTCACACAGCATGACATTTTCCTTACCCATTAAATGCAATACTTAATATCCTCAGCTTTATTTATATTTGCTCTATATGGGAGAATATAAGCTTCCTTTAAAATAGAAAGTGTTATCCTAATTAGCATAAAATTCTGCTTTCAACATTATAGATGTTTTTGCTTACAGAAGTACTAACAACCATCACTGCAGCAATGCCAAATGAATTCTAGATATATTTTTTAAATTATTGCCAAACTGCAAAGCATAATGCAATAGAAATTACTAAAATTCACAGTAGTCAAAATGCATATGTGCTGAATGCTAAATGTAAAATTATAGCTCCTCTTCATGCACACTGACAAATTACTATTACATTCTACATTAGTGTCATTTTTGAGGAGCTGAACGATCATGCTACTTATAATGACAGACTGTGTCTTTAATTACAGCTAAAACTCTCAAGAAAATCTCATTAATTATTGCAGAACTGATCTATTTAAATTTTTTAGAGTAATATATGTTTCTTCCAAGGACAGATAGAGCTTGAGTAAATAGTATCATTACTCACATTCAGGATTCAATCTTTTGAAAGCTCAAATCACAGAAATTGAAATAGTATTTCATGTCTTAACTTCTGCAAAGTATTTTCCAGGACAGTTAAGAATGTAAAATGGAAAATCCAAAATTAATGTTGTAAAAATGTTTCCAAAAGACTACACGTAAGATGTGAAAAGGTAAATTGCACAGTTTGGGGTCAGTGGAGGTCTACCTATTTTTACACTAGCCCCAATTATTTTAAGTTTTAATATTAAGATAGCCATCTGCAAATTTAGGCTGTTTTTCTGTGAAAAAGAAGAGATGAGAACCTTTCTTCACATAAATATGACTTTTTTTTTAAATGATAAATTGCAGAAGAATCGCATGCTGCATAGAAGCAGAATGACTGATACATTCACACCAAGGACCCAAGGGCCTTTCTGAAATGGGCAGTATTAAATAACTGAGGTTAAACTCCAGATGGCTGTATTTCAAATTAGCCTGACAGCACTGTATACACGGTACACAGCAGATGTCAATCATTATAACAGAGGCTCATTTTGGGAGATGAAGTTAACAGTGCTTTTAACAAACTTAATGTGGTCAAAAGGATACTTTGTCTATCTAGCTTCCAGCCTGGACTGTGTGCATGTGTCACGGTTTGGGTAGCAGGAGGTGCTGCAGGGGTGACCTCTCTGAAAAAGGATATGGGGCTGTCCTGTGCTGGACACAGCCACGCAGAGCCAGCTCTGACAGACCCAACACTGGCCAAAGCTGAGGCCATCAGTGGCACAGCTGGTGTGTCTCTGTGCTGATGCACTTAAAAAAGGGTAAAAAGCACTGCACAGCAGCTTTAAAAGAGGAGTGAGAACATGAGAAAGAAACTGTCCTGCAGACACCCAGGTCAGAGAAAAAGAAGAGGGAGGAGGTGCTGCAGGTGCCAGAGAACAGATTCCCCCTGCAGTGCCAGAGCAGATATCCACACTGCAGTCCATGGAGAACCCCACGTCACAGCAAGCGGATGCGCCCTGAAGGAAACTGTGGAGAGCCCGCACAGCCGCACGTCTTCTGGCAGCTGTAGCTCTGGGGGGACCGTGCTGGAGCAGTCCTTGAAGAACTGCAGTCCATGGGAAGGACCCACACTGGCAAAGTTCATTACAGAATCTCTGTTATAGAATACCACAAGCTGGAAGCGACCCACGAGGATCATCAAGTCCAACTCCTGCCCCTGCACAGAACCATCCCCAGAAGTCACACCACATCCCTGAGTGCATTGTCCAAATGCTTATTGAACTCCAGCAGGCTTGGTGCTGTCACTCCTTCCCCGGAGAGCCTGTGCCAGTGCCCGACCACCTTCTGGGTAAAGAACCTTTTCCTAACATCTAATTTAGTTTCTAATAATCTGATCTAATTTTAATTCAAAAAGGACTATAACCTGTGGAGACACTCTAGAGCAGTAAACAAATTACTATGATGATGACTAACAGGTCTTAGTCAATCTTTCAGATGTCCAGGAAACCCTGAAACAGACAAAAACCATCAAAACACAGCTCACATGTAAAGTAAACTGAGGGTACTGGATCAACTTAAGAATTTTTCTTAAAAAGGAGAAGGCCTGGTTCTTTTAGACTTCTTTTAACTTTAGGATTAGTAAACATCTCAAGAGTTCACTATCTACTACAACTACATGATTAACATGAGACTTGTTATTCAAATGACTGATGATACCAAAAAAGTCTACACATCCATTAGCACTCTGTAGGTTTTCCTCAGATCTATATATCTGCACCTGTTTATTCCCAAACAGACTCTTGGTTCACCATTCTGAAAAACAGCACAGAAAATACTAATCCTGTACTGATGAATATCATTATTCAAGGCAATACAGATTTTTTTGGATTGGTATCACCAGCTTCCTATGCTCATTAGCTCCTTTCTCTATTTTCAGGAGCATAGAGAACAGCACTTCTTTCTACCAGAAATAAAGTTATTGCCTTTGTGTAAAATGGTATTTTTATGAAATTTCAAGGTAACAGTACTGTCTAATGATTCTAATTAAGCCCACTGCTATTTTGCTGTAAATAATATGCATATATCAACATGTAGTTTACAAATCTTAGGCAAGCTCTATTGTTGTCTTCTGGCTTGTCAGGTCTGCCTGTCTTTTCTGTGTGCCAGCAAGTAAAATGGTCTGTGGAAGGCAAAAGAGACGCCTAATTTTTAGAGGAACATCCTCTAGAAACAAGTGTATCAAACAGAAAAGTGAAAAGAGAATAAGAAGAAGGGATGAAGAGAACACCTTCAGGGCCCTCTTGCAATTTCTAACCAAGTGAAATCTGTGAAAACCACAAAGGTACTGCAGGGAACCGAGGAAGGGGCAGGGGGAGAGACCCGGTGACATGAACTTGGCTGTCAGTTTGTTCTTTCCAAGGTTTGGACTTTGTCAGGATGATCAGTGCTTGCCAGTTTAATTACTATGAGTGCAACTTTTTAGCAGTTACTGACAAGGAAAGCTTTGTAGAAACTTCCTTGGAATAACTGTATAAAAGATAAGTCACTTGAGGTTTTAATAAGGGAAGTTTCAGTTGGTTTGCAAAGATAGACCATTACATTTATAGGTCAATGTCATAGGTTAGCAAGCATAGTCCCGGAAGGGACGTCCTTGCTAAGGGGTGCTTACAGTTTCCTCTGGGAACTGATAGAACCTATCAGCTGGCCAGTTTGAATATGGACAATTCTCTAAGCCACTTAAAGTTGTGATCACCTCTGTGATCCACATTTAAGAATAGGCAAACTCCCCCTCCAAGCTCTCTCTCGTTTCCGGCGCTGGGACAGGTGGCTGCAGGCCCCGTGTGGGGGCCAGCGGGCCCGGCCAGGCCCTGCTTGGGCCAGGCCGGGCCGGGCCACGGCCATCCTGAAGCCATGGACCTGTTCCAGCCGTGGAACCCCCCCCACTGCCTTGCCGTGGGCAGCCGGAGCGGCTCGGCTCTCCCCCCTCTCCACTTCGATAAGAAAAATACAACATTCCAGCTGCAAAGCTGCAAGGCCGAGGTGAGATTAACCCTTTTTATTGCTGTGAAGAGCTGAAAACCTGAGGGAAGAGAGAGAGGAGATGCTTAAAGCTGAAATTCTGTTGTGAAGCTATGATATATCAGAGTATCCTGTTGTAATTTCATGAAGATATGGGGGGTGGAGTGTTCAACTCGTGAGCAGAAGCACCTGCGCTGAGATAGGCAGAGGCTGACGCAGCTGTAATTTCATGAGAAGTTTGGACAGGGAGAGATGAACCTGATGAGGACTTTTGCTCCAAACAGGAAAGGAGAAAACCTCAGTCCCTAGAGATGAACCAGATGAGGACTTTTGCTCCAAATGGGAAAGGAGAAAACCTCAGTTCCTAGAGATGCTCCCAGAGATAGTCCTAACGATGAAGATGAGGAAGACCCTTTGCTCCCAGGGAAGGAGAAGGGCCTCTGTTTTTGTTTCTGAACGGCTCAACCTTAAAATTGTACCCCAGAAAACTTCAAGAGTGGACCCTCGAAAGCAGTTGCGGGAAAAGCTGCAAGTCGGGGGAAAGGACTCACATGCAGGCAGAGAGACTCCTCTTCCTAAATGGACTGAACGATATTTGGAAGTGGGTGGCTGTCTCGTTGTGATAATGTTTTCATAGCATGAGCAAGAAGAGACTTCTCTTTCTAAATGGACTGAACAAGGTTATTATGGAAGTGGTAAACAGACTGAACATCTTAAAGGTTGTCTTTTCACATTGTCAGTGGGAGAAGGGAGGAAGGTGGGGGGAGGAGGAGAGTTCTGAAGGTGGTATTTTTTTTTTTTTTTCTTCTTTTAGGTCTGTTAATAAACTTCTTTATATTCTTTCAAGTTTGGTGCCTGTTTTGCATTTCTCCTAATTCTTATCTCACAGCAGATAAACAGTAATGAGTATTTTGGACCAAACCACTACAGTCAATTAAATACCATTGCTATCTTATTTCTCCTTCTAAAGACTTTGTCCAGGCTTAGCACAGGTATCGTCACCCCATGTTCTGTAGAGCCTAGGTACACCTCCTAACACCCAAGCTCTCCTAACTCTCACAGACTCAGCTATCTAAACTGCCATTTCCAGAGGAATAAGACTGGGGATATGAAAACAATTTCCCAATGAAGTGCTAAAAGGAGACAGTTAAAAACAGCTTGCTCATTGACACAGTGCTCTTCAGCCAGCATATACATGCACAGAAGCATGGGAGATCTGAAGAGGAAAGAATTTACTCACGGGTTCTCTTCCATGTCCTCAAAGAGGAAAGGGAAAGTATTTTGTGCTCCTTTTATCCACTGGATAAATGTGAGGGAGCTGATTTTGTTTTATTTGATACAATAGCTCTTGTTCACTGATACAGCTTGCGTTTCTCACTTCTAATCTAGGCTCTAACGCTGCTATTTGCTTCTTGTGATCAGCCCTCAAAAATCAAACTTAGCTGACCTAATCCCAGAATTTCTGTTGCCAAAATTCATTTCCCAAGCTGTTTAAAGGACTAATATATGCAACAATGAAAAATACATGAGCCACCTATGGTCCAATGAGTGCTTAACATAATGGAAACACTTATCACCCAAAGCAGCAGGATCTGTGGAGTCTGAAACAAAGCAGCAGAGAAATAAGCTTATTATCCATAAAGAGGGAAGCCTAATCTTAAAATATTTCAGACTAATAAAATATCAGACACAGCCCACTTCTGTTATAGAAAGGAAATTACCAGACTACAAGAATTGCAACACAGGATAAAACCTCTTTTGTCCAAGTTTTGGGCCTGTAAGCTGTTGCAAGGAAGAGTAAAATGCCTTTAATGTCTGTAAATGGTATCTACAACACACCAATAACAAGTCTCAGGACTCTGTCTCTAAATTAGCACTGAAAACTACTATTCTACTCTGAACAAAAGTGTAGCTGTCTTTGAGGGACAGGAAAAAGCATGGTGGAAAACAAAGGTTTCAGATACATACTAACTATTTTGGAGAAATAATCAATAGCATAGCACACATACTTTATGGTCTACTGTTTTCTAATTCTAGTTCTGTAAGTGTTGCAACGTAACAGAGTATGATTTATCAATGCATGTCCAAAACAAAAGGGTTTTGCTTAACTGACATTATAGCTTGCCAGATGCATGAAAGATTTCCATTAACAATGTGGTACCAATTCAGAATCTTTTGTCTTCGTGCAAGACTGCCAATAGATTAACTATTATGTTAAAATTAGAAACTGTTCAATGCTACCAAGCAAGTAAAACACTTAATCATGCAGTTCTTTTAAGCATAAGAACAGTTGCATTGCACTGCAGGGGCAAGTTATGAAGCATATGATTAAATGCAGCTAAATTGGGTACAAATAACAAAAAATGTAATTTTGAAGTATCTCTAAAGCACACTGGAAACAAACAGGCTTGTGAGACCTGAAAAACAGTCATTTTTGCCAGAGTTAGTCTTTCAAGTATGAAAGATGTAAAGATAAAGGAAGACCACGGCTGTTGCATTTTCAAAGACACTGATGACTTCTTATTTCCCAGTGAGGTCATGCTTTTTAGAATCACCTCCAAAAATATTACATAGACGTTTAGCATAAAGCTTGATAGCAAGTTATTTTTTGCTATATTACAAACTTTGAACTTTTATGCAAGTCTGATACGCAGCCATGTACAAATGACAAATTCAATCTGATTTCAGAGAAAACTCCTATAGCTCAGAAAGAATCTTCATCATATAACCGCAAGAGACTGACAATAGCCCTCCTACACAGTAAAATCCTATTCCTTCCCTTGGAAAAGCACTAAAAAAAAAAAACCAAAAAAAACCCAAACAAAAAAGCAGCAATTAGCCTCATCAAGTAGGAAGGGATGAACAATAGGTATGAGAAGAAATGGTCCACTACCTAGATATAACAACTCTAGTCATGAGAGGAGAAAATTTAAAAAAAAAAAAGAACTCTTGAACTTTAAAAAGAAAAAGCAGCAATGTTCATTTATACAAAAAGAGACCAAAGATGGTTAGAAAGAAGGCTGTTGTTCTGTGTCCCCCTTGTGCTGCTTGGAGTAAGGAGAAATAAACACAGGATGATTTTCAAAGCTTGTGGTATGCCCTTGAATTGTCAGAGGTTCCTGCCAATGCCACTATGAAGAACCACATGCCCAAAGAGGAAAACTGCACTGCAGTGACTGCAGGAGGGAGAAAGCTAAAGAGGAAAGAGATCCCATGTTAATCCCAGGGTTTGACATGTGAGGCCCCATTTCTACAGGGAGCACCAAGCCAAACATTTTGCAGCTAGTAAGTATGTTGGACAGACAAAAAGAAGCTGACTCACATCAACACATATGGTTTGAAGGGCAAGTTCTGCCTTTTCATACCTTAACACAACACTTTCATAAATAACCAAAAGTTATTTAAAAGTTAGTTATTTAAAAGCTCAAAGTTAGTTAAAAGCTCAACCACACTCTCTACAGCTCAGAAATTTAACTTCAATTTTTAAAGAAAAAACCCCCCATGTTTCTTTGTTCATGAAGACAATGAAAACAGAAAATGCAAAATAATGGGTCTGCATGCTCATTACTCCAATGGGAAACACTGCTTTGACCTCCATTATTCCTTTATACCCACATATCACACTTCTAAAATAATTCCACACACACAAAAAAGACCTTTTACTAGTAACTTGCTGCATTTTATAAAATCTGGAACAAGGCTTTGTCTACTCACAAAATGCAGGCTACAGCCACTGCCTTCATGTCACCCATCACGCCCCACAGGATAACAGCACCCACTGAGACCTTCACTGGAATGGTCTCCATCTTCCTTCCACATATGGTAAGTATTGTGGCCCTGCTTCAGCATGCAGCATTTAAAAGTCTGAATAAACCCCATCTTAGCCCCAAAACTTTCTTGGATCATAACTGGAGTGGCTCAGCATCTGGCAGGATTGAGACCTAAGGATATATGCAAGAAGAAATTAGCAATTTCCATTTAAATGCTAATACTTACTCTTCCCAATGAAAACTGAAGTATAACAAGTGATCTCTCATCACACAGAAAGAGCCTTGATTGTTATTTAATGATCACAACGAATAGTTAGAAAGCATGAAATGAAGCTAATAAATCTTCTGTTGAGCCTGACATTTGCAACAAACGAAAGTACTCAAGGTTTTCAAAAACAGTTCCATCCAATTTTCTTCATTTTAGACTAAATTTTCCATGTTCTTCGTTATAGATCCATATATTGGCACCACACAAATTAAACTGAAACCCCCAGCTACTTGAACAATTTTTTTTTAATATTTCTTGTTAGTGCTACATATACAATATAAAATATATTGTATTCTACAAAGTTCAAGTTCATGCATCAGCACTGTCCACTACACCACCTGTTTGCCTTTCAGTGATAAATTAGGAAATTAGACAAACAATAAGGAAGTAGATATTTTTCCTTTCTTATTGCAACCTCCTAGGAGGATATAAATACAGTTCAGTTTGTTTGGGTTTTACCATTTTTAAGCTACATTCTATTCAAAGTAAAGGTACGCTGGGGATGATTTTTATTTGACAAGTAATTTTTTTTTTAAATTAATTAAACAATTAAATTTTTTTTTAAATAGTCAAGTCATCAAGACTGCTTTTTCTTTCACCCCTGCAAATGGGAAAGATAAACAAAAGTTCACCAGGCTCCAAAACCTGTGATTTCAAACTTAGTAGTCAGTATTTATATTACTTATGATAGCTTGAATGAATGAGTCAGTGAAATGGCTCCTTATTTTACCAGAAGCTTCTTAGTTTATTCATAAACCAGTAGCACTAAAATACCCAATCAGAGAGAAGCATATTTCTAGAAGCCTCTTCATGCACCAATGTAAAACAACACATGTGACTTCAACTACGTAAAAACGATACTGTCATTACCTAACCCAGAAGTGCCTCATTTTTGTTGATAATTTAAACACACATGCACATGTGTGTGCACATGAGAATTACAACACTCCCATACACTGCAGCCCCAGTATAAAACAGCATAAACTCTCTCCAGGGTTAAAAAGCATATGTAAAATACAACAGAAGCAATGCAGTTCTATTTCAATCTTATATGTGGGACACTCTTTAAGTAGAGATACATGTACTAAGACTCCACATTAACACTCCACATGATGCCACAGTCAACTGTAGAGGGCTATCTGGAACATTTCTAGAAAGAAAACAGTCTCTTACAGGTTCAAACTATACTCTGTAACCTGTCCAATAAGGAAGAGGTTACAGCCATTTGCTTTAGATTACCTTCCTTCCCCTTCCCTTCTCTCCTCCATGTACTGCCCCTTCAACAGACCAAGTTGTGTGGATAGCCTCAAGTGTTTGGACACCGGCCTCGTGTCATGGCACAAAGGATGCACATCAGAACTGTGGTGCTTAGCCTGTGTGATGATATAAGTAACATGAGACTAAGTATAAGCTTCTTGTACCTCATTCATCTCTGGAAAGCTTTGTATATTAAACAACGATCTAACCAATGGCCATATGAAAACTAAACTGCAGCTGAGCCTCATGCATCTGAGAATCAGATCACCTCATCAAATAAGTCAGGTCAATTCCATTTCCATTACATATGTCTAAAATTATAGAAGTTCTCTATGCCATGAAATTAATTTTGAAATAATTGAAGGTAGGTGGTCTAAGCACAGCACCACATGAAAGCCAAACAAGCTTCACCCAAGAAATTACTTTTTACAATAAACCAATTGTAGATGGAGCTGGTAGCATTTCTGATAGCTGCTAGGAAAATAAAGGTTACTTAACAACTATGATTTAAACACTAGTTTCCAATTGTAATTCTGCCAACTTTGAATCCTTCAGGCTGAAATTCTTCTTGCTTATCTCAATCTTTTTTTTTTATCTAGTTTTTTTTTTAATTATAAATTCACCACATCTGTAAGACAAAGAGTCTTTGTGCTGTCCACAAAGCTCATATATAATATTTTGTGTATTTGAATAAAATACAGAACTCTTCTACTCTGAGAAGAAACTTTAATATCTATATATTTTAGAAGAGAGACTTGAATGAGCCAAGAGTTCTGCCACATTTCAAACTTAGAAAAAATGCCCAGGATGGCCAGCCTGATAAATCCAGTCCATCTGTCTAAACTGTTGAAGACTACAGCTAGGATCACACAGATCCAGGGAAAAGCAAGTAGATACCTAGGCAAATAAGGGACAGGAAGAAAGGAGAATGCTGGGGAAAGTCTAAAAAACGTGATGCTACAGGGGTCTATTTATATTAAAACACATTCCCATCCAATATCTGGTTAACTTTCCACGCATGCTAAACTCAACCTGGATGTATCTGCATTCCGCTATGACCATACACTTTCACAGGATCCCTGACTCACTCTCTGCATTCAGTATTATGAATAAGGACAGCACAACAAACTAAATCTTATCTGCAGGACACCTGCTTTATTTATAAATGGGAAACCACATAGGAACTGCTGGAAGGAGCAAACTTAGCAGCAGAATCCAGTGCACATCACCAATCAGTTTATACCAGAGCATCCTAGGGTGAAATGGGATATCCAAGACAAATACATACGGTGTGCTTCAAGCCCAGCAAAAGAGCAAGACAAAACCTAGGGCATGGAAGTTGCAAAGAGCTTCAAACAAACCCAAAGAGCACTGTTACAGTCCTGAGTATAAATTGTCTGATCTAAGACAGAATTTTGAAGTCCCTTTAAATTTCAAAAGTATTAACTCCTTGGCAAAGTCCTACACTTTAACTTAAATTACATCAAGCACGCGTGTAGCAAAGTTAAAGCGGAAACAGAGTTTCTGACCCAACAAGGTGCCCTATGTCTCCAGAGAACTCAAATTGCATCCTGTCCCCATTACTCATCATGGCAGGAGCACTTCTCAGCTGGCAAGAACAAGCCCACTCTCACCACAACAAATGTGGTGCAGCAGCTCTGTACAGAAAGAGTGCCCAGCACAGCCACACTGTGCAGTCCTGATTCCTCCCCAGAGCATAGTCATCCATCCTGTTGAATGAGGCAGTGGGGAACAGTACGCAGTCTCATAAGCAGGCTGTGTCCTAACACATGCATAAAAAAGCAAAATTGAGATTGTCTGCCTCTCCCATTTCTTAGTCAGTGTATTTTCATTATACAACATTAACATTCTTTTAGATTCATCTATTAAACCTGGAAAAACATCCTCTTAAATGTTTTGTCCATGAATTCACAAACTCCACAGATTTCAGCTGTGACTGGCTCATCGCTTTCAATATTTAGATAAAGAAAACAAGTATCAAGGACTGCTCTAGAAGCTATGGCACAAGATATAAAAGCAATGGGAGCTTTTGTATGCAGGAATTTTCCTGCTAGCTAAAAATTCTTTCATAACAGTTCTATGCTTCTTACAGACTAAATTATGTATAAGAATCAAGCATAATACACAAAAACTACATTAAAATAGTTAAAATTGCAGCATGGCTATCCTACTCAGAAACAGAACCAAATACATGAGAAATTACGTGATGTAACATTCTCCATCCACTCAGTTCTTGCCACTGCACCTGGCTTATTATCACATGCAGTGCGATATATTTGTATACAGAGTGAAAAGGCCATTTTGGTACAATAATCCAGGAAAGTTAACCATGGGCAATGGAAAAATGTAATAGAGATCAAAACTGTATTTGGTCTTAAGACTGGCAGAAATTGCTATGAAAATCAAAAATGTACAACATGGAATATACAAAAAAACCCCCGAACAATCAAAGCCTAAACTTAACAACGAACTAAATTACCTAATCAACATTTAGAGAAGGAAAAAAATCAATAAAGTATAAGATAGGTCGTGCTCAAGGCAAAACAAAAAGAAGATGAGTCCTCTGATGCACTATGGAAACAGAAAGGCTTCTTACATGTTTCTGCAATTATTTGTCCTACGGCAGCATGAAAAATATATTTTGGATTCTTTACTTACAAGCTATGGATATCTTACTAGTTATTCTGTCCACATGAATAACAACAAACCCTGGGAGGAAATGCTTTTTTTCAATTTGATGTTGTAAAATTTCAGTGTGAAGTATAGGCTAAATAAATTTGTGTACATTAGGTTTCTGAAAGATTTCAAAGCATCCACAACTCCATATAACAGCAGAACTGAGAAACAGAAAACCAAAACACTTGATTTAGGTATTCTGTGAAAACTTTGAAAGATAATTTGTTCCTTTGGCAACTTAAGAGCTTGATTCCATTTGAAGAGTAAATATTACTGAACTGTTATAACAGTAAAAAGGAATAAAAGAGTGAAAAACCTTGCCAGGAGGATGGTGTAAATCAAACCCATGCTTTTCATAAAAGCACCAATCCTAAATCCCACAGCGCCTCTTCTTACTTGACTACCTACACAACAGACTACAGACTTTTAACTCCTTGCCTAAATTGAAGTTACAAAGAAAAATGAAAAGTTGCCTGATGTAGGCTGACACCCACATTCCAAAGAAGCCACTTCATGATACACATTAAGCTTAAAGGAAAGATAATGTTAATAGCACTTAACTCTAAAATATGGAGCAGGAGGAAAGAGACAAGCTCTCATTATCCTAAAATTAAGCCCTATGAAATGAGCATCCAGAGCTGAAATTACAATAGGAAGAAATCCAAGCACACTAAGGCATGGAAATGGACTTCAGACAGCAGAATGTACACACGAGTTCCCATAAATCCTTTTACAAGTCCCTCAATAAGAGTTTAAAGAAATTATGAAGTTATGGAGTCAGAACCAAAATACTTCAGACATTTAAATGCTAGAATAACTTGTTTCCTTTAGGATAAAATACACTGCAACTTGTGTTAAATAACCCACCACACTGAAGGAAATATTTAAATTATTTAATTACCAGAGAAAAAACAGCAGAAGCTAGAAGGACCTAAAAGAAACCGAGGGAATGAGCAACAAAATGGAGTACTGACAAAGCAATAAACACTGCATGCATAATATAAATCACCCAGAATTATACTGGAGTATAAACCACAAACTTCAGAATTCGGAATTGCTTTAGAGGCTCCCATAAACCATTTAGCTCTTCTGCAATCAGAGAGGTAATAAAAAACAAACTTCGCCTGAATAAAACCTGGAATAACAAAATGCCATGGAAGCTATTAAATCACCACTCCAGAAGTCAATTGTGCTATACCAGATTTGAGCACAGTGCTCAAATCAAGATACATTGTCTTGAAATAATAATGCAGGGCTGGAAAGTAGAAAGAGAACCAGTGATCCCAGCAGTACCACCAAAGTGCAACTTCCTTTTCACTGAGGTGAAACTTTTTATGTCCACATTCTAAAGATCAAGAACAGCTCTTCTTGAAGAAGAAAGACAGCAGAAGTGCACACCAAGTATGGCACAACATCTAGAACAAAAAGAGGACTGCTTCATCTACTTTCCTCTTGATGAGAGAAAAAGGAAGCGTGAAATAGAACTGAAATGTGACCATGCCAGAACTGAGAAGACGGCATTTAATTCCTGGCTTGCTAAGAAACCTGTGCACTTTCTTCAAAGAGGGAAGTAGGAACTAGACCACACACTGAGATTTTTAAAAACGATACATTTATAAATACATCAAGATAGTTATCATTATAACATTCTCTAAAAAACAGAAGATGAGATTTAAAATCCATAGAGCTAGAGCTTCTAGATGAGGACCACCAAAATGGTAGACTTTATGTTCTAGGTCTGTGCCACAAGTATCTTTTGCCCATATCTTTCCAAAGACTGGAAGAACAATTGCCCCAGCATTCCCAAAGGAAAGCTGATATTCCTCATAATGCTCCAGAAAGTAAGCGTAACTGATCACCATGGACTCCAAATGTAAAAGCATCACATGGCACTCATACCAGTGAACTAGAGCATATGGTTTATTTCCTCCTGTTAGGCCTTGGTAAAAAGGAAGAATAAACCTGCCTGAATGCTAAACAAGTAACAATCACAGAAACATACATTCAAACAAGTTCTGGAAAGGCTCTTCAGACCTCTTGCTTCAAGATGGGTGTCAACAGCTTATATGGAATAAGGTGAACGTTTTCTGCAGGTCAAGGATATTCCTCAACTGCTGGATTTCTTGCTCTTTTCTGTTAGGCAGCAGATCCAGTGTCACTGTCAGAAAGGACAATGACCTAGATAAGTGGGTGGCCCAAACCATTCTAGCAGCGCCTGCCCTCCTTACAATGAAATCACTTTTCCTTTTGTACTGATGTTTATTATACTGTTTTGTAAAGACAGAAGCTAAACCTTGTCCAAATGATCTGATTTAGCACACACTATGTAAGAATTAGATCAATTAAAGGAAAGGGGGAGAAGATTGGCAGCTCCCAAAATGAAGTGCTATTGTTTATCCGGAAGGCCTTCAATACCCTAGGAGTACCTGGAAGGAAATAAGACCAACCCAGAAGGAAATAGTTTTGGATTTGAGACAGTCAAGCTGTAAAGGTACCACAGGAAAAACAAAATTAACTCAAAACTAAAATTTCTTTTGCTGCTATTTTTAAAATGGCTAAGTTGTACCTAAAATCCATTTTCCATTCTCTGAAGTTCAGTAAACTTATTGTAGTGAAATACCAGATTTTTCCCCTCCTTGCAGGCAAATTATGCATAAATGGCAGTTCACTTCAAAAAGAATTGTGCAAATATATTTCAATATATGAACTATGCTCCCTGCTTAAATTAAAAAGTTGACATGAAAAATAGATGAAAACATGAATCCTCATTAACACCTCTAGTAACCTTAGCCCAGCTATACTTTCACTCATCAAGCTGTCCTTCACATCCAAAAAACTCAAGTGAGAAATGCTCAATAGGACCTAAAGCACTTTGTTTGTAAAAGACATTATTTCCACAGTAAGTAGGAAGATCAGAGTCTTGTTTAACTTTGAAAATTGATTCTATTAATAAACAAGACATTATTTCATACCTAAGAAATCTTACTTTAATCTAGAGATGCAGCAGTTTTCAGACTTTTTTCATTTTGGTCTGTTTCAAGGGAGTAATCCTTGAAACCAACAAAAACCAACCCTGCAAAATGCTGGCATGAAGCAGACAAAAATGTATTATCCAACAAAAATGCCTTCAGCTCCTGCTAACAGCTCCTTTGAAAACTGCTCAAGTACAAAGAATGACCATTCACATGAAGAAAGCATTTCTGAATAGCAGATAATATGGGGAGTAAGTGGCAAGAAAGCATCACTGTGTGGAAAAAAACAAACAAACAAACAAAAATATCATTCACATAAATCATTAACAATATGGCTCGTCCTATACTGTACAGGGAAGATATGAGAGGATGTTAGTCTTTAAAGAGGCAATAATCAGGGTAAGAAAACAATGAAGACTAATATGACTTGTAGTGCAAAAGCTCCCAAAGGCCCTGTTCTGGATGGGAGTGCCACAGTGCTATGTATGGCAACAAAGATGAGTCCCCATCTCAGAAACCACACACCCCAAAGACAATTAAACTAAAATAAAATAAACTTGGATATTAATCTGACATATTTAACAGCTCTTAGATGTTCTTAGATATGATATATTTTTGGAGCCTGTAGTACCACTTCAGCCTAGAGAAAAAGAGGATTAGAATCCTTTTTCTGACAACATGATTCAGGGAACAGTATGGGATGCTAAGTAAGAAGAAACAAAATATTCACCCTTTCAAACACGAAGTGTTTGGTTCACACAAATGCTGCTAATCCTGCAAAAGGAGGAAAATAGACTGCTTTCTAAGTAGTAAAAAGCAGATTCCTCAATTACGTAACTTTTTTCTTTTTTTTTTTTTAAGAAGGTGGTACTGGGTGTTTAATTTCTATAAAATTCACTTTATTCTAAAATTTTCTAAGAATACTTCCATCAAAATATTAGCTTTTCATCTGCATTATGTATCCTTATAAAACACATATTTTAAGAGGATGTTGCAGGAAAATGGCTGGAAGTCATGCCAGAAACTACTGCATTACATATCCTTTCTGCAATCCAAGTGAAAATAAGAGTATACATTATTCTAGCCTGGAAGACAGAAAAGAACAAGTCATTGTGGATTCAGCATTTGCTGCCAGAACAGCAGAAATGGTTTTTATGCAGCAGGAATTTCCCTTTTAAAACACATACAGAACCCTTTGTCAAACTGAAAAGGTCTAATCAATTACCAACAAATTTTCTGTTTACTTTTGCTGCACTGGAGGTCAAAGGGAGACTGTAATCACAGTTCATTCGCAATGCAATTAACACAGATGCACAAACCTATGCAAATACTCGGTCAAAAAAGTTTTAAGAGGAACCCATGTTCTCAACAATCAATACAGTAGCAATGTGGAAAAGTCTATTATGGTCATACAGCCTATCATGTTTCCTGTGGGGAAAGGCTGAGAGAACTGCGGCAGTTCAGCCTGGAGAAGAGAAGGCTTTGGGGTGACCTAATTGTGGACTTCCAGTACCTGAAGGGAGCCTACAAGAAAGATGGTGAGAGACTTCTTACAAGACAGCGTAGAGATAGGACAAGGGGAAATGGAGTCAAACTGAAAGAGGGTAGGTTTAAGTTGGTTGTTGGGAAGAAATTTTTTAGTGTGAAACTGGAACAAGTTGCCCAGAGAAGTTATGGATGCTCCATCCCTGAATATGTTTAAGGTCAGGTTGGATGGAGCTCTAAGCAACCTGGTTTAATGAAAGGTGCCTTCTGTCCACAGCAGGGGGGTTGGAACTAGATGATCTTTAAGGTCCCTTCCAACCTAGGACATTCTACGATAGACACAGATAGAAAAAGGAATCCAAAGTAACAATGAGAGCAGCCTTGACACGCATGCTGCTTAAAGATTCAAACACAGTGACAAATTACAGACTGTGTTCCACTCCCAGAAGCTCTAAATATGAGCATTCCTAAAATCCCACCATTCAATACTAAATACTGAAAATTAAGTTAATATATCCTACTCATCCTTAATCCAGTAATACCTTTAAGTTCTGATGCACCTAATTGCAAAGCATTACTGTAGCTAAAGATTATCCCCAGTCAGATAGATCCTAAGAAATCCCTTAAGACCCCTTTTTCCAGAGGGATGAAGCAAGACCTGAAAGTAACAACATATGGAAAACGCATGAAAAATAGCAGCCTAACAGAGATACTATAAAGCAGGGCAACACGCAGAAAAATACAGCTCTTAATAGCTAGCTTCCATTTAAATGACATCTCCAGTGTTAGGTTTTTCAGTTAATTATGCAGCTACAGCCCAAGTCCAGCCCTGATTGAACAGCTTGGAACTCAGGTACACAGCACAGAGCTCAGCGTAGCCAAGAGCCACCTTGAGGATAAAGCTAATAAAACCAAAAGCTGATTTTCTTGCTGGGAAGAACAGACACATACAAAAACAATGTCTTTTTATGAACAACTAAACGTGTATAGCCCCATGTGTGTCTACATGCACAGCCTGGTAACATTCATTGGCTGCAGATGGCTTCAGTCAGTGATGTTGTGTGTGAGGCATTAGGGGTGAGCCCAGAGACGGGCGCTGGCTGCACTTCACAGGATGTTCTCAGAGGGCTGCTTTGAATCCATCTCCACTTGTTTGCTATGACACATTGCCCTCTCCCCTGCCCGAAGCACAAGGTGATCTAGTGCCCAGAGAAATCATTGGAGCAGACATGAGGTCACAGACTTTCCTAATCTCCTACCATTCCTCTACTATCCTGAAGTTGCATAGCCTGAAGAGCAGCTTGGGGCCTGTAACCCCCACACTGTAGGTACGACGAGTTCCCCACAAGTAAGTGTCATATGTCCTTTAACACTTCTGAGGTACTTTGACTCCCTGGTGCCCTCTCTATCTTCAGCATCTGTACAACTGTATCCATTAACAGCCAAAAGTCAGATTAACCTGCTTAGCACAGCTAACATTAGTGTTAACACTGTAGGAACGTGTTTATATTTGACACAAAGTAATTAAAGTAAATCATATGTATTTAAAGTATGCTGTTCCAAAAGCGCTCTCAATTATGTATAGCACTCAGCACACTGAAAAAAGAAGATGAGGAAATGCTCTTGACAAAGTGAAGGGAGCTGGTGTGCTCTGAACATCATCTGAAGAAAGAATACGGGTGTTGCATAGCACATAACCTATAAATTAAGCTGTCAATAAAAAGAGAGAGAGAATAGGGGAAATAAAGGCAAAAAAAACCCCAGCTATTCCGTCAAATGAACCTCAGCTGTTGAATCCCTTTCTATAAATCTAATTGTATATATTTTAAAATCCAGTATTACTTTGTTCTAAACATTATTTCCTAGATGTCAAAATCAGCACAGAGGACCATGTATTTCTTGATACTGATTTGACAGGCTACTATATTATACTTTTCATGCTTACTGGTATGCCAGAACAGTTATTTATAAAAAAATCAAAGATCTGTAAATACAAAGTTATATCTGTAGGATATTTTCATGAAACATTGTTTTGCAGCTAACAGACCCTAAAACAGAAAAAAATTGGTAGATGAGAAAAGGCTCAACCCAAAATGACTAACAAGGTAGAGGAAGGAAAGAGCAGCATGTGAATCTGCAGCAAAATTTAATGTAAGTATTGAGGTCTGCAATCAGTAGCAGGTTGTCTTTCAGATCACAAGTACTTTTATAGTTACACAAACGTCCTTGCTTGCCTAACAGTGAAGGTCTTGAAACAACTGACCTGATTTTTTTCCTATTTTTTTTTCAGGGGCTAGGGGATCCTGTTTAATCTGTCTATTGGGTATCAATTAAAAAGAAAAAACCCAGAGAAATACAGTAAATAACAAATGATATTTTAACAGAAAATTACAGCACTAGCATAAGTAGAATAAGCAAGCCTATAGCAGAGCAGCACAGCAGATTAACAACAATTACATCAACATGAAATCTGGTAAAAGACAGTTTTAAAATGCTCTTACACAACAGAAAATCTGGAAAGGCAGAAGGCTCTTCTGATGCTGAACTTATACACACAAAATAAACTCAGGTAATGCTGCTGAGAGATGTATGCATCTTACCCGTGAGTACAGCTTTTGCTGAAGGGTCTGCCAGATCCAGTGCAGATTTCCCATCGGTGTTCCGAATGTTTGGATCAGCTCCGTGCTGCAGCAGCACTGTGCAGGGAAAGCAGAAACAGTATCTTACCTCAGGTATACACAGGTTATTTACTGTTAAGTGTCTCCTCGGCATGATGAAGGCATAAACAAACATTGCACAGTTTTCTTTATTTTTCCTTCTGTTCTTTTCTCCCTCTTTTTTTTTTTTTTTTTTTTTTGGTTAAGCACTGCAGCAAAGGATCTTCTCCGGACTAAGGCTAAGTTGGCAAGTTAAGATATAGTAAGACCACATGACTTTGCATGATAAACATAAACCCCGAATCTCTTGCAATAGTCGGGTTTGGGTTCCTCCTGACAGCTAGCCAGTATGCTGTGCATTCACTGACTCACACTGGGAAGTCTGCTGTGGAACCTGCTTCTGCCTTTACTACCACTACTGCTGCTTGTTACCACTCCCGTTCCTTTTCCAGCTGAATATCCCAAGTTACCCCGCCTCTATAAATCAGCAGTACTCCAGCCTTTCAGTGGCTCATCACTTGCACAGGAAAACTTAACCACAGCGTATCAGCTCACCTTCAAGAAGTGTGACAAACAGGGTAAGATGTGTAACCTGGTACCCTGCAGACTGGATGTTCAGAGGCTGTTATTCTCACTGGTATTTCTTTACCCTACTAATCCTATAAATACATGAAAGTTGAAGTACATAAAAATACTTAGAATTCAATATGCAGCCACAAGGCTAGGAAGGCATTGATACAGTAAATTATCAACTAGAAAAGTTCATTTAAAAAATCCCACTATTTCACCTGTGAACTCTTTTGAGAAACAACATAATGCAATACAGATCACCACCTTTCAATATCAAGACATTTTGTACAGAACTGGAAAACAAAGCCCATGGCAACATTAGAGGCCTGACAAAAAGGCCCCAAATGTCATGCAAAATAAGCACAACATATTACAAATTCAGAGCAACACACTTATGTTGTAGAAGTGTGAATAACAGGACAGTATACAGAGACTCAAGGTCAAGGAGACGAGTAATAAAAACCAGCAGACATTTATGGTTCCTCACATAACCACATCTGTTGAAATACAGCTGGACTGAAGAAGACAAGGCAAAGAAATAGTTGCAAACAGTTTTTGTAACTAAGGGAATAAAAATACTTCATAGACAGAATTCCCCAGGAAAAACATAACCCAGTTCAGAACAAAACTAATTACTGATATTTTGTGTGTGTATGTATATATAAATATAAAAAACTTTAACTAGCAAAACATTTCTCAGAAAAACTTTTTTCTGAATTAAAAATTTAACTGGTAGTATTGTTTTTATTCAAACCTCTTTTGTTATACATTTCTGACTTCAAATTCTTTTAACACTGCCAAATTTCATATATTTTAGCTTACAGGATGCAATGCTACATGCTTGCCCCCAAGCTGAATTTTTGCCAAAGTTTGGTGCTTCAGTGAAGTAAATTGACTTATTTTACACTTTGACAAGAAGGCGCAATTGCCTGATCTTTTTGTAAGAAGACTCAAGTAGGAAGCCTAGGAAAAACCTAGGCTTTTTTGTTTGGTGGTGGGTTTTTTTCCCCCATGTTAAGACAAAAACACCAAAATGGGGGGCGGGGCGAGGGCGAATCAGCTAGCACGTGCTCACTGAATCTTGTTAGGATCTGGCACCTACGTTTCTGAAGACACCATCTGTGCCATACATGCTACCACCCACTGAGGGATCTTACTCACGGACAGGTTTGAGACTGAGCCAGACTCTCAAGCCACTCAGGCACACTCCAGTAGGAACAGGCAAACATGACCTTTTGCAGATTCTTTTAAACACAAGAGGCAATATAGGAACTAAGTATGGAGAGACAGACTCTGTATCTCCCATCTCTCTTCTCTTGGACCCTGTTAGTGACTCTCTATACCCAGGGAGAGGGAAGCCATTTGTCCCAAGAGGCATCAGGGTAAGAGTAGTAGCCTGAAAGACAGTACCAGCAACTAATTGTCTATCAAGAGAAAGCAGGCAGTACAAAATGATGAAACACAGCACAGCACTGACCAGACAAGAAGACAACAAAGGGTTCACACGGCAAAAAGCCTCAGTCAAAGAGCTAGGGGAGAAAACTGAAAAAGATATGGCAGGGGAAAAGATAATAGCCCAGAAAAAATCCATGAAGAAAGACCAAGAGATAGAAATGACTGGGATCTGACCAGTTTGGAGGTTTGGACTAGCACATGAAGCCCTGTTGAGGCAGGTTAGGGCAAGAAAGGTGACTTTAAAAAATGATAGCTAACAGGTGTAGAACTCCCAAAGGCATCTACAACTGCCTGAGCCCAGTGTTAAAACAGAAGCACGTTTTCAAGTCTCTTGATTCTTCCATCCTATGCAAACCAACCAAGAGTGCTTCCCTGCTACTTCTGCTGGCACACACAGATGACAACACCACAGTAACTGCTTCCAGCTCCTCTCCTGGCCAAGAGGACAAAGGATTATGCAGTGTATCTGACCTGTTCAGTCGTGCTAATGAACCATGAAGGATTTGGCCAAGGCTTACAACACACAATTTCTGTGTCCACTTTTTAGGGGTTTTTCTAAAACTTAGGCAAATACATTAAAAATTTACTAACAAGGCTTAAGCTGGTTCCCTGCAAACACCCTGAATTATTGACTGCCTGTGGAACACACATTTAAAGTGGCCAAACCAGGTTCAGAAAAATAACCTATCAGAACTCAATTGCTGTAATCATGAGACTCATCCTTCTTTTCTCTGCAATCATTCATCCTACTCGTCCTCCAGCTTCTCCAACAGCCAGGGGTATGGTTCTGCAGATACTGCCCTTTTTCAGTCCTAAGAAAACATCTACACCATGAAATGACGACAATGGCATCTTGGAAAACAGAACCAATCATATAAATAAAGACTGTATTAGAATGCATATGAATAAAGGAAGCAAAAATAATCAATTGACTATTTGATTCTAACGTCTCCATACTTTTAAAGCACATAATCACACCAAAAGATATCCCAGTGAGCAATGTTGTCATCAACAGGAGCTAACAAGAGAAATCCAGCATTTGATGTTTAGCTTATCAGTGTGACACAGCTGTACTTCTATACCTGGCAAACCCCAGGTAACTTCTAATTGAATGTTCTCCTGCGTGTTCAAAACCTTTAACACTTTAGCCCAAGACAGTGTCTTCTAACCACAGGGTATGTGAGATCTAGACACAGTGTGTCTCTCTAAATTTCCTTTTCAATACGCCAGGGATGTGTAAAAATTTCAAGATAGATCTCCTGTGTGGGGAAAAACGTTCCTGCTATAAAGAAACACAACAGAACAAGCCATTCTAGCTAATTGTAGCTATTTTGGATTTCAAACACTGCACGTTAGTTTTAGAGGATAGTTTCTGAGTAGCCTGAAAAGGGAATGTGGAAACAGTTTCCATCAAGAAACTTCTGTTTCAGTTCTGTACACTTAACAGGCAAGTGTAAGGATGTTGTGGCAAAAATTAACTCCTGAAGCTTTGTTAATTAGCACATTTGGATATGCTGGTTTGTTTCCTCTGGACAATGGGGACACTGGGGTATATTATTTTTCTGTATTGGAGGCAGTGCCCTTAATAATCTCACAATACCATTAACAGGCTATCCTAGCCTTTTCTACAGACCATATTGTACAAACAGTATAAAGAAGCTCTTCTTTTTGTTAAATCTTCACACTGCATATGGACATCAAAATCCTGTAACCTTAACTATAGTACAAACAGACTGGTTTGGAGTTATATTTTTACCCTCACTGCAACTGCTAAAATACTTCAGGTTCTGATTTTCACATACTATCAGAAATGCCTTATTTAATTACACTGCTATTATACCAGATCAGTACTAAAGACAAGAAAGGCCATAAGTCTTACTACATTAAAAAAAAAGTTACTGTATTGAACAGAGCATATACTACAACAATCATTTCAGATTAGTGCCAACTCGCTACAGCAGGAAGAACCCTAAAATTAAACACTTGGCCCACAGCCTCCTGGCATAGGTATTCTGAACTGTGAAGTTAACCAACACAACCTCACTTGGCTGTCAAGAACAAAAATTTTTACATTTGGTAGCTTCAACCTTCACATTTTCACCAACAAGGTATGGCAATAACTTCCCTGGTAGCTACACATCAACAAGCGACAAGTATGTTTTTACTGGGGTGGGGAGAAGGAAGTTTGTCTACATAGAAACCATCACCCAAGTACTTAGTCCTTCCTCTTTTATACTGCCAGTATGAAAGTGGCCCAAATGAAATCACTTTTGATTGAAACACGTAAGTACAATGGAAATAGAATAGGGAATTTGTTCATATTAGCACAAAGATCAGAATAGTTCAGTTAAGACTTCTCTAGGCCCCAAATCCACAGCTTCCTCACTATCCCTACAGGAATGTTGATGGAAAAGTCCACATTTGGTTTCAAATCGGACGCATGCAATTACAAAAAAAAAGGCACATTCAAATTTTTGAGTGTTGAGTGAAAAATGCAAGAACAACAGACAGACCTTGCAGAAGCATATGTACTTCAAGCTGCCTAATGCTTTTAATTGTATTTCCAGACCTGCCCACAGCTCTACCATTGCCTACTCTCTCCCCACCAGCTTTTTATCACTGCACCCCACTGCCTTGTGCTTGGAGTACCTTCCAGCTAGCCCAGCTTTAGCACATACTCTTCCTTCCCCCTTTTCAAGTTTGACTTCTGGAGATGATCTCCAAAGGTTCTTTTCAAACCATATTACTTTAGCTTTATCTACTTACTCCTGAAGAATCAAGGTACAGAGGACACAGCCTAAGAAAAAGGCCTCTTTTTGATTACAACATAGGCGCTATCTTTCATTTCGCTAAATGACACCTCTAGAGCTGGTCAGTCTCACTTACCTTAGGTCCCAGGAACACACACACCTCTCAGTCTAAGTCTCGTGTAGGATATGTTTCCAAGCTGACAAGAAACACAGTGTGCTCATTTACCTCCACATTCTGAAAACATCTAGACAAGACCCTGGAATGCAAAGTATTAACTTTTTTCAGCCAATGCTAAATGCATCTCCTCCCCTAACTACCAGTACATGTAAATCAAACCACTAAAGTTTTGAAGCTTTTCTCTTGTTACAAGAACACCAGTTTCTTGCCTAGATACTATACTTCTGTGATCTAGAGCCAATAATTCCATTTTGGCAAGTTACTAGATACATAAGCCTCTTCGCTAAGTGACTATATATAACAGAAGTTGTAGCACCCCACTCTTAGCTTCATGAAATTGAATATATGAGATATTGCTAGTAATATTAACCACAACTGCATCACTGATTAACTTCCGCCTCTGTGAGCAAACCCAGTCTCGCCTGTGTCATGGAGAAACAGGCTGTACTCATCAGCCACTGGAATTATGAAGAGAAAATGTGAGAGACAGTATCACTACAGAGGCTGCACAGAGCTCCAAGGTTTTAAGTATTGCTACTGGACCTGATGACATCCACGGCCTCAAACACCACTGCCAGCTCAGTCAAGAGGAGTTGGGAAAGAAAGGAAACAGATCCTATGCTCTTGACTGCCCCTCTATAGTGAATGCTGTCAAAGTTGAATGAGGAGAGGATTATGGAGCAGAAAGGCTAAGCACACCAAAGCACATAGTTCAGAGTCAGGATAGGATAGAGGCAATAACCAGACGTATCTGGAATTACTGCAGGTAGATTATTGATAAGAAGACATGATAACCTGGTGGCAGACCAGGGACAGGAGTGTCCAGAAGACTTCTGAACATCTCCAGAGAAGAAGACTTCACGACCTCTCTGGGCAACCTGTTTCACCTAGACCACAGTGGCAGAATTGCCATCACCAGCCCTGTGCTGCCCACGCTGCTTTGGGTGGCTGCAAATGTTTGGTCAGGCAACAAGGCAGATCAGAGAAGCAATCATTTGCCCATCCTCATGCAGCAACATGACATGCGCTGGTTGGCACAAGAAAGGACAGCACAAGGACACGTGCTGGTGACAGGAGTTGAGAAGAATCATTTTGTGTTTCTAGTTTAGAGTATACCTAACATTACCTGCTGGGTCAGTGTGAGTTGCTAGCGCTTCCCATCATTTGGCCTTCTCTACTTCCCTTGTTCAGGGCATTCCAGTTTCCCATTAGCCCAGACACCGGCTTGTTCCCAATGAACCAGCATGTTGGTTTTGTTCTTTGTCGGGGCCAGACAGAACAAGAGACAAATACACTCACAGCAGTAGTACAAAGCAGAAGCTTACAAAAGCAACGCTAGGCTCCTCTATGCCAAAACAAAAAATTTTAAAGGGAATTAGGTGGTGTTCCCCAATAGCATAGACAGAAACAAGAGTTCTCACAGCAGGAGGGAGCAGCAGACAAGTAGCAGAGAAAAGGTGATAAAAGTTCTGAGCAACAGAGAAAAGTCAGAGACTGCTGATATATTAAGAACCAAGAGGGAAACACCTGTGAAATGCCTCAAAGGAATTATGGCATGGTCCTCCAAGAAGGTGACAAGGTCAGTGACACAGCTGAAGTGTCTCTATACCAATGAACACAGCATGGGTAGCAAACAGGAGGAGCTGGAAGCCACTTTGCAGCTACAAAGTTACAATCTAATCACTATCACTAAAACATGGTGGGAAGGACCACACAACTGGAATACTGAAATAGACTATAAACTGTTCAGAAGGCAAAGGCAAGAAAGGAAAAGCAAGCAGGTGGCTGCCCTCCAAGTTAAAAAAAAAAAAAAAAAATGGATTGACTCTAGAGAGCTGCCTTGGAAAAAAAGCAGTGAAAAAGTTGAGAGCTGATGGCTAAAAATTAAGGGCCAAGCCAACAAAGTAAACGTCATGGCAGGTGTTTACTAAAGCCTACCTCATCAAGGGGAGCTTGTTGATGATGAGTTCTTCCTTCCTTCAGCTACAGAAGGTGTCATGTTTGCAGGCTCTGATCCTGCTGGGAGACTTCAATCACCCTGACATCTGCTGAAAAAGCAGCACAGTAAACCGTAAGCAGTCCAGGAGACCCTTGGAGTGCAATGAGGATAATTTCTTAATCCAGGTGACAGACAGCGCAACTAGAGGGGAAGCATTATTAGACCTGCTGCCTACCAACACAGATGAACTAATTAAGTATGTCAAGATTAGTGGCAGACTGAGCTGCACTGGTCATACCCTGGTGGAATTCACTATCATGATGGATACAGACCAGGTGAAGAATAGAGTAAGGACTCCAAATTTTAAGAGCGCACTTTCAGTTGTTGAATGAATTAATGGACGGGATCCCCCACGGAACTGCCCTCGGGGACAAAGGAACTGAACAGAACTGGCAGCCCTTTAAGGACATTTTTCATAGAGCCCAAGAGCTCTCAATTACCACATGTAAGAAAACAGGCAAGGGAAGCAGGAAACAAACATGACTTACTAAGGACCTCCTGGTCAAACTAAAGTGTAAGAAGGAAATGCACAGTTCTACAGGAACACTGGCTAGAAAAGGGAAGATTAAAGTAAACATGTCTCCTCTTGATAAATAAGACACGAGAACTATTGACAACTGATATGAAGAAGGCTGAGCTATTCAACAGCTTTTCACCTCAGCTTTCAATAGTAATCTCTCTTCCCACATCTCTCACTTCCCTGAACCCCAAGGCTGGGACGGTAGACTGCAGTTCCCTTCGCTCTAAGTTCAAGACCACCTGAGATACCTGAACATAAGTCCATGGGACCCAGTGAGATGTATCCCAGGGTCCTGAAGGAATTGGCTGATGTTGAGATGCCCAAGAAATTCTCAATCACATCCAAGAAGTCTTAGCAGTAAGGCAAATCCCCAGTAACTGGAAAAAGGAAAACACCAGACTCATTTTGAAAAAAGGTAAAAAAAGGAGGACCCTGGGAACTAGCAACCAGGCAGCCTCACTCCACATCCAGTAAAATCATGGAACATTCCCTTGGAAGACACATCAAAACACACGGAAGACAGGGAGCTGCTTACAGACAGAAAGAGCACATCATGCCTGACTAATTTGGTAGCCTTCCACAATGAAATGATTGCATTTGTTGACAGAGGAAAAGCTACAGATGTCATCCACCTGAACTTCTTGCAAGGCTGGAACAGGTTGTCCAGGGAAGTCGTGGCTACCCATCACTGGAAGTGTTCAAGGTCAAGCTGCCCAGGGCTTTGAGCAACCTGATCTGGTGAACACCATCCCTGCCCATGGCAGGGGATGTGGACTACATGATCTTTAAAGGTCCCTGCCAACCCAAATCATTCTATGATTGTAACCCTACAGGACAGTACCTGGAGATCCACAGTTTTAAAATGTATAGATAGATGGTCTTAAATGGTCATTTTCAAGTAAAAGAAAGCTACCTCTAGTTTAAAAATGCTACTTTGACCAAACTCTTTAGATTAAAGAAGTCCCAAATGTAATCCAGATGAATACAGCACCTGCTTGCATGTTTCTGTTACCTTGTCATTAGATAAACAATTGCAGCAGCTGCGGGGGGCATCAGTATGTGGGAGGAGACAACACACACAGACAGCTTGGCATATGGCTCTCCTAGCAGAGGCATTTCTTGCTTTACAGCTAAAATGACCATTTGGTCCATCAGGGTCAGAGGATAGCCATATCAAGTATCTCCCTTTATTGACACAGATCTGATCTTTGAAAGGCAGGTTCTCATGAATCCATACACTGCAGAAACTGCACTAGTTCCTACAGTAACAGGATGCAATACCAAATTGAGCAGAGGCCCAGTAAAACATTAAGTGGAAACAACACTTAGAGGTCAGGTTCCTCCAGCTTAGTTGAGCAATTCACAGAAACAGGCTTCAAGGCAGCAAGAAAACAAAGAAGCATCATGAACAAGGTCTCCCAGTACCACCTTTTTGCTTGTTTGTTTTGAAGGGAAAAGAAGGATCTAGACAAAAAGAAAATTACAAAGCATCACTTTGAAGGGACTTTAATTTAATTTAACTCTTCAATTTTTCAGAAAGACTCTTTTGTTTCAGTCATTGCTCGCCCCAGAAATACTTTCAGACTTCACTCAATGAAGTTTCAACCTCTTAGCAAGACAACCTGACTCCCTGTCTACATCTACATACCATAAACCTCACTTCTCTACAAACTGCAAGACTTCAATGCATTCCAGACTTAAGTTGGCCCTAGATATTCCAGAGATCAGATTTGTGTAATCAAACCAAGGTAAAGGGAAGGGATCTGAAACAGACAACCAAAACCACAAGTATCATAGCCACAGCAAGAGCTCTTCCAGCAGGGGAAGAAGATACTTTTTTGAGCGGCTCCCTCCTCCCTCTGTGATTGCCATCAAGTCTCTCCCCAGAAGTAGGTGCATCCTGAGTTACAAAATCCTGAGTAACATGCTCTAGGGAATCCTGCTTGAGTAGGGAAGTTGGACTGGATCACCTCCAGTGGTCCTTTCCAACCTTACTCACTCCATGATTTTAACTATGACTAGTTTTCTGTATGTAGGAAGCACTACAAAATTGCTCCCTGGTATGCCAGTTCTGCCTACCTGTGATTAAATATGCATAGAAAAAAAGAACATGAAGAAAGTTCCAGAGCCCGTAGGCAGCACAGCAGAGGCTGATAATATCCTTCTGCCCTTAGAGAAAGAGCCAGAGTAGATTGCTCAGCCTACATGAACAGCAATTCAAAGCCTTGATCTTGCCTGGACTTAATGAAGTAAATATTCCTGTTTCATTTTTTTTGATGTAACACTTTTCATGCTAAAATTTTCCATTCCAGCTATGAGTGAGACCAAAAGTATATGCAGGTTATGCAGAATGCAGTCTTCTAGAAAGCAACCTCAAAACCTAAGTGCAATTGCAGTTCTTTTGTTTGTTTGTGGTTTTTTTACATCATGCAAGAGACAGTGCTGTCATTCCAAAACACTTTCCCCAAGAACACTGTCTGCACAAAAAGCTGTGTAAAGGAAGTATAAAGGAAGCTTTGGGAGTTCCACAATGAACCTGCAAAATCAAGAACTCTAGCAGCTTCAGCTACCAAAAAAAAAAACCAAAACCCAAAGAAAAAAAGAACAAAACCAAAAAACCTTGCATTGAGCTAATAAGCAATGAAAGACAGCAAGACAGTACACTAAGCATTTATTTAATCCCAGTTATTTGCAGCCATGCACATGCACTCCCGAATCACAGTGAACACAATGAATCACAGACTGATGGTGGTCAAAGGGACCTCTGTCAATTATCCTCCCTGCTGCAGCTGAGCCACCTACACTCAGTTGCCCAGGACTCTGCTCAAATGGCATTTCATTACCTCCAAGGAAGGACACTCCACAACTTCTCTGGGCAACCTCTCTGGGCAAAAGTGATTAGATGCCCTCCCGGATGGCAAGAAGCATTTCCTGGTGCACAGAAGGAACCTCCCAAGTTTCAGTTTGTGGCCATTTCACGAAGGGGCTTAAGAACCACATCTAAGTGTGTTTAAGTAGTCACCTGGAACACATATACTGCTGAATGTGCAAAATGGAACAGAAGACCCTTTCATCAAAAGGACTCCAAAAAAATCTAACAAAAACATTTAGCCCATTTGCAGATGGTATGGATTGAGGACTCACTACACAACAACTAAATCACAACCCTTTTCCTTGCAAGCAACAATTCTGAAGCTACTTAAGTTTCTAAGCATTCAGTTTAATATACTATACTGAACAGCTAGAAATCTTAACTGCTGGCCTGCCCTACTGTCTGAGCAATTTACATTTTCATCTATATCCCAACCTGAAAGGTGCTTTTAGGACAAGTCTTCACTGCTTGGTCCCAATTTAACTTTTCTCTGAACTAATTCACCTTTCTACTTCAAGTTTTATTCAAATAAATGTCAGCTATAATCCCGACATCCCACTTGACAGATTAAGAGCCTTGCTTTCAGAGTCCTTGAAAAGCAAAAGCAGTCACCGAGGCAAATCGGGTCAACAAACAGCATCCTAAGAGGAAAAGGAATTGAGAAGAGTTAAGAGAAACCAAAGATAAATTCTAATCTCCTGCGTAAGGTAACCATTTCTTTCAGGTGAAGTCTGAGGGAAAAAAGTTCTGGAAGTCAAGTTATAGATTGCATGTGAAATTAGCTGTGTGGCTATCAGAGGGCACTATTTGCCAGTCCACCAAAATCTAGCACTTGAGAACCAACATGAAAAAAAGGATCTTAAAAGTTTCTTAGAACCTGTCCTGGATCTACCATTTTTCCAAAACAGAAAAGCATCTGAAAAAACATTAATTGAAAGGATTTAAACCCTAGCAGCAGCTCTCATCCCACCATTCAGTGAGGCAAGTACAAGATGGGGAAAAAACCAACCACCAAACCCCAAAACAACTGTCACATTCCACAAGCACATTCCTCCTTTTCCAGAGGTGAATTTCAGTGCCTACCAGCTTTCAACAACACACAAGTCACAGATGGTGTCTTAGTCATACCCCTATGGCACACACAGAGTGACATTTTGATGTGATTAAGAGCTAAAACTCTTTAGATTAAAGAAGTCCCAAAATGTAAAATAACTTCTGCATATTTTGCATAAACTTGAACCTCGCGTCAATTTTGTAAATTCATCATTAGTCCACAACATAGCTACCAGATGTTTAAGAAATATAAGTAACATATGAAATCTTAGAAATAACAACTTGTTCAGTCCATGAAAATGTGGTTAAAGCTACAGTTTAGCCAGATGACACGAGTATTCTCAAAAATTCTGTTTATGAAGTAAAATGAGGAAGCTAAGAATATACTAAGTTCAAGCTGACCTAGAGCTCAACTAACAACTAACTAGCAGTACTACATATATCAGTCTTGTAAACTTTCCCCAGCAACGATCTTAGATCACATTATTAAGTAAGAGAGCAAGATCGCTGTCGATTTTTAAAGCCCAGAGCTATATCCTCTTTTTTGCCTGCAGCCCTAGAACTGCTCACCACTATGGCCTATTGATACCAAGCAGTGGAAGTCTTAGCATATTTAGCATTAGGTCCTTGACAAGGAAATATTCTACACAGCAAAAATCTCTATCTGTCAGGGGAGATACCGTCAATGCTATAGGTCTCATGCTAGGGAGAGATGCATGTTACATCAGTCTGAGTGGGTTCTTTTCCTGGGTCACCCAGGTCCTGTGCCATCCTTGTATCACCCCAAACAAGAACATCAAAACAAATTGTTCCTCTTGCATCACTCATCATATAAGTTCAGTATCCAATACTACAGTTAGGACAAGAGTACTGTGCCTTACCAAGGAACTGCTCAGTATTGCTTGCTTGGACAACACATCAGCAAAACACGAAGACTACACACAGCAGCACAAATAGCAGGATTCACATCAGAAACCTCAGCCTTGCTGCTGCATGGTGCATTTGTATAAACACAGTAAATGATGAATTACAGGAGTCTGTGTTTATCAATCATGAGTACTAGCTGCATGAAAGGCTGAAGTGACCACCAAGAGGCAAGAGTTCAGTATTTTCAGTACACTTCAAGCACACACAGCTCATTTTGCACGCTTCCTTTACATGCTTTAAAGAAAAACCAAATCATTAAAAAGAGACACCTTCCTTTATTCACTATATGACAAAGATTTATTTGCCTACACATTTAAAAAGCAAGACCTTTATATCCCATAGAAATCTTTTAATCAATGTTTTCCATTAGTCTAAGGTAACATCTGAGAACTCTGCTAGAATTTGCTCCACTCATTTATGCCTTTAACATCTACACATATATATACAGATTGTTTTTAAACCACATATGAACTGCATTAAGGACCACACAGTTCCGCTGAGAAGCTAAAAGTGGATATTGCTACAGTAACCAGAAGCATTGTCCCATAACATTAATTATTTCTGCAAGATATTTAGAAAGCCACTCTAAACTGATACTGGACATCTGAAAGCAGCTTCGGTGTCTGCAAGAGGACCATCTGTTCCATTACTCTGTTCTGAATGATATGCAACCTTTCCCTCCCTCTCAATTTGCAAATAGCTAACATCAGTACTTTTGAAGACCTTAACTTCCCAGAATGACCCTACAGCAAATTTTCCAGTAGTGTTTGCATGTTACTGTACCACCTCCTTCACTGCCAAGAAATCAGATTCTGATTTAACAAACACTTTTAAAGAAACATCATAAAATAAATTACTCTTTTCTTCATCCTCCACAGATTCTCCTGCGCCAAGCAAGCAAACAAGGAAAAATGTAATTTTCTTGACACCTGAATTTTAAAAACGAAATAGGACTGGGAAAAAGTCTAAAACCTACAGACAGGTCATATCATATTAACTGTCAATACAATTCAAACCTAACAGAAAGAAAGACAGCTTTCAAATTATGCATTGCATTAAATCCCAGCAAGGCAATCCTTCCCAACCTATTTTCATGAGGTTGAATTTCAACTGACTTTTAGCAATACAAATACCATAATCTAAACAATAGCCTTAAGGACCGTAAGTAACACAGTAACATGACGGGCTTTATAAGCCTTCAAAAACGCTAGTTCCAGACATGAAGATAAGAAGACATTTTAATGGCATAACCCTGCAGACAAGACTTCTTCACCTGAAATAAGGCTTCTTTTCACCTTTGTACACAGCATCATCCTCTTTGCTATAAAGTTTACTGTTGATTTTGTTTCTGAAGAGGGTTTAACCTGAGGATTAATCCAGCTCAATGTTTGGTCCTCGTTAAAAAAATGTTGTGGTTCGGCACTTCCACCTTGCATCAATGATCCACTTATTTTAAGGCTCCTTGCACTCCAAGACCTTTCTTTGTTTGGTACATATGTGTGACTGACACCACTCAGAGAGATTTCTTCAGAAAGTGTCTATCACAGCTACACACAGGTACCAGCGTGCAGTAACTCCTGGAGACTACACTCCATAACAGACCTGTCTGCACACAGATGTCACACACTGAAGAGGTATCCTTCACACACAGGAACTGATCCATTTCCCTCCTGTCTTTCTGCCCGAGTCCACCAGGGAGCACTGCAGTTGTATAAGCCATGGCAGAATGCCCCAAACCATTTTCTGTTGTCACTTTTGACAAAAGCCCTGTTGTCTCACACTCCAGTCCATTGTTACTATGACAACAGTATTACAATGCCTCCCAATTACCAATGTATGATTTCAGTCGTGGGTTCCTCCACCCCCACCAGCTCATAGATAAGGCAGCCTTATTCTCAGGTCTCTTTCAATAGGGCAAGTCCAAACTACAGACTACTGAACTACACTGTAAATGCAAAAAATGTAAGACTCAGCCCTCGAGGCTTTAATTTCTGTGATGAATATTAACATTTAGAAGCTAACATAGCTTAAACAAGCAATTAGACGACATGAAACTATTTAAAACTAGGAGCAAGTACTTAATTGAGACAACAAAAGTATTCTTCCACTCAAGCTAAAACATGAAATTTCCATCCTGCGTTTGCTGTCACGCAAGTTTCCTTTGAGAAAGACCCCAGGAAGAAACAGTAGAAGAAGAGAAGCATATTAGGTGTCTGAGCCACCGCATATGCACCAATTTAAAACCACTTTGCTACTCAAAGAAGCAGGGTTCCAAACAAATGCTGTAACTTACAGAGCAGAAACAGACCAAAGCAATTCCTAACCCAAACAGTCTGATGAGCCTGCTTCCACAACAACTGATTTGGCTTTGATAACTATCTGAATAACAAATATTATCATGAATAGCCAGTATTTTTATTTTGCATACCGGGACATATAATAGATGCATGCTGTTAATAAGGACTGCTTGTGGTAAAGCTTATCAAATCACAAGGTATCTTTCCTCTTTCATCAATATTAACTACAGCTAACAGATAGGAAAGCTCCACGCTGTAGGGATTAATTCCCGTCCTCCTAAAGGAGCAAAACTCACAGTTCTGGTACACAAGAACAGTCTAAAGCTCTTTAGACTTCTCAGCAACTTAAAGTTCAAATACAAGTCACCGTTTCCCCACAATACACTATGAACAGTCAGTAATAGGAGTACTCCAACTCAGAAGTTCAAAAGTCAAAGCGGGAATAGAAATAGTACTAAGCATCTTCTGATATAAACAACAGCAATAGTTAAAACATTTTACACAAAGTATTTGAAAGTACTTACTTGAGAGTATTTTCCAATGATTTTACAAGCCTCTGAACATCAGACATCCAGGATGCCTCTTCGAAACTAAGCTTACTTCTAGAACACCAGCTCTCCAAGGGGCTTCAGGAATTCAGTACCTCTCTCCAAGAAACAGCGTAACCAGATCCCAATGGACCTCAATTACCTATATCCCCTCTAATTCCTATTAAGAAGCTACTAGTCTTCTTACAGGCTTCTGTCTATCCAGTGGATAAATCTAAGTCAACATAATTATTTTTCAGTTAAGATACCAAATCTTCTCCCTGTCACCCCCCCTTCAAAAAGAACTGGCTCCTACACAATTTTGCTCCCTGACAGCACTTCCTATGTTTGTTTTAATATTTTTCAGGTAGTAAAATCAGACATTGCTTTAACTTTTACAGTAATATAGCTCCTCTGCTTAAAAGGCAAAACACTCTGAGCATTCTAAAATCGCTTGGGACAAAAATACCATAAACTGCAATAATTTTACTCTTTTCTGTACATGCCTTCTTTGCAAGGTGACCAAACAAATGAGTAGTTCAAAGATTTTAGTAGTTCAATGATTTTTAGTAGTTCAATGATTTTACCATTTCTACAATTCCTTTAAAGTTTACTGTGTGCTAGTTCTACCCATAAACTACCTTTCACTGATTTTTTTAAAATCCTAACAAAAGGTTTACATGCCCTACAGAAAGGGGTCACATAATACTCCCTCCACATCTTTCAGTCAAAACATGCATACTAGCAGAGGTAATAACTAATGAATTCTTCTCCTTCCTCAGTTGTGAGGAAGCACAGCAGGGTGAGGAATGTTTTGACGTGCTTACAAAGAGGCATTTAAATAACAGTGATCCCTGTATTAACGGCAGGACCTACACATCAGAAAAGCTGTTAGCTTTAAGTTTTAGCTTGCTGGCTTGTTGTACCTTTCAAGTGCAAAAAGGGTAAAAGAAAAAGAATCAACTTACAGACAAATGCAAAAAGAGACAAATGCACCTTGACAGTACCATCAGAGATCACTTCATAGCACTGGAACAGTAAATTCACCATGCCACAGGATCTCTGCAGTAGATTTTATAACTAGCCCAAGGAAGTCAGTAAAAACACTAGTCTCAAGTCATATTAAGTAATTCTGGATGGATCCTTTTAACACTGCACGGGCTAAAAGTGATTTTTAAAAACTGTTACAGGTTTGTACAGTGATGAAGGGAGCTTTTCAGTAGATAGAATTTTTTATTTCTCTAAAATTACTACAATATTCTGTATGTTCAGACCCATAAGTCATGGCATCACCACAAAAGATGCTTGTATTTGCATATTCTGAAGGATGCCCTTAAACACTAAGCAGGTGTATGACACCTGAGATAATATTTAGCCTAGCAGTCCAATTGATATCAACACTTAACTAGAGATCCACATGGAAACAAAAAAAAAAATCTCTGCAAGAACAGCTATAGCTTCTGCAGAAACAAACACACTGGAGGGCAAAGCAAACCCAGACAAACTGCAAAAGCACAGCTTCTGTAAGGTTATTTTTAGTCCAGTTTTTTTAACAACAAAAACAAAAAAACAACTGTGCTACGCAAATAATTTTAAAGGAGCTTTAGCACACAGAAACTACCTTGAAGCTACTCCATGCAGTGCTCAGCAACCAGAAAACCACACCAGAAAGAAAATTAGGTTACCCTATAAATGTACTTCACCCATTTTTGGTGTCCATACCAACCACTCACCCTTAAAAATGGCCAGGGGTGGAGGAAGGCAGGAGGCAGAAATACCAGAATATTCAACAGGATAACTTAACAGAAGATTATATTTTCAGCTTTCAAAAGAGATACTTGAGGGAACAAAAAAGATAAAGATCTATAAAACCACAAAGGACATGCAAACTGCCAACAGAAATGATTACTCACTAATTCTCACGAAAGTCGTGAACAGCTGGCAATAAAAGTCATCAAGAAATCAAGAATATTTTTTTCTAAAAAAGGAAGAGTTGTTTTCTTTCAGCAAGACTTTTAAACTGTAAAATTCTCTTGCCACAGAACACCTTCAAAGCCACAAGTATGGTAGCATTTAAGAAGCAAATTAGAGCTTTCAGGAATTTTGTACACAAATTACTATGGAACACAGTTCAAATGCAGCCTCTACGTTATCAAGTTCCTAAATTGCTGATTGCCATTGAAAAGAAGGACACATTTAAGGCACTTATAGTCTCTGAGCATCGTGATCTACGTGTCCTTTCTGGAAAAAAAATGAGCTACGTGGATCTTCATCTGAAAGTCTGTGCTGCAGTCAGACTGAAGAAACAGATAATTCTTTCTCCACAGCCCAACATACAGGACAGTCACTACCCTGACATCACAGCATTCCTCCAAATGTACTTTGCAGAGTTCACCACCCATCCACCACTCCATGACAAAATACGACACTGAGAAACAAAACCACTTTTCATTAGCTCTGGAAGCAGTTCACAGATACTGCAAATGCATCTTCCTGACAGATAAAGCAATCCTAGAAGTTATAAATACCAGAAGACACTAACAATTGGTTCCAGTGCTTCAATAAATTTAGTCCAAAAACTGATTACATAAAGCAAACAATGTTTTCAAGTGTAATTACTTAGCAACTAAACAGATCTGCAGTGACTGAATATATTGTAAGAGATTGTCAACAAACCAGCTGAGTACTGCTTACCAAGACCTACACTTCCAGACCCAGAACACAAAAGCAGCTGCCACCTAAGAGAGCCAATACTCCTCCCAAACTCAGCACATTCAACTTCTCTCCCTACACTGTCCTATGACTGCAATCAGTAAAACAGAAGAAAAAGAACTCACACCAGCCATTTGCTGTCTTACAGTTTCCTGGCTGCAGTCTGGTGAGTTTTCATCAGTTCATGTATACTTCTTATTTCTACACAAGCTTCCCAGTGGCAGGGTTACTCTAAACTCAGCAGTACAGCTGAGCACTCACAGTACCTTTAGCACAAATTCCAACACTTGTGCTTGACACAAGAGCATTCTACTGCTGGAATGACACATGTCTTTAGCTGGTCTTCCTACCATGCTTCAGTGCCTTGAGTTTTTTTCTGAAAAATCATTATTCATTAATGTGCCACATCTCTGCACTCTGTTCAATTATCACTTTTTCCCTTTTTGACCTGTAAAGTGACCAAAAAAAGTGTTCTATGCTAGATATGATAAAGAAAATATGCAGGCTGGACTGGCATGGAACAGGCAAAGGAGAGAAGATAAAGTGAAAAATCCCCACCCATTATATGATTTGGAAGAAGATGGCAAGAGTAGGCAGCCAAAAATGAGGTTAGATGACTAATTTCTACACAGTCTATCACTTTTCAAACAGATATCCAAATAATCAAAAAATTCTAGGTTATGGTCAGGATTTCCTGTTCTTCAATCAATGCTTTTTAAAAAGCATGCCCTGCTTATTTAAAAAGAAGTGCTCCAAGGATGTGTTCTTTGAATTTTAATTTTTTTTAACAGACCAGTTGCTATCGTATCAGTTGCAACAGTATACACTTAAGGTGTAAATAGAAGTACAGCACAATGTGTTCCAGAAAGCTATTCAAATATTCCTAGTCAGAATTCAAACAATCATTGTTGCATTATCCCTGTGTATAACATGTTCCTTCAAAAGACTTCAAAACTAAAGCTGAAGACCTTGAAATATAAGTTTCATATAAAACTGCTAGAAAGAAACGGGAATTTTGCCGAAGACAGCTTGCCCACTAGAAATAAACTGCAAAATCACTGCAAACATGAAAGAACAGACTTCTTCGTCTATACTCATGTCCTATCAGTTTTATGGAACCAACTAAATCCCAAAGTAGTGTCATACTACAGTACATACTAACCTGGTGACCTGGTTTAGTGTCTCACCCTGGCAAATGAAATACCTGACTGAAGTACAACACACATGGATAACTGTAATTAAACCAAGCACAACAGCATCATGCTTGCTTGTTTAAAATAAATTATTAAAAAATGCCCCAAAATTCCTACAGAGCTACTTGCAGGCAGATTGGAGAAGAACTGCATGTAGTGCTACAAGCCTGCTCACTGCTTCCAAGGAACCCTAAAATTGCTCCAGATAGCAGAAGAGCCTCGGGATTTGATCAGTAAGTACCACATGCTGAACATTTACATATACATGGATCATACCCTAAGTCTAGCATCAACATTTAGAGTCACAGATCTAGTCTGTGCACAAATATAGAATGAAGTTCTGTGTAATACAAGCCATAAATTTAATCCTGTACTTCCTTTCACCAAGCCCACAACTTCTTGCTGAATTAAGAGTGATCTTTAAAGGTACCATCAGTTCTTTGATTACAGAAATTAGATCAAAATAATCTCAAATTACTACCAGCATTGTACATCAAAATGGATGTATCACATAATCTGCCTCTTGATCTGACCTGCCCCAACTCCTCCAGAGTAACAGTCTTTAGACAAACTACCCAAAGCAACACTACCCATGGTGTCTTGCCCTGCCAAATCCTAAAACCTCTGTCACAACCATCTTTCATCTCATCTGTAAACACAAGTGTGCTGCTGCACCCTCTCCTGCTTTAATACAAGGTTTCAGAAACTGAAAAAGACAAATCCTTTCCGAAGTGAAAAACTTCTGAAGCAAGAGGTCAATTTTCTATTCAGCCTCTTATTGTCAAACTTTCTTCCATTTAATTTGGATTTTCAGTCAGCAGTTCCCAAAATCAGGCTGACTCCAGCACTAAACACAGCAAAGTAATTACTTCTTTTAAGTCCCAGTTCCTTTACTAGACTCCAGTTACTGACTGGAATTAAACTTACTTTTCAACATTGTCATAGTAGACTGTTACTGGAACCTACTATATCAATGGATCTCTTCCCAAATACTGCTGCATAATCAACTATATTCAATTTCTACAGAATATTCTCCATGGTTTACCTTGCAGAGATTAAATGGATCCATGACATCGCTTGTAAAAAGAAGAAACAGACTGAAAAATTATATTCTGGTGTTTCCTCCAGTTTTCTTTCACTCAATTTCTGGTGTTTATTCTTAAGCAAATACTTAAATATTGCAATAAAGCTAATGCAAGATCTTGTGCTTTAAGTTTTGCAGGTTTCTCTGAAGGAATTCTATGTAATAAAACTTTCAGAAAGAAAGACATTATCTGAAAGTCTGAGAATTGTGTCTTGTAATCTGGATAACATATAGAACATACAGTTCATAATCTTAACTGAAGTGCCTAAAAGTCAGGCTTTCCTTTACATGTTTGATTAAAAGGAAATGCTGAGCAGATAATTTTATTCAAGTTAGCAGATGTTAAAAGAGTGTAAGTTCAAGAAACTGCCCTGAGTGCAAAGAAAATAAAAATAGAAGTTCCCATTTAGAAACAAAGTACTACTAAGTACACACTGAGAAAAACCACAAAAGTTAAAGACATCCTGACTGAAAAGCTCTTTGTATGTTCTCAACAAATTGTAAACGGTTGAAGTGTTCAATTTTATTTGAAATTGCTTTCGCTCCGGGCTACAAAACACATACTGAAGATAGATCACCACTGAACAATGGCGTCCTGTAAATTGTACTGGAAAGCTCCAAAGGACCAAGTTATTTCTCCATACTGCATAGAATGAAAGGTTTACCATCCTCCTAACCACTACTACAACATATTTAGCAGCCAAAAAAGCAAAGACTTTATCTAGTAAAGCTAGTTTTCTTGACAGCAACCAAGAAAGACAAATCTACATATTCAGATTTTAAATACTGTAATTTAACAAACAAGGAGACTTCACCCAATCTCTCCAGGATAGTTTTTCTCATGCAAGTTCCACAAACCTTGTATTACACACCAAGATAAAGTTAAATTACTATCACTGTACCTACCTGCTAGATTAAAAGCAGCTAGCTTTTAAAACAAGCCGTATCTTTCATCCCAAGTTCAGCACATAAACAATTACAGCTTCACAAAACATAATCAGGTAAAATTGCAACCTAACAAGTGACAGACACTTACCAATACACACATCTATTTTCCCCTTGATAGCAGCCTCATGCAAAGGAGTGTAGTTCCAATTGTCCCTAGCGTTTGGGTCTGCCCCCTGACACAGCAGCAGACTGACCACTTCCGCATGACCGAAGGAGCAGGCGTTGTGCAGGGGTATCAGTCCTCCATCATCACGAGCATGAACATTGGCTCCTGTCTGCAGCAAGTGCTCTACAACATCCTTCCTTCCAAAACCTGCAAGAGAACGTATTTCTGTTCATTTGGCTGGCAAAACAACATTATTTAGTGTCTAAAACTGTTTGCTCTTGGTTCAGTGTATATTACTCATGTCTCTCATCTACTTCTTGGTTCGTTTCACCATAAAGTCACACTCTACTCACCTGCTCAAACAACAGCTGGACAATTCACTTACAGTCATGACATAGCTGAAGGGTGTTGTATTACAGCCTGCCTGGCTGCCACTCTATCTCATTAAGAAGTTCTACAAAGGCTTCCCATTATTTTCAAGAAAAGCTTATCATGAATTTTAAAACATTACATAATCTGTATGTACCTAAAGCAAGCATCTTACACACTATCTCTTGGAATAGGTTTTCATCTTGGAGAAAACCTCTTATGTGTCCTTGAAGGACGCTGCCAGTGCTTAAGCAGAACAACCTTATCTCAACCCAAACTACATTCTTGTTCTTTTACAAACAGTCTACTTCCAACTGACAGACCAAGGCATTACAGACAGGCAGACCCGAGACCTCAGCTGGGAAATAATGCCTCAGGAAGGTCTCAGCCTACGAACGCAGCCTCTGTTATGACCAGGGAAGACATGACCACAAAGCCAGCATCATTAAACTAGCATACTCCAAAATTTGGCATCAGCACACCAGGCTCTGACACCTTTGGCTTGTTGTCCACAATGAAGCTGGAAAGGTTCTACTGTTCAAATCTGCCTCCTACTGCCCCAAATGTCTTAGTTCAGCAGTCTCTAAACTTTTGACTGCACACACCGATCAGTAAAAATATTTTTGTGCATGCATCCCCAATATACATATATTTAGAAGTCATATACATGCACGACTGCATTATTACATAATTATAAACATGCACAAAAACAGGAACTTTGAATGGCTGAGATAAAGATGAAATAAATACTTTTTAAATTTTTCTATTATATTAACGATGGTACAAAATTGCTTTTCTTCCTGCACCTCAATGAAATATTTTGCATATTCCACTTTGGAGTCCCCTACCTTAGAGGACAGGAACAAAAATCAGGCTCAAGAGGAACAGTTTGAACTAAAACAGAAGCATTCATTTTTGTACTAGGTGGCATCTCAAAGGTTGGATTGCATTTCTTATAAACCTCAGGGATAAAAGCAGTATCATGGGAGATTTTAAAAGACTGTCACATCAACAGTTACTGTCTCTTCTGGTAATCATGTGTACCAACCAGATTAGGATTAAGACTCTTACATGTATGAACTGTGTTTATGAAACAGCAGAATTAAATGCGGCAGCCAGTGCAATTCCAAAAAAGTGGTGCTAATTGTATTAATTCCACAAAACACAACCAAAACAATAACTAAAGACACTATTACGTTTCTGTAGGTTACGGGCGGGTTCGGTCGGGACGGAGACGGAGAGATCTCTATAGGCAGGTCTTGGGACACAGTCGGTTTAATGTAAAAGGGCGTGGGTATAGGGGCACTGCTCAGAGCTGCCAGACACAGCTCTGAGCAGGCCCAAGAGAGCAAGAGAGTAAACGGGTGAGAGAGAGAGAGAGAGTGTAAGAGCAAGAGTAAGAGCAAGAGTAGAAGTGGAAGTAAGGAAAGGAATGGAAGTGTCTGAAGTCCTGGTTACAATACAATAAATCATCTTCTGTACTGAATATTCTAATTGTCACTAACCAATCTAATACAAGATACAAATCCTATAGCATTTACATACCGCCTATAAGAGTTCTTATATTACCATAGAGTGTTACATCTTAACTTCTAAAAACTACTCTTTGGACCCCTTCTGCTGAGCTAGTAGGGTCTGCTCTGACCCTTGGACCTGCCTGCAAGCAGAGGGTATTGTTCCATCAAGAGGGGATTATCTTCAGTTGGCCATACCATTGTTTTCCAGTTGTTCAGTAACTAAGACTTGGTATTTCAAAAGTGGCTTTCATTTCGATGTCGCCTGTAGTTTTCATATTCCCAAAATCTTTTGTCAGGCAATCATATTTACAAGGCTTTCCTGTTTCATCTTCCCCAACAATTTCTAGAAGACAAACTCCAAGAGAAGCAAGAAAGAAGCTGTCAGCTCTACTTGAGATGACCACGTAACTCAGGTACAGCAAAATGCTGCTGAACCAGTGACAGAAACGGTTCTCAAAAGTCAGCACCTCAGTGGTAGGCAACAACTCACGCATGATACACACCCAGACGCTCACTTCTAGGAGAGACTGTAGCAGTGCACTCCTTGGTTAATCCCATGGTAACGCAGCTCAAGGGCTCCAGCCAGCAACTCCAGCCTGGTCACTTTTTGATAGCTGTAAGCATTCCCCCATCCCCACTGTACAGAGCACTCAGCTGCTTGCAGCAGAGATGCTGGACCATTAAAAATTACAAGTTAGCACATTGAGCAGAGACCAAAGTGGGTTTTCTCTAATACATGGGGGTAAACAGCAGTTCAGCAGCTGTCCACAAGCTGCTGAGCCACACCAGCAACAGGAAAACTGGAACCCAATCAGCAATACAGTTTTAGTCCACCACTGCACATAAGTCAAAGCTTTCTGGTACGTTATATACTGATCACTGTCCATTAGAAATAGAAATTACATTACAGAAACAGAAGCATGTGGATCAAAGTTGGCATTATTACAAATTATTTATCATTACAAGACTGCTATCAGAAGACACGTTTTTGTTAACTGAACTGTCAGCAAGGCCACTGCTACTGTAAATCACTGCAGCTTTCATTGTTTTGTTTGTTTCTGTTATAAAGCAGTCAATAAACATCACCTGTAAGTCTCCATATAGAAAGCGACAGCTTAAATAGGTGCAACAAAAACCAAAGAATATCTGGTACCCCAGCAAAGGTAACAGGCCTGGGACATAAGGACCAAGAAGTAAGCCCTCAAAGTTCACACATTTTTATTGTTCATCTGACTGGCAAAGGGAAATTGAGCAAGACAAGAATTAAAAAGGATGCTTTCAACTAAACAGCAAATCAACGAATTTTATTAGACTTTAGTTTTTATAAACTAGTTTTTATAAACTGGACTATTAAAAACAGTGCTGAAGCTGTTTAAGCATTTGGTTTACATGTACTTCTTGTCTCTCAAGGACACCTAAGTACACCTGAAATCCAAGATTCTTTTTCAAATTGTTCACTGTTTCAGGACTACATACACATTTCTTCAAGATGTTGCTGGACATGGGGTCATTGATAAGGATATCTTTGGAAATGCCAGCAATAAACACTTTACAGTTTTTGGTGAATTACTTCTTCTGTTCAGTCCTTAAAAACCACTGTAAAGGTTACTGTGATTTTATCCCACTACACCAACCATCTTTCAGAGAAAGAGTAACCAATTATGGGAATAGCTTTCCCACCAACAACAGTAAATCTAAGGTGTTGAATTGATTAAATGCTAAGACAACTTCAAAATGATCCCATGACCCAATTTGATAAAGCAGCTGTAACTACCAAAATTTCTGCAATGCCTGGGTCATCTTTTGTAAAAAATAAACCAAAACACATGCAAAGCCACCTGTGGCTTATGAAGCACATCCAGTTCAGCTTAAGCTGTAGAAACCTATTCGATGTCATTTAAGATTACTTTTTAAACCCTACTCCTGCATATTTCCAATGCAACTTTAATTTACAAAGTCTATGGAAGAATTCCCAAGAAAGGACCTGTAATCAAAGATCCCAAAAGACAATCCTACAGAAGGTTCCTACAGAAAACATCCACAACCAGGGTAACCACAGAGAAGGATCTATTTAAAGGCCCAGTATGCAAGCTTGTTTTGATGTGATTCATCTGTCAGCTTCCAAAGCACACTGATGGACAGGGTCCCTTTAATAAGGTAAAACACTTCTATAAAAACCTTTACACAGGTAAAATGCACAAGCTCTGCCCTCATTTTAGATTCATTACACAATTCAGACGTTTCAGGCAAGTTGTAGTACCTCAAAAAACATTGTCCCTGAGAGAAAAGAAGCAGTAATCCCGTTATAAAAACACAGTAGTGAAGTAACATCTGTAATTTAAGGGTGAAACAGTCACCAACCAAATCACAGAAAAGGCAAATTCTGAGTGACTGATAGACTCTTCATTTCTCCAGTTACCTCAGGAGCAAATGAAGACAAGGGCTTAGTGAAAGCCAGGAGCTGGACATAACTATGACAGCTTTGTGTAAATCAAGAGACCAGCACAACAACCCATAGAAAACGCCACTTAACCAGTTCTCTGCCAATGATGCACTCTTGCCTTTTTTCTAATTTATACCTGTCACTTTAGGGTGAAAGTGAGGAAAAAAAGTTTTAGGTAGCAAGCTGGCAGCTTGAAAATTAGGCTAAATAAAAATTTTAAATGCCATTGGAGAAGATGGCACACAAAGACACCACCAAATGCTTACTACCACTGCAACAACATGTTCTGCTCTCCCATCACATCCTGCTCCAAGACCATGCGCTGTCCCACCTCCTCTTGTGGCACTTGATCAAAGGAACAAGAGACAATGCTGAATGATGAGAGAGGGATGCAAGGAAAGTAACAGGAGCACCAGTTGTACCCTCCGTTCCATACTCCCATTACGGTTTCCACTTTAAACCTCCCTTTAGTTAGTCAAAAGCTTTCACATGGTAACAGTTTACAGACAACCTAATAACTAATACTCACAGAAGACACATAATTCTTTGCCAAATTTTCAGAAAGTTTGGTGAAAAACCAATTGACTTCGCTCTAGAATTGGAAGAATGCTTTGTCTGGTGAGTACAGTACATCAAGTAGTCAGTTTGATCAGTTTAAGTACAGCTGAACTGTTTCAACCACTGCCCAATTAATGTCACTTTATCACAACATAGCAAGAACTCCTCCATATGCCAGTTCCAACCTTTGCAAAGCTGCTGTTATGTGCACAGTTTGACTTATGACACAGAAGACTCATGATTCTCATTAGGTGTTTTTTCTCCTCCTTTTACCTGCTTGCTTTCAAGAACGAGACTCTAAAAGGAGTTAAATTTTATGGAAGTGTATAATCACAGGTTAAGCACACCTGTAGGTATCACTGGGACCTTAAGCAAAGCTGGAAAGATGTTCTTATTAAATGTAATCCCACTTGTTAGAACACTAAACATAGTTTATATGGGAATACAAGCCCTTGAGGTGGAGGAGCACTCTTAGACGCACGACCTTTTCAGAATGGTTTTATGCTATAAGCAAAGAGTGAAAGAAGACCAAGCTAAGTCATTGTGTGTCTCTGCTTTAGTACAGCACACACTGGGATCAGATTATTTCCCTAAGACTTTCCCCTGCACTTCTCCCACTTCACTAGACAGAACACAATTAAACTGAGTGATTTAACTAAGTAAACTGAAAAGCCTTCAAGCTGGGAAAAAGAGCACCTGGTTCAATACTACTGAAGGTCTAAGATTTTGCATTTATAGATATCCTCTTGCAAATCCCTTCCAAGAAATTTTTAATGGGAAGGGGACATATTGCACAAAGTATTAGAAGATAATTCAAGAGAAAAAGTTACTAGTCACAAAGAAAGCAAGCTGAAACTTTCTATGAAGTAATACACTTGTGACACTAACAGAGTTGATGTACCACAAGTGCTACCAAAAACATAAAAGAAGGATTTTCAAAGTAAAGGCCAGTAATTTATTGATTCATCTTTTTTTTACATGGAAAAGTGTGCATTTTGCAGGCTCTGAGGCTGTAAGACTGCCAGGATGTTTCCTAACTGACTGCACAATTTGCGTTCTTCATTGTATCCATATGAATCCAGCTGAAAATTATTAACCCCATTTTAAATCGCACAAGGCAGAATTAAATAGTGACTTGGCTTTACAAGCACCTGTGTGAGGTCAGACATCTCTTCTATGACAAGGACACAGGGGACAACTGCAACAAGTTGAGTCAGAGTAGTTTCAGAACGATGTCTCAAGCAAAGCTTTCCAGAGCAATGTAATCTAATTTGCTGTACACTGCACCACAGGAGGAGTGGTCGATTCACGGAGTGAATCGTGTGATTCACAGTGTGTCTCTGCACAGAGTGGAAGTGTGTAACAAGTTCCTAACTACTTCTTGCCATTTCCTGGCTCTCCCTCAAGGAACACTCAGTAGCTACTTGTATCAGCTCTGCCTCCACAGTTGCTTATCTTACATGTGTCAAAGCAGCTTGCATTTTTATGATTAACAGCTTGCTAGCTGACAAACCAACTTGATCAGCTCTCAAACTCTGACCACTGACTGCTTCCCAACCCAAGTGAGATCCCTTGCCTTTAGGATTAAAGCCATATACTCCAAAAATTTGCAAAAGCATAGTTATTTAGCTAGCCTTCACAACGTGATTAGACTTCCAACAGTTATTGCTAGTGATATCAAAGGCACACTTAGAACAAAACCGCTTTCCCCCAACAGCTTTTTGCCATTACTACACACATAAGCAGAAAGAAAACAAGCTGTATCACTGATGCTTTAGTAAGTTACCTGAAATCAGGTTTCTCCAAGCCTGAGCTTCAGTGAGACCACCAAGAACACTCCTCTCTGTGATCCCAGCTTCATAACTTCTGAAAGCCATTCCCGAAAGCCTCTGCCTCTTCTTGGTACAGAAGTGGGCATTAAGACACAGTTCAGCAATTATTATTAGTACTCTCTCTATCCCTGGGTAAAACACTAGAAAGAGAACATCTGTAAAGCTAAAAGAATGTCTTGCACAAGAACTTGAGGGGCTAACTTCATGATCAAAAACTTCCCATTAAATGGGTGTGGAACTGGACAAGCTTATGACTGTGGCTATATGAAGAAATTGAGTAGGACTCAGGTTATTTCTACCAGGTCCATCCACCTAGTCACTTCTGAAAGAGGTGCTATTATTAATGATTTATAGGAAGGATGAGGTCCAAAAACATATGAGCCAAGGTGTCACCAGGAAATACATATATACTCTTTTGTATGGCTCAGTGTTGTTTCAGAAGGGAAAAAGCAAGTCTGTTACCAAGCTGGCTGCAGGAAAAAGGTGTAATTTCAGACAAACACACACAGGAGTCCTCCCCATCCAGGCATATTAATGGTAGAAAAGTCACAGAAAATCAGCCTTGGTATGTGAGTGCTACGCATGGAGGATAACACACGCAGAGCCATGAACGCATCACTGTCAACCTGCTTCAAACACAAAGGACCAATACAGGCACTTCAACTCGCAAACCACATAAAGATGCACAGGATATATCTTAGGCTGAGAGTAAAGTCACACCATATCCCATACAAATGATACCTAACACAGGACACCTTATCACACAGACTAAAATCATCCAACTATTAAAAAAATAGTCAGTAGCATTCCCCAACAGGAAAAAAAATCTACCTCTCACGTACACACAGAATAAGCAAATCATTTGGTTATGCTGGCAAAAAAAGTATTTTTTTCAACTATGTGACAACACCACCATCGAATGCAGAATTGTCAGGCCAGTTCACAAGAATAGAAAACACTGGTGTGACAAGTATTTTCAGCTACTGAGTGGCACATAATACAGTAAAGATGTTCTTATTTTGGTGAAACAAACAATGACAGTTAAGATCTTTCTCAAGGAAAAGAGGTAACACATCTTTAGATCAAAGAAATGCAGCAGAAAGACAAGCGAGTGAAATAGTTTGTCTCATTCAACCCAGTTTGAAGAGAAGTGTTAAGCAGAACACAGAATATTCCACTGAAGAGGAAACAAGTACAAGAGAAAACAAGTTGCTTCTAATGTAAGTTAACAGTCCAATTATTTAATGAACTCCCTACCACACGATGACCCTCTAATAACATTTAAAAAATGGGTTTTGTTCAAACAATTGCTGAGCTACAAACTGCAAAAGGAGTACTCAGAGAAGTATCACATGAAGAGGGCAAGTGTATAACTCTTCCTTAGATATCTGCTTTTGGCCACCAGTATGGATAAAAAGTTAAGCCAAATATACCTTTGTTCATGCTTAGCACAGTTGCTTTTTAAATTTTTTTAGTTATAAGCAAGCTAGTTTTAATTGAAATAAACTAAATGTAAACGCTATGCATGCATTAATACCTCCACTTAATTTCTTTTTTTTGTGTGCGTTTTAAAGTCACTCAATCACTTTCAAGTCTTTAGAACCTGCTTTGTGGGTGCTGCTGGACAATATCCAAAGCCTGCACTGGTACCAGAGACCCAAATATCCTGCAATCCACACAGCAGTTGAGATAGTACTGAGTTTTCTCCTTTCCAAGCAAGAAGGATAAAATGAAAATGATCCTTTGCTCAACCTCTTCCTGCTTGCAAGAGAGGCCTCTACAACCCTGATATGGCCTCAGTATTAATTTGTGCCTTATTAATAGCTAACCAAAGCAGGTCAGATTTATTCAGCACGCCACTTGACACTTCAACACAGAGCTGAAGATCCAGTTCCCCTTTATTCAGTTCAACGGGCAATTCAATTATCCCAAACAGAGAAAATATGGGTAACACTGTTGCTTCAATTTGATGCAACCATGCACAATTTATCTGGAAGTGAATAATGGACAGGTGACTCCAGCTTCTAGAAACTGATTTAGAGCTATTCCCAGCTTTTAAAATAATTGGTAACAAGAGTTCAGCTCTTGTCTTACCTCCAACTTACACATATGCCAAGGATTCTGAGCACTCTCAGAAGTACCTCTTTTTATAGTCCTTCTGCCACAAGAAAGGACGTAAAGGGGATTTTCAAATTAGAAACCTTACAAAGCTTAAGGAAACCCAAACTTAGTACCTTTTACAAGGAATTGTAACTGGGGAAGTTGTCCTTCCCTATTACAGTAAAAGAACTTAACTGCCTGGCACTGCTGCCAAGAAGGAAATCTGAAAAAACAGACTGAGCTGGGGAGAAGTCGAATACCCTGTGGGAGGGGGAAGGAAAAAAAAATAAAATCCAGTCCCAAAAATGGGAAATGAAGAAGAAAATAGAAGTATTCCTCTTTCACAAATCACAACATCAGAAGTGAAACTCTATTCATGTACAAGTTTAGCTTCAAGAAGTTTGAAAAAAAGCAGTTTAAAACATGACATACTGCACTCTCAACCACCCATTCCCCTAGTGAAGTCCATACAATTCACACCTAGGTATGGCTCATAAACATGAGCTATTATCCAAAACACAGCTTCCTATCCACAGCAGACGGCTATGCTCATAAGCAAACAAGTTTTATTTTACCTTTGGCCCACAAAGGAGATCAAATCAACACACTGTATCACTGTCAGGTATACACTACTTAAGATCAGCTGCATTCAAACATGCTTGCTTACAGGCCTTTCCAAAATGCAGGATCTCAAGATCTCTGTAATAAAGAAATCTGCCTAATGCTCTTACATGCCTAATCCACTTGGACCAGGGGATTTGAGACAAAATAGGTATAGTATCTAAGGAAAGTCTTTCAATCTAGAAAAACAGATATGGGAATTTGTTAGGTACAAGACCTTCATCTGCTATTTTCCTCATGCTACAATGAATCGCCTTCCACTGCTATTACAGTTACATCTTAATGGCATTATCACCTTTCAAAACCTTACCCCCTGAAGTAAGTTTTGTCCATTTGTTCTCTAATCAGAGCAGAAGTTAACCGTTGCAGCTTCAGCACTACAGTTTGTACTACCACTGAAGTTACAACCTGAGATCTCAGAGTTTTAGGGGAAGCAGCAAGGTCTAACTTTAAGTCTGAATCCAAAATTAGCAGAGCAGACTCAAGTCTTCCAAAGCTTTAAGAACTTCATAAGCACACACGCAGTTGGTACCAGAACTATGTTCCAGGGTTCATCAAAATTAAGACCATCTCCATACCCCAGAAGTTTGCTGTGTTTTAAACTCTACTTGTCAGTAGTAGAGCTCAGGGATCAGAGAAGAAAGAAAAAGAAGCAGCTCAGGACTAAAAGTTCCCTTAGGGGCACGGTAAAATCCCTCCTGTACTTTGAAAACAAAAACAAACCCATACAATCTCAGGGTGTGTTATCTGACTGATAAATTGCACAGCCCTATTCAGAGTTCCAGGCAACTCTGTGCCATGAAACGTTCATTTTACTATTGATTTCAACAGTGCTTTAGAGCCATACACCAGCATTTAAACACTGACCACCCAACACAGACGTGTTAATTATCTTAATTTATGTGTACCAGTGCACCACAAAGCTCAAACAAGATCTGTGCACTTCACTACATAAGGTCCAGTTCTGTAACACTGTGGCACACCTCAGAAAGCTCTCAGACTGACCACAGACTTAGCAATTGTACACATCCTGAGTTAGGAGTAATGATGTACAAGACCTTCATTTTGCTTTTATCATGAATTTTGTGTGCCTTGTGCCCCCAGTAAAGAATATACTCTGTAAGAAATACTCTTTTTAAGAACTCCAGTAATCTGTCACAGCTCTATTTGCCAAAAGTAATACTTACTTCCATTTAGTCTACATTGTTGGACCTTACTGCTAAATTGGTTTTATAACATTAGTTCTGATCACAATGAGATCTCTTCTCTGCACAAAGAGGTGTATTCTTTCCTGGACACATCTGTAACTTCTACAGTTCGGTTGTTCCACTTGATCTCTTTATCCAGCCTACTCAGAACACAAGAGATGCAGACATCAACCAGCAACCATGCCCAAATGAAAGAAGTACAAAGTACAAGGCATCAAAGCTGATTCCCATTAAGTACATCTGCATCACAGGAGTCCCCGAGCTGTGACAGCACACGTGAAGCCCTTACTTCAAGCCAACTCTGTCCTGAATTTCAGTTTCTCACTTCTTAAGCCCACTGCACAAGTTTGCAGCAGCCCACGGATATCGAAAACAGAGATCACTGTCCATACATTCAGATCTTACAGTCTCTTTACGCTTCCAGCATCTCCTCTCCCACTCGTCTCACCCAGAGGAAGGGGATTTAACAGCCATCTCCCAACAGCGTGTAGCGAAACGCCGCCGGGGCACAGTGCGTGCTCACACTCTCCCTTCTAGCTTAGGCTTGCACACTCCCGAACCACCGAGGCGCTGGAGGCCTCCTGCCCGAAGCTACTGCAGGGGAACCCTCCCTGTCCCGCTCGCTGTCACTGCCCTGGCCGGGCACGGGAGGCCCCGGTACCCACCGGCGGCGAAGTGGAGCGGCGTGGACTTGCGCCCCGCCATGTCCTTGGCGTTCACGTTGCCCGTGTCCACCAGGCGCTTCACGCGCGTCACGTCCCCATTCCTGCAGGCCTCCAGCAGCTCGCGGAACGCCCCGCTCGCCGCGCCCGGGCCCGCCGCTTCGGGACTCTCGGTCGCCGGGCTCGACGCCGCCGACGACGACGCAGACGAGGAGGACGAGGATGAGGAGGAGCCGCTGGAGCTGCTACCCGAGCCCGGCGGCGGGGCCGGCGCGGCGGCGCCCGAACCCTCCGCGCACTCCGCGGCCGGAGGCCGGTCCGAGTCGGGGGGCGCCTCGCCCTCGGGGCCGGCCAGGCTGTGGCGCTGCGCGGCCGGCG